>NW_028126223.1:0-435000 GCF_965194825.1 Balaenoptera physalus
TAAATGATAACTCTCATCCACAAATATATGGAGGGAAGGCAAAGAAGAGGATTTGAAATCAAGGCAGAATTGCAGGGAACAGATTTCAGGAGGTAGATTCGAATCGCCTTTAAAGCACATGAAAAGCGGCAAAACGTTGACAATGATGCCCTTGGCCAAAAAGGGCTTACGCGTTTTTTCCTGAATATATTCAAGAAAAAACGCGTACGGTCTTTTTGGCCAACCAAGCAACCTGGAAAGGCAAATCAGCGCTACAAAGAAGTCTCGCTTCCCATCGGTCAAAAGGGCCATGCTGAAAAAAGTGTCAAAACCAGAAATGCACGACAGGCCATGGAGAAATGGGAGCCTTGCTACACTGATGGGCGGGATGTAAATTGCCAACAGCCACTCTGGAGAAGTGTACGGTGTGTCCTGAAACATCTAAAAAACACAGCTTAGAGAGCATAGGGCGCTTCCACGCATGGGGGTATAAAGTGGGAAAATTAAAAATCAGCAAGACACAAGCACCCCAAAGTTTAGGGCTGCTCTGTTGACAATGACCTCCACTTCATTCCACCTTAAATATCCCAGGAAAGCGAAAAATGGATCAAAAAGTTGTGGTCCTTATGTACAATGGAATATCACTCAGCCATGAAATCAAAGTCATAAGGCTAGTAGGAGAATGATGAGTGGATTTAGGTAAGACGATTCTAAGTGAAATAAGTCACACAGAAAAGGACACTTCTCATAAGGTGTCACTTATAGAGGGAATGTAAAAACCGTTACACTTGAACTGAATTACAAAACAGAACAGAGTCACACATGCAGAAAACACACTATGGCTGCTTAACGGGAAAGGTGAGGTGGGGTGATACATAAAACAAGAGTTTCAAATTAGCTCAGATACCGTTCCATAAACCCAATATGTAATAGACAAGACCTACTCCTTGCTCAGAGAACTGGACTCAACACGCCCGCTTCACCGCACAAGAATATATATGACTAGTAATAATCTTAAAACCTATGTATTGATATCTCTCTGTTAGTGTGTCAAGTGGGTGTAAAGCGGCATAAACACAGCCGTGAAAAGCAGCTAAACCCCATTATAAAAATAAATTACTTTTAAAAACCCATGAAACAAAGACAGGGAAAGAGAGAGAAATTCTTACACAATTCGTTCAGGGGCTGTGATGCAACCTGGATTGACCATATCTAGACCCACAGCTGGATGAGACATAAGGGTGGACACTCTTGGGGCTGAGAGGTTTCGTGAGGTTGGGTGAGCAAACGCAGACCCTTTAAAGTAATACTGCGTGCTACCCATCGCATGGGTCCCAAATCTCCAGGTTCAAGGGCATCTTCCTACATCGAAACATGCATGAGAAATCCAGAAGATGGTACACCGTGTGATGGGGAAAGGTTTCTAAAACGCACCTCATTTCTCATCTCCTTGTGCTCGGGTTCGCCATTCCAGCCACTTTACTAGCAATCTCCCTACTTGGAGCATCAGCACCTTTAACCTCCTGTTCCGTACAGGTTGCAATTTGTCCTGAGGATGAACGGGAAGACGGGGAACCAATGAGAGACTAGCTCTTGGTGTTGGGACAGGCACAGGTCACTCTATTTTCCCATCAGGAAGAAGAATTAACCACAGGCTCAGCCTGCCCCCCGGAACCAGAACAGGGCCTGAAGACATCCTGCGCTTTTGCGGCCAGCTCCCAAAAAAGCGACTTGTAAAATGGAGCTTCAGGGCACTGCAATTCACAAACCTGCAGAGTTATAAATGATAACTCTCATCCACAAATATATGGAGGGAAGGCAAAGAAGAGGATTTGAAATCAAGGCAGAATTGCAGGGAACAGATTTCAGGAGGTAGATTCGAATCGCCTTTAAAGCACATGAAAAGCGGCAAAACGTTGACAATGATGCCCTTGGCCAAAAAGGGCTTACGCGTTTTTTCCTGAATATATTCAAGAAAAAACGCGTACGGTCTTTTTGGCCAACCAAGCAACCTGGAAAGGCAAATCAGCGCTACAAAGAAGTCTCGCTTCCCATCGGTCAAAAGGGCCATGCTGAAAAAAGTGTCAAAACCAGAAATGCACGACAGGCCATGGAGAAATGGGAGCCTTGCTACACTGATGGGCGGGATGTAAATTGCCAACAGCCACTCTGGAGAAGTGTACGGTGTGTCCTGAAACATCTAAAAAACACAGCTTAGAGAGCATAGGGCGCTTCCACGCATGGGGGTATAAAGTGGGAAAATTAAAAATCAGCAAGACACAAGCACCCCAAAGTTTAGGGCTGCTCTGTTGACAATGACCTCCACTTCATTCCACCTTAAATATCCCAGGAAAGCGAAAAATGGATCAAAAAGTTGTGGTCCTTATGTACAATGGAATATCACTCAGCCATGAAATCAAAGTCATAAGGCTAGTAGGAGAATGATGAGTGGATTTAGGTAAGACGATTCTAAGTGAAATAAGTCACACAGAAAAGGACACTTCTCATAAGGTGTCACTTATAGAGGGAATGTAAAAACCGTTACACTTGAACTGAATTACAAAACAGAACAGAGTCACACATGCAGAAAACACACTATGGCTGCTTAACGGGAAAGGTGAGGTGGGGTGATACATAAAACAAGAGTTTCAAATTAGCTCAGATACCGTTCCATAAACCCAATATGTAATAGACAAGACCTACTCCTTGCTCAGAGAACTGGACTCAACACGCCCGCTTCACCGCACAAGAATATATATGACTAGTAATAATCTTAAAACCTATGTATTGATATCTCTCTGTTAGTGTGTCAAGTGGGTGTAAAGCGGCATAAACACAGCCGTGAAAAGCAGCTAAACCCCATTATAAAAATAAATTACTTTTAAAAACCCATGAAACAAAGACAGGGAAAGAGAGAGAAATTCTTACACAATTCGTTCAGGGGCTGTGATGCAACCTGGATTGACCATATCTAGACCCACAGCTGGATGAGACATAAGGGTGGACACTCTTGGGGCTGAGAGGTTTCGTGAGGTTGGGTGAGCAAACGCAGACCCTTTAAAGTAATACTGCGTGCTACCCATCGCATGGGTCCCAAATCTCCAGGTTCAAGGGCATCTTCCTACATCGAAACATGCATGAGAAATCCAGAAGATGGTACACCGTGTGATGGGGAAAGGTTTCTAAAACGCACCTCATTTCTCATCTCCTTGTGCTCGGGTTCGCCATTCCAGCCACTTTACTAGCAATCTCCCTACTTGGAGCATCAGCACCTTTAACCTCCTGTTCCGTACAGGTTGCAATTTGTCCTGAGGATGAACGGGAAGACGGGGAACCAATGAGAGACTAGCTCTTGGTGTTGGGACAGGCACAGGTCACTCTATTTTCCCATCAGGAAGAAGAATTAACCACAGGCTCAGCCTGCCCCCCGGAACCAGAACAGGGCCTGAAGACATCCTGCGCTTTTGCGGCCAGCTCCCAAAAAAGCGACTTGTAAAATGGAGCTTCAGGGCACTGCAATTCACAAACCTGCAGAGTTATAAATGATAACTCTCGTCCACAAATATATTGAGGGAAGGCAAACAAGAGGATTTGAAATCAAGGCAGAATTGCAGGAAACAGATTTCAGGAGGTAGATTCGAATCGCCTTTAAAGCACATGAAAAGCGGCAAAACGTTGACAATGATGCCCTTGGCCAAAAAGGGCGTATGCGTTTTTTCCTGAATATATTCAGGAAAAAACGCATACGCCCTTTTTGGCCAACCAAGCAACCTGGAAGGGCAATTCAGCGCTACAAAGAAGTCTCGCTTCCCATCGGTCAAAAGGGCCATGCTGAAAAAAGTGTCAAAACCAGAAATGCAGGACAGGCCATGGAGAAATGGGAGCCTTGCTACACTGATGGGCGGGATGTAAATTGCCAACAGCCACTCTGGAGAAGTGTACGGTGTGTCCTGAAACATCTAAAAAACACAGCTTAGAGAGCATAGGGCACTTCCACGCATGGGGGGATAAAGTGGGAAAATTGAAAATCAGCAAGACACAAGCACCCCAAAGTTTAGGGCTGCTCTGTTGACAAGGACCTCCACTTCATTCCACCTTAAATATCCCAGGAAAGCGAAAAATGGATCAAAAAGTTGTGGTCCTTATGTACAATGGAATATCACTCAGCCATGAAATCAATGTCATAAGGCTAGTAGCAGCATGATGAGTGGATTTAGGTAAGACGATTCTAAGTGAAATAAGTCACACAGAAAAGGACACTTCTCATAAGGTGTCACTTATAGAGGGAATGTAAAAACCGTTACACTTGAACTGAATTACAAAACAGAACAGAGTCACACTTGCAGAAAACACACTATGGCTGCTTAACGGGAAAGGTGAGGTGGGGTGATACATAAAACAAGAGTTTCAAATTAGCTCAGATACCGTTCCATAAACCCAATATGTAATAGACAAGACCTACTCCTTGCTCAGAGAATTGACTCAACACGCCCGATTCACCGCACAAGAATATATCTGACTAGTAATAATCTTAAAACCTATGTATTGATATCTCTCTGTTAGTGTGTCAAGTGGGTGTAAAGCGGAATAAACACAGCCGTGAAAAGCAGCTAAACCCCATTATAAAAATAAATTACTTTTAAAAACCCATGAAACAAAGACAGGGAAAGAGAGAGAAATTCTTACACAATTCGTTCAGGGGCTGTGATGCAACCTGGATTGACCATATCTAGACCCACAGCTGGATGAGACATAAGGGTGGACACTCTTGGGGCTGAGAGGTTTCGTGAGGTTGGGTGAGCAAACGCAGACCCTTTAAAGTAATACTGCGTGCTACCCATCGCATGGGTCCCAAATCTCCAGGTTCAAGGGCATCTTCCTACATCGAAAACATGCATGAGAAACCCAGAAGATGGTACACCATGTGATGGGGAAAGCTTTCTAAAACGCACCTCATTTCTCATCTCCTTGTGCTCGGGTTCGCCATTCCAGCCACTTTACAAGCAATCTCCCTACTTGGAGCATCAGCACCTTTAACCTCCTGTTCCGTACAGGTTGCAATTTGTCCTGAGGATGAACGGGAAGACGGGGAACAAATGAGAGACTAGCTCTTGGTGTTGGGACAGGCACAGGTCACTCTATTTTCCCATCAGGAAGAAGAATTAACCACAGGCTCAGCCTGCCCCCCGGAACCAGAACAGGGCCTGAAGCCATCCTGCGCTTTTGGGGCCAGCTCCCAAAAATGCGACTTGTAAAATGGAGCTTCAGGGCACTGCAATTCACAAACCTGCAGAGTTATAAATGATAACTCTCGTCCACAAATATATTGAGGGAAGGCAAAGAAGAGGATTTGAAATCAAGGCAGAATTGCAGGAAACAGATTTCAGGAGGTAGATTCGAATCGCCTTTAAAGCACATGAAAAGCGGCAAAACGTTGACAATGATGCCCTTGGCCAAAAAGGGCGTATGCGTTTTTTCCTGAATATATTCAGGAAAAAACGCATACGCCCTTTTTGGCCAACCAAGCAACCTGGAAAGGCAAATCAGCGCTACAAAGAAGTCTCGCTTCCCATCGGTCAAAAGGGCCATGCTGAAAAAAGTGTCAAAACCAGAAATGCAGGACAGGCCATGGAGAAATGGGAGCCTTGCTACACTGATGGGCGGGATGTAAATTGCCAACAGCCACTCTGGAGAAGTGTACGGTGTGTCCTGAAACATCTAAAAAACACAGCTTAGAGAGCATAGAGCACTTCCACGCATGGGGGGATAAAGTGGGAAAATTGAAAATCAGCAAGACACAAGCACCCCAAAGTTTAGGGCTGCTCTGTTGACAAGGACCTCCACTTCATTCCACCTTAAATATCCCAGGAAAGCGAAAAATGGATCAAAAAGTTGTGGTCCTTATGTACAATGGAATAACACTCAGCCATGAAATCAATGTCATAAGGCTAGTAGCAGCATGATGAGTGGATTTAGGTAAGACGATTCTAAGTGAAATAAGTCACACAGAAAAGGACACTTCTCATAAGGTGTCACTTATAGAGGGAATGTAAAAACCGTTACACTTGAACTGAATTACAAAACAGAACAGAGTCACACATGCAGAAAACACACTATGGCTGCTTAACGGGAAAGGTGAGGTGGGGTGATACATAAAACAAGAGTTTCAAATTAGCACAGATACCGTTCCATAAACCCAATATGTAATAGAAAAGACCTACTCCTTGCTCAGAGAACTGGACTCAACACGCCCGATTCACCGCACAAGAATATATCTGACTAGTAATAATCTTAAAACCTATGTATTGATATCTCTCTGTTAGTGTGTCAAGTGGGTGTAAAGCGGCATAAACACAGCCGTGAAAAGCAGCTAAACCCCATTATAAAAATAAATTACTTTTAAAAACCCATGAAACACAAACAGGGAAAGAGAGAGAAATTCTTACACAATTCGTTCAGGGGCTGTGATGCAACCTGGATTGACCATATCTAGACCCACAGCTGGATGAGACATAAGGGTGGACACTCTTGGGGCTGAGAGGTTTGGTGAGGTTGGGTGAGCAAACGCAGACCCTTTAAAGTAATACTGCGTGCTACCCATCGCATGGATCCCAAATCTCCAGGTTCAAGGGCATCTTCCTACATCGAAAACATGCATGAGAAACCCAGAAGATGGTACACCATATGATGGGGAAAGTTTTGTAAAACGCACCTCATTTCTCATCTCCTTGTGCTCGGGTTCGCCATTCCAGCCACTTTACTAGCAATCTCCCTACTTGGAGCATAAGCACCTTTAACCTCCTGTTCCGTACAGGTTGCAATTTGTCCTGAGGATGAACGGGAAGACGGGAAACCAATGAGAGACTAGCTCTTGGTGTTGGGACAGGCACAGGTCACTCTATTTTCCCATCAGGAAGAAGAATTAACCACAGGCTCAGCCTGCCCCCCGGAACCAGAACAGGGCCTGAAGCCATCCTGCGCTTTTGCGGCCAGCTCCCAAAAATGCGACTTGTAAAATGGAGCTTCAGGGCACTGCAATTCACAAACCTGCAGAGTTATAAATGATAACTCTCGTCCACAAATATATTGAGGGAAGGCAAAGAAGAGGATTTGAAATCAAGGCAGAATTGCAGGAAACAGATTTCAGGAGGTAGATTCGAATCGCCTTTAAAGCACATGAAAAGCGGCAAAACGTTGACAATGATGCCCTTGGCCAAAAAGGGCGTATGCGTTTTTTCCTGAATATATTCAGGAAAAAACGCATACGCCCTTTTTGGCCAACCAAGCAACCTGGAAAGGCAAATCAGCGCTACAAAGAAGTCTCGCTTCCCATCGGTCAAAAGGGCCATGCTGAAAAAAGTGTCAAAACCAGAAATGCAGGACAGGCCCTGGAGAAATGGGAGCCTTGCTACACTGATGGGCGGGATGTAAATTGCCAACAGCGACTCTGGAGAAGTGTACGGTGTGTCCTGAAACATCTAAAAAACACAGCTTAGAGAGCATAGCGCACTTCCACGCATGGGGGGATAAAGTGGGAAAATTGAAAATCAGCAAGACACAAGCACCCCAAAGTTTAGGGCTGCTCTGTTGACAAGGACCTCCACTTCATTCCACCTTAAATATCCCAGGAAAGCGAAAAATGGATCAAAAAGTTGTGGTCCTTATGTACAATGGAATAACACTCAGCCATGAAATCAATGTCATAAGGCTAGTAGCAGCATGATGAGTGGATTTAGGTAAGACGATTCTAAGTGAAATAAGTCACACAGAAAAGGACACTTCTCATAAGGTGTCACTTATAGAGGGAATGTAAAAACCGTTACACTTGAACTGAATTACAAAACAGAACAGAGTCACACATGCAGAAAACACACTATGGCTGCTTAACGGGAAAGGTGAGGTGGGGTGATACATAAAACAAGAGTTTCAAATTAGCTCAGATACCGTTCCATAAACCCAATATGTAATAGACAAGACCTACTCCTTGCTCAGAGAACTGGACTCAACACGCCCGATTCACCGCACAAGAATATATCTGACTAGTAATAATCTTAAAACCTATGTATTGATATCTCTCTGTTAGTGTGTCAAGTGGGTGTAAAGCGGCATAAACACAGCCGTGAAAAGCAGCTAAACCCCATTATAAAAATAAATTACTTTTAAAAACCCATGAAACAAAGACAGGGAAAGAGAGAGAAATTCTTACACAATTCGTTCAGGGGCTGTGATGCAACCTGGATTGACCATATCTAGACCCACAGCTGGATGAGACATAAGGGTGGACACTCTTGGGGCTGAGAGGTTTGGTGAGGTTGGGTGAGCAGACCCTTTAAAGTAATACTGCGTGCTACCATCGCATGGGTCCCAAATCTCCAGGTTCAAGGGCATCTTCCTACATCGAAAACATGCATGAGAAACCCAGAAGATGGTACACCGTGTGATGGGGAAAGGTTTCTAAAACGCACCTCATTTCTCATCTCCTTCTGCTCGGGTTCGCCATTCCAGCCACTTTACTAGCAATCTCCCTACTTGGAGCATCAGCACCTTTAACCTCCTGTTCCGTACAGGTTGCAATTTGTCCTGAGGATGAACGGGAAGACGGGGAACCAATGAGAGACTAGCTCTTGGTGTTGGGACAGGCACAGGTCACTCTATTTTCCCATCAGGAAGAAGAATTAACCACAGGCTCAGCCTGCCCCCCGGAACCAAAACAGGGCCTGAAGACATCCTGCGCTTTTGCGGCCAGCTCCCAAAAAAGCGACTTGTAAAATGGAGCTTCAGGGCACTGCAATTCACAAACCTGCAGAGTTATAAATGATAACTCTCGTCCACAAATATATTGAGGGAAGGCAAAGAAGAGGATTTGAAATCAAGGCAGAATTGCAGGAAACAGATTTCAGGAGGTAGATTCGAATCGCCTTTAAAGCACATGAAAAGCGGCAAAACGTTGACAATGATGCCCTTGGCCAAAAAGGGCGTATGAGTTTTTTCCTGAATATATTCAGGAAAAAACGCATACGCCCTTTTTGGCCAACCAAGCAACCTGGAAAGGCAAATCAGCGCTACAAAGAAGTCTCGCTTCCCATCGGTCAAAAGGGCCATGCTGAAAAAAGTGTCAAAACCAGAAATGCAGGACAGGCCATGGAGAAATGGGAGCCTTGCTACACTGATGGGCGGGATGTAAATTGCCAACAGCCACTCTGGAGAAGTGTACGGTGTGTCCTGAAACATCTAAAAAACACAGCTTAGAGAGCATAGGGCACTTCCACGCATGGGGGGATAAAGTGGGAAAATTGAAAATCAGCAAGACACAAGCACCCCAAAGTTTAGGGCTGCTCTGTTGACAAGGACCTCCACTTCATTCCACCTTAAATATCCCAGGAAAGCGAAAAATGGATCAAAAAGTTGTGGTCCTTATGTACAATGGAATATCACTCAGCCATGAAATCAATGTCATAAGGCTAGTAGCAGCATGATGAGTGGATTTAGGTAAGACGATTCTAAGTGAAATAAGTCACACAGAAAAGGACACTTCTCATAAGGTGTCACTTATAGAGGGAATGTAAAAACCGTTACACTTGAACTGAATTACAAAACAGAACAGAGTCACACATACAGAAAACACACTATGGCTGCTTAACGGGAAAGGTGAGGTGGGGTGATACATAAAACAAGAGTTTCAAATTAGCTCAGATACCGTTCCATAAACCCAATATGTAATAGACAAGACCTACTCCTTGCTCAGAGAACTGGACTCAACACGCCCGATTCACCGCACAAGAATATATCTGACTAGTAATAATCTTAAAACCTATGTATTGATATCTCTCTGTTAGTGTGTCAAGTGGGTGTAAAGCGGCATAAACACAGCCGTGAAAAGCAGCTAAACCCCATTATAAAAATAAATTACTTTTAAAAACCCATGAAACAAAGACAGGGAAAGAGAGAGAAATTCTTACACAATTCGTTCAGGGGCTGTGATGCAACCTGGATTGACCATATCTAGACCCACAGCTGGATGAGACATAAGGGTGGACACTCTTGGGGCTGAGAGGTTTGGTGAGGTTGGGTGAGCAAACGCAGACCCTTTAAAGTAATACTGCGTGCTACCATCGCATGGGTCCCAAATCTCCAGGTTCAAGGGCATCTTCCTACATCGAAAACATGCATGAGAAACCCAGAAGATGGTACACCGTGTGATGGGGAAAGGTTTCTAAAACGCACCTCATTTCTCATCTCCTTCTGCTCGGGTTCGCCATTCCAGCCACTTTACTAGCAATCTCCCTACTTCGAGCATCAGCACCTTTAACCTCCTGTTCCGTACAGGTTGCAATTTGTCCTGAGCATGAACGGGAAGACGGGGAACCAATGAGAGACTAGCTCTTGGTGTTGGGACAGGCACAGGTCACTCTATTTTCCCATCAGGAAGAAGAATTAACCACAGGCTCAGCCTGCCCCCCGGAACCAGAACAGGGCCTGAAGCCATCCTGCGCTTTTGCGGCCAGCTCCCAAAAACGCGACTTGTAAAATGGAGCTTCAGGGCACTGCAATTCACAAACCTGCAGAGTTATAAATGATAACTCTCGTCCACAAATATATTGAGGGAAGGCAAAGAAGAGGATTTGAAATCAAGGCAGAATTGCAGGAAACAGATTTCAGGAGGTAGATTCGAATCGCCTTAAAAGCACATGAAAAGCGGCAAAACGTTGACAATGATGCCCTTGGCCAAAAAGGGCGTATGCGTTTTTTCCTGAATATATTCAGGAAAAAACGCATACGCCCTTTTTGGCCAACCAAGCAACCTGGAAAGGCAAATCAGCGCTACAAAGAAGTCTCGCTTCCCATCGGTCAAAAGGGCCATGCTGAAAAAAGTGTCAAAACCAGAAATGCAGGACAGGCCCTGGAGAAATGGGAGCCTTGCTACACTGATGGGCGGGATGTAAATTGCCAACAGCGACTCTGGAGAAGTGTACGGTGTGTCCTGAAACATCTAAAAAACACAGCTTAGAGAGCATAGCGCACTTCCACCCATGGGGGGATAAAGTGGGAAAATTGAAAATCAGCAAGACACAAGCACCCCAAAGTTTAGGGCTGCTCTGTTGACAAGGACCTCCACTTCATTCCACCTTAAATATCCCAGGAAAGCGAAAAATGGATCAAAAAGTTGTGGTCCTTATGTACAATGGAATAACACTCAGCCATGAAATCAATGTCATAAGGCTAGTAGCAGCATGATGAGTGGATTTAGGTAAGACGATTCTAAGTGAAATAAGTCACACAGAAAAGGACACTTCTCATAAGGTGTCACTTATAGAGGGAATGTAAAAACCGTTACACTTGAACTGAATTACAAAACAGAACAGAGTCACACATGCAGAAAACACACTATGGCTGCTTAACGGGAAAGGTGAGGTGGGGTGATACATAAAACAAGAGTTTCAAATTAGCTCAGATACCGTTCCATAAACCCAATATGTAATAGACAAGACCTACTCCTTGCTCAGAGAACTGGACTCAACACGCCCGATTCACCGCACAAGAATATATCTGACTAGTAATAATCTTAAAACCTATGTATTGATATCTCTCTGTTAGTGTGTCAAGTGGGTGTAAAGCGGCATAAACACAGCCGTGAAAAGCAGCTAAACCCCATTATAAAAATAAATTACTTTTAAAAACCCATGAAACAAAGACAGGGAAAGAGAGAGAAATTCTTACACAATTCGTTCAGGGGCTGTGATGCAACCTGGATTGACCATATCTAGACCCACAGCTGGATGAGACATAAGGGTGGACACTCTTGGGGCTGAGAGGTTTGGTGAGGTTGGGTGAGCAAACGCAGACCCTTTAAAGTAATACTGCGTGCTACCATCGCATGGGTCCCAAATCTCCAGGTTCAAGGGCATCTTCCTACATCGAAAACATGCATGAGAAACCCAGAAGATGGTACACCGTGTGATGGGGAAAGGTTTCTAAAACGCACCTCATTTCTCATCTCCTTGTGCTCGGGTTCGCCATTCCAGCCACTTTACTAGCAATCTCCCTACTTGGAGCATCAGCCCCTTTAACCTCCTGTTCCGTACAGGTTGCAATTTGTCCTGAGGATGAACGGGAAGACGGGGAACCAATGAGAGACTAGCTCTTGGTGTTGGGACAGGCACAGGTCACTCTATTTTCCCATCAGGAAGAAGAATTAACCACAGGCTCAGCCTGCCCCCCGGAACCAAAACAGGGCCTGAAGACATCCTGCGCTTTTGCGGCCAGCTCCCAAAAAAGCGACTTGTAAAATGGAGCTTCAGGGCACTGCAATTCACAAACCTGCAGAGTTATAAATGATAACTCTCGTCCACAAATATATTGAGGGAAGGCAAAGAAGAGGATTTGAAATCAAGGCAGAATTGCAGGAAACAGATTTCAGGAGGTAGATTCGAATCGCCTTTAAAGCACATGAAAAGCGGCAAAACGTTGACAATGATGCCCTTGGCCAAAAAGGGCGTATGAGTTTTTTCCTGAATATATTCAGGAAAAAACGCATACGCCCTTTTTGGCCAACCAAGCAACCTGGAAAGGCAAATCAGCGCTACAAAGAAGTCTCGCTTCCCATCGGTCAAAAGGGCCATGCTGAAAAAAGTGTCAAAACCAGAAATGCAGGACAGGCCATGGAGAAATGGGAGCCTTGCTACACTGATGGGCGGGATGTAAATTGCCAACAGCCACTCTGGAGAAGTGTACGGTGTGTCCTGAAACATCTAAAAAACACAGCTTAGAGAGCATAGGGCACTTCCACGCATGGGGGGATAAAGTGGGAAAATTGAAAATCAGCAAGACACAAGCACCCCAAAGTTTAGGGCTGCTCTGTTGACAAGGACCTCCACTTCATTCCACCTTAAATATCCCAGGAAAGCGAAAAATGGATCAAAAAGTTGTGGTCCTTATGTACAATGGAATATCACTCAGCCATGAAATCAATGTCATAAGGCTAGTAGCAGCATGATGAGTGGATTTAGGTAAGACGATTCTAAGTGAAATAAGTCACACAGAAAAGGACACTTCTCATAAGGTGTCACTTATAGAGGGAATGTAAAAACCGTTACACTTGAACTGAATTACAAAACAGAACAGAGTCACACATACAGAAAACACACTATGGCTGCTTAACGGGAAAGGTGAGGTGGGGTGATACATAAAACAAGAGTTTCAAATTAGCTCAGATACCGTTCCATAAACCCAATATGTAATAGACAAGACCTACTCCTTGCTCAGAGAACTGGACTCAACACGCCCGATTCACCGCACAAGAATATATCTGACTAGTAATAATCTTAAAACCTATGTATTGATATCTCTCTGTTAGTGTGTCAAGTGGGTGTAAAGCGGCATAAACACAGCCGTGAAAAGCAGCTAAACCCCATTATAAAAATAAATTACTTTTAAAAACCCATGAAACAAAGACAGGGAAAGAGAGAGAAATTCTTACACAATTCGTTCAGGGGCTGTGATGCAACCTGGATTGACCATATCTAGACCCACAGCTGGATGAGACATAAGGGTGGACACTCTTGGGGCTGAGAGGTTTGGTGAGGTTGGGTGAGCAAACGCAGACCCTTTAAAGTAATACTGCGTGCTACCATCGCATGGGTCCCAAATCTCCAGGTTCAAGGGCATCTTCCTACATCGAAAACATGCATGAGAAACCCAGAAGATGGTACACCGTGTGATGGGGAAAGGTTTCTAAAACGCACCTCATTTCTCATCTCCTTGTGCTCGGGTTCGCCATTCCAGCCACTTTACTAGCAATCTCCCTACTTGGAGCATCAGCACCTTTAACCTCCTGTTCCGTACAGGTTGCAATTTGTCCTGAGGATGAACGGGAAGACGGGGAACCAATGAGAGACTAGCTCTTGGTGTTGGGACAGGCACAGGTCACTCTATTTTCCCATCAGGAAGAAGAATTAACCACAGGCTCAGCCTGCCCCCCGGAACCAGAACAGGGCCTGAAGCCATCCTGTGCTTTTGCGGCCAGCTCCCAAAAAAGCGACTTGTAAAATGGAGCTTCAGGGCACTGCAATTCACAAACCTGCAGAGTTATAAATGATAACTCTCGTCCACAAATATATTGAGGGAAGGCAAAGAAGAGGATTTGAAATCAAGGCAGAATTGCAGGAAACAGATTTCAGGAGGTAGATTCGAATCGCCTTTAAAGCACATGAAAAGCGGCAAAACGTTGACAATGATGCCCTTGGCCAAAAAGGGCGTATGCGTTTTTTCCTGAATATATTCAGGAAAAAACGCATACGCCCTTTTTGGCCAACCAAGCAACCTGGAAAGGCAAATCAGCGCTACAGAGAAGTCTCGCTTCCCATCGGTCAAAAGGGCCATGCTGAAAAAAGTGTCAAAACCAGAAATGCAGGACAGGCCATGGAGAAATGGGAGCCTTGCTACACTGATGGGCGGGATGTAAATTGCCAACAGCCACTCTGGAGAAGTGTACGGTGTGTCCTGAAACATCTAAAAAACACAGCTTAGAGAGCATAGGGCACTTCCACGCATGGGGGGATAAAGTAAGAAAATTGAAAATCAGCAAGACACAAGCACCCCAAAGTTTAGGGCTGCTCTGTTGACAAGGACCTCCACTTCATTCCACCTTAAATATCCCAGGAAAGCGAAAAATCGATCAAAAAGTTGTGGTCCTTATGTACAATGGAATATCACTCAGCCATGAAATCAATGTCATAAGGCTAGTAGCAGCATGATGAGTGGATTTAGGTAAGACGATTCTAAGTGAAATAAGTCACACAGAAAAGGACACTTCTCATAAGGTGTCACTTATAGAGGGAATGTAAAAACCGTTACACTTGAACTGAATTACAAAACAGAACAGAGTCACACATGCAGAAAACACACTATGGCTGCTTAACGGGAAAGGTGAGGTGGGGTGATACATAAAACAAGAGTTTCAAATTAGCTCAGATACCGTTCCATAAACCCAATATGTAATAGACAAGACCTACTCCTTGCTCAGAGAACTGGACTCAACACGCCCGATTCACCGCACAAGAATATATCTGACTAGTAATAATCTTAAAACCTATGTATTGATATCTCTCTGTTAGTGTGTCAAGTGGGTGTAAATCGGCATAAACACAGCCGTGAAAAGCAGCTAAACCCCATTATAAAAATAAATTACTTTTAAAAACCCATGAAACAAAGACAGGGAAAGAGAGAGAAATTCTTACACAATTCGTTCAGGGGCTGTGATGCAACCTGGATTAACCATATCTAGACCCACAGCTGGATGAGACATAAGGGTGGACACTCTTGGGGCTGAGAGGTTTGGTGAGGTTGGGTGAGCAAACGCAGACCCTTTAAAGTAATACTGCGTGCTACCCATCGCATGGGTCCCAAATCTCCAGGTTCAAGGGCATCTTCCTACATCGAAAACATGCATGAGAAACCCAGAAGATGGTACACCGTGTGATGGGGAAAGGTTTCTAAAACGCACCTCATTTCTCATCTCCTTGTGCTCGGGTTCGCCATTCCAGCCACTTTACTAGCAATCTCCCTACTTGGAGCATCAGCACCTTTAACCTCCTGTTCCGTACAGGTTGCAATTTGTCCTGAGGATGAACGGGAAGACGGGGAACCAATGAGAGACTAGCTCTTGGTGTTGGGACAGGCACAGGTCACTCTATTTTCCCATCAGGAAGAAGAATTAACCACAGGCTCAGCCTGCCCCCCGGAACCAGAACAGGGCCTGAAGCCATCCTGCGCTTTTGCGGACAGCTCCCAAAAAAGCGAGTTGTAAAATGGAGCTTCAGGGCACTTCAATTCACAAAACTGCAGAGTTATAAATGATAACTCTCATCCACAAATATATGGAGGGAAGGCAAAGAAGAGGATTTGAAATCAAGGCAGAATTGCAGGGAACAGATTTCAGGAGGTAGATTCGAATCGCCTTTAAAGCACATGAAAAGCGGCAAAACGTTGACAATGATGCCCTTGGCCAAAAAGGGCTTACGCGTTTTTTCCTGAATATATTCAAGAAAAAACGCGTACGCCCTTTTTGGCCAACCAAGCAACCTGGAAAGGGAAATCAGCGCTACAAAGAAGTCTCTCTTCCCATCAGTCAAATGGGCCATGCTGAAAAAAGTGTCAAAACCAGAAATGCACGACAGGCCATGGAGAAATGGGAGCCTTGCTACACTGATGGGCGGGATGTAAATTGCCAACAGCCACTCTGGAGAAGTGTACGGTGTGTCCTGAAACATCTAAAAAACACAGCTTAGAGAGCATAGGGCGCTTCCACGCATGGGGGTATAAAGTGGGAAAATTAAAAATCAGCAATACACAAGCACCCCAAAGTTTAGGGCTGCTCTGTTGACAATGACCTCCACTTCATTCCAGCTTAAATATCCCAGGAAAGCGAAAAATGGATAAAAAAGATGTGGTCCTTATGTACAATGGAATATCACTCAGCCATGAAATCAAAGTCATAAGGCTAGTAGCAGCATGATGAGTGGATTTAGGTAAGACGATTCTAAGTGAAATAAGTCACACAGAAAAGGACACTTCTCATAAGGTGTCACTTATAGAGGGAATGTAAAAACCGTTACACTTGAACTGAATTACAAAACAGAACAGAGTCACACATGCAGAAAACACACTATGGCTGCTTAACGGGAAAGGTGAGGTTGGGTGATACATAAAACAAAAGTTTCAAATTAGCTCAGATACCGTTCCATAAACCCAATATGTAATAGACAAGACCTACTCCTTGCTCAGAGAACTGGACTCAACACGCCCGATTCACCGCACAAGAATATATCTGACTAGTAATAATCTTAAAACCTATGTATTGATATCTCTCTGTTAGTGTGTCAAGTGGGTGTAAAGCGGCATAAACACAGCCGTGAAAATCAGCTAAACCCCATTATAAAAATAAATTACTTTTAAAAACCCATGAAACAAAGACAGGGAAAGAGAGAGAAATTCTTACACAATTCGTTCAGGGGCTGTGATGCAACCTGGGTTGACCATATCTAGACCCACAGCTGGATGAGACATAAGGGTGGACACTCTTGGGGCTGAGAGGTTTGGTGAGGTTGGGTGAGCAAACGCAGACACTTTAAAGTAATACTGCGTGCTACCCATCGCATGGGTCCCAAATCTCCAGGTTCAAGGGCATCTTCCTACATCGAAAACATGCATGAGAAATCCAGAAGATGGTACACCGTGCGATGGGGAAAGGTTTCTAAAACGCACCTCATTTCTCATCTCCTTGTGCTCGGGTTCGCCATTCCAGCCACTTTACTAGCAATCTCCCTACTTGGAGCATCAGCACCTTTAACCTCCTGTTCCGTACAGGTTGCAATTTGTCCTGAGGATGAACGGGAAGACGGGGAACCAATGAGAGACTAGCTCTTGGTGTTGCGACAGGCACAGGTCACTCTATTTTCCCATCAGGAAGAAGAATTAACCACAGGCTCAGCCTGCCCCCCGGAACCAGAACAGGGCCTGAAGCCATCCTGCGCTTTTGCGGCCAGCTCCCAAAAACGCGACTTGTAAAATGGAGCTTCAGGGCACTGCAATTCACAAACCTGCAGAGTTATAAATGATAACTCTCGTCCACAAATATATTGAGGGAAGGCAAAGAAGAGGATTTGAAATCAAGGCAGAATTGCAGGAAACAGATTTCAGGAGGTAGATTCTAATCGCCTTTAAAGCACATGAAAAGCGGCAAAACGTTGACAATGATGCCCTTGGCCAAAAAGGGCGTATGCGTTTTTTCCTGAATATATTCAGGAAAAAACGCATACGCCCTTTTTGGCCAACCAAGCAACCTGGAAAGGCAAATCAGCGCTACAAAGAAGTCTCGCTTCCCATCGGTCAAAAGGGCCATGCTGAAAAAAGTGTCAAAACCAGAAATGCAGGACAGGCCCTGGAGAAATGGGAGCCTTGCTACACTGATGGGCGGGATGTAAATTGCCAACAGCGACTCTGGAGAAGTGTACGGTGTGTCCTGAAACATCTAAAAAACACAGCTTAGAGAGCATAGCGCACTTCCACGCATGGGGGGATAAAGTGGGAAAATTGAAAATCAGCAAGACACAAGCACCCCAAAGTTTAGGGCTGCTCTGTTGACAAGGACCTCCACTTCATTCCACCTTAAATATCCCAGGAAAGCGAAAAATGGATCAAAAAGTTGTGGTCCTTATGTACAATGGAATAACACTCAGCCATGAAATCAATGTCATAAGGCTAGTAGCAGCATGATGAGTGGATTTAGGTAAGACGATTCTAAGTGAAATAAGTCACACAGAAAAGGACACTTCTCATAAGGTGTCACTTATAGAGGGAATGTAAAAACCGTTACACTTGAACTGAATTACAAAACAGAACAGAGTCACACATGCAGAAAACACACTATGGCTGCTTAACGGGAAAGGTGAGGTGGGGTGATACATAAAACAAGAGTTTCAAATTAGCTCAGATACCGTTCCATAAACCCAATATGTAATAGACAAGACCTACTCCTTGCTCAGAGAACTGGACTCAACACGCCCGATTCACCGCACAAGAATATATCTGACTAGTAATAATCTTAAAACCTATGTATTGATATCTCTCTGTTAGTGTGTCAAGTGGGTGTAAAGCGGCATAAACACAGCCGTGAAAAGCAGCTAAACCCCATTATAAAAATAAATTACTTTTAAAAACCCATGAAACAAAGACAGGGAAAGAGAGAGAAATTCTTACACAATTCGTTCAGGGGCTGTGATGCAACCTGGATTGACCATATCTAGACCCACAGCTGGATGAGACATAAGGGTGGACACTCTTGGGGCTGAGAGGTTTGGTGAGGTTGGGTGAGCAAACGCAGACCCTTTAAAGTAATACTGCGTGCTACCATCGCATGGGTCCCAAATCTCCAGGTTCAAGGGCATCTTCCTACATCGAAAACATGCATGAGAAACCCAGAAGATGGTACACCGTGTGATGGGGAAAGGTTTCTAAAACGCACCTCATTTCTCATCTCCTTGTGCTCGGGTTCGCCATTCCAGCCACTTTACTAGCAATCTCCCTACTTGGAGCATCAGCACCTTTAACCTCCTGTTCCGTACAGGTTGCAATTTGTCCTGAGGATGAACGGGAAGACGGGGAACCAATGAGAGACTAGCTCTTGGTGTTGGGACAGGCACAGGTCACTCTATTTTCCCATCAGGAAGAAGAATTAACCACAGGCTCAGCCTGCCCCCCGGAACCAAAACAGGGCCTGAAGACATCCTGCGCTTTTGCGGCCAGCTCCCAAAAAAGCGACTTGTAAAATGGAGCTTCAGGGCACTGCAATTCACAAACCTGCAGAGTTATAAATGATAACTCTCGTCCACAAATATATTGAGGGAAGGCAAAGAAGAGGATTTGAAATCAAGGCAGAATTGCAGGAAACAGATTTCAGGAGGTAGATTCGAATCGCCTTTAAAGCACATGAAAAGCGGCAAAACGTTGACAATGATGCCCTTGGCCAAAAAGGGCGTATGCGTTTTTTCCTGAATATATTCAGGAAAAAACGCATACGCCCTTTTTGGCCAACCAAGCAACCTGGAAATGCAAATCAGCGCTACAAAGAAGTCTCGCTTCCCATCGGTCAAAAGGGCCATGCTGAAAAAAGTGTCAAAACCAGAAATGCACGACAGGCCATGGAGAAATGGGAGCCTTGCTACACTGATGGGCGGGATGTAAATTGCCAACAGCCACTCTGGAGAAGTGTACGGTGTGTCCTGAAACATCTAAAAAACACAGCTTAGAGAGCATAGGGCGCTTCCACGCATGGGGGTATAAAGTGGGAAAATTAAAAATCAGCAATACACAAGCACCCCAAAGTTTAGGGCTGCTCTGTTGACAATGACCTCCACTTCATTCCAGCTTAAATATCCCAGGAAAGCGAAAAATGGATAAAAAAGATGTGGTCCTTATGTACAATGGAATATCACTCAGCCATGAAATCAAAGTCATAAGGCTAGTAGCAGCATGATGAGTGGATTTAGGTAAGACGATTCTAAGTGAAATAAGTCACACAGAAAAGGACACTTCTCATAAGGTGTCACTTATAGAGGGAATGTAAAAACCGTTACACTTGAACTGAATTACAAAACAGAACAGAGTCACACATGCAGAAAACACACTATGGCTGCTTAACGGGAAAGGTGAGGTGGGGTGATACATAAAACAAAAGTTTCAAATTAGCTCAGATACCGTTCCATAAACCCAATATGTAATAGACAAGACCTACTCCTTGCTCAGAGAACTGGACTCAACACGCCCGATTCACCGCACAAGAATATATCTGACTAGTAATAATCTTAAAACCTATGTATTGATATCTCTCTGTTAGTGTGTCAAGTGGGTGTAAAGCGGCATAAACACAGCCGTGAAAATCAGCTAAACCCCATTATAAAAATAAATTACTTTTAAAAACCCATGAAACAAAGACAGGGAAAGAGAGAGAAATTCTTACACAATTCGTTCAGGGGCTGTGATGCAACCTGGGTTGACCATATCTAGACCCACAGCTGGATGAGACATAAGGGTGGACACTCTTGGGGCTGAGAGGTTTGGTGAGGTTGGGTGAGCAAACGCAGACCCTTTAAAGTAATACTGCGTGCTACCCATCGCATGGGTCCCAAATCTCCAGGTTCAAGGGCATCTTCCTACATCGAAAACATGCATGAGAAATCCAGAAGATGGTACACCGTGCGATGGGGAAAGGTTTCTAAAACGCACCTCATTTCTCATCTCCTTGTGCTCGGGTTCGCCATTCCAGCCACTTTACTAGCAATCTCCCTACTTGGAGCATCAGCACCTTTAACCTCCTGTTCCGTACAGGTTGCAATTTGTCCTGAGGATGAACGGGAAGACGGGGAACCAATGAGAGACTAGCTCTTGGTGTTGCGACAGGCACAGGTCACTCTATTTTCCCATCAGGAAGAAGAATTAACCACAGGCTCAGCCTGTCCCCCGGAACCAGAACAGGGCCTGAAGCCATCCTGCGCTTTTGCGGGCAGCTCCCAAAAAAGCGACTTGTAAAATGGAGCTTCAGGGCACTGCAATTCACAAACCTGCAGAGTTATAAATGATAACTCTCATCCACAAATATATTGAGGGAAGGCAAAGAAGAGGATTTGAAATCAAGGCAGAATTGCAGGAAACAGATTTCAGGAGGTAGATTCGAATCGCCTTTAAAGCACATGAAAAGCAGCAAAACGTTGACAATGATGCCCTTGGCCAAAAAGGGCGTATGCGTTTTTTCCTGAATATATTCAGGAAAAAACGCATACGCCCTTTTTGGCCAACCAAGCAACCTGGAAAGGCAAATCAGCGCTACAAAGAAGTCTCGCTTCCCATCGGTCAAAAGGGCCATGCTGAAAAAAGTGTCAAAACCAGAAATGCAGGACAGGCCATGGAGAAATGGGAGCCTTGCTACACTGATGGGCGGGATGTAAATTGCCAACAGCCACTCTGGAGAAGTGTACGGTGTGTCCTGAAACATCTAAAAAACACAGCTTAGAGAGCATAGGGCACTTCCACGCATGGGGGGATAAAGTGGGAAAATTGAAAATCAGCAAGACACAAGCACCCCAAAGTTTAGGGCTGCTCTGTTGACAAGGACCTCCACTTCATTCCACCTTAAATATCCCAGGAAAGCGAAAAATGGATAAAAAAGTTGTGGTCCTTATGTACAATGGAATATCACTCAGCCATGAAATCAATGTCATAAGGCTAGTAGGAGCATGATGAGTGGATTTAGGTAAGACAATTCTAAGTGAAATAAGTCACACAGAAAAGGACACTTCTCATAAGGTGTCACTTATAGAGGGAATGTAAAAACCGTTACACTTGAACTGAATTACAAAACAGAACAGAGTCACACATGCAGAAAACACACTATGGCTGCTTAACGGGAACGGTGAGGTGGGGTGATACATAAAACAAGAGTTTCAGATTAGCTCAGATACCGTTCCATAAACCCAATATGTAATAGACAAGACCTACTCCTTGCTCAGAGAACTGGACTCAACACGCCCGATTCACCGCACAAGAATATATCTGACTAGTAATAATCTTAAAACCTATGTATTGATATCTCTCTGTTAGTGTGTCAAGTGGGTGTAATGCGGCATAAACACAGCCGTGAAAAGCAGCTAAACCCCATTATAAAAATAAATTACTTTTAAAAACCCATGAAACAAAGACAGGGAAAGAGAGAGAAATTCTTACACAATTCGTTCAGGGCCTGTGATGCAACCTGGATTGACCATATCTAGACCCACAGCTGGATGAGACATAAGGGTGGACACTCTTGGGGCTGAGAGGTTTGGTGAGGTTGGGTGAGCAAACGCAGACCCTTTAAAGTAATACTGCGTGCTACCATCGCATGGGTCCCAAATCTCCAGGTTCAAGGGCATCTTCCTACATCGAAAACATGCATGAGAAACCCAGAAGATGGTACACCGTGTGATGGGGAAAGGTTTGTAAAACGCACCTCATTTCTCATCTCCTTGTGCTCGGGTTCGCCATTCCAGCCACTTTACTAGCAATCTCCCTACTTGGAGCATCAGCACCTTTAACCTCCTGTTCCGTACAGGTTGCAATTTGTCCTGAGGATGAACGGGAAGACGGGGAACCAATGAGAGACTAGCTCTTGGTGTTGGGACAGGCACAGGTCACTCTATTTTCCCATCAGGAAGAAGAATTAACCACAGGCTCAGCCTGCCCCCCGGTACCAGAACAGGGCCTGAAGCCATCCTGCGCTTTTGCGGCCAGCTCCCAAAAAAGCGACTTGTAAAATGGAGCTTCAGGGCACTGCAATTCACAAACCTGCAGAGTTATAAATGATAACTCTCGTCCACAAATATATTGAGGGAAGGCAAACAAGAGGATTTGAAATCAAGGCAGAATTGCAGGAAACAGATTTCAGGAGGTAGATTCGAATCGCCTTTAAAGCACATGAAAAGCGGCAAAACGTTGACAATGATGCCCTTGGCCAAAAAGGGCGTATGCGTTTTTTCCTGAATATATTCAGGAAAAAACGCATACGCCCTTTTTGGCCAACCAAGCAACCTGGAAGGGCAATTCAGCGCTACAAAGAAGTCTCGCTTCCCATCGGTCAAAAGGGCCATGCTGAAAAAAGTGTCAAAACCAGAAATGCAGGACAGGCCATGGAGAAATGGGAGCCTTGCTACACTGATGGGCGGGATGTAAATTGCCAACAGCCACTCTGGAGAAGTGTACGGTGTGTCCTGAAACATCTAAAAAACACAGCTTAGAGAGCATAGGGCACTTCCACGCATGGGGGGATAAAGTGGGAAAATTGAAAATCAGCAAGACACAAGCACCCCAAAGTTTAGGGCTGCTCTGTTGACAAGGACCTCCACTTCATTCCACCTTAAATATCCCAGGAAAGCGAAAAATGGATCAAAAAGTTGTGGTCCTTATGTACAATGGAATATCACTCAGCCATGAAATCAATGTCATAAGGCTAGTAGCAGCATGATGAGTGGATTTAGGTAAGACGATTCTAAGTGAAATAAGTCACACAGAAAAGGACACTTCTCATAAGGTGTCACTTATAGAGGGAATGTAAAAACCGTTACACTTGAACTGAATTACAAAACAGAACAGAGTCACACTTGCAGAAAACACACTATGGCTGCTTAACGGGAAAGGTGAGGTGGGGTGATACATAAAACAAGAGTTTCAAATTAGCTCAGATACCGTTCCATAAACCCAATATGTAATAGACAAGACCTACTCCTTGCTCAGAGAATTGACTCAACACGCCCGATTCACCGCACAAGAATATATCTGACTAGTAATAATCTTAAAACCTATGTATTGATATCTCTCTGTTAGTGTGTCAAGTGGGTGTAAAGCGGAATAAACACAGCCGTGAAAAGCAGCTAAACCCCATTATAAAAATAAATTACTTTTAAAAACCCATGAAACAAAGACAGGGAAAGAGAGAGAAATTCTTACACAATTCGTTCAGGGGCTGTGATGCAACCTGGATTGACCATATCTAGACCCACAGCTGGATGAGACATAAGGGTGGACACTCTTGGGGCTGAGAGGTTTCGTGAGGTTGGGTGAGCAAACGCAGACCCTTTAAAGTAATACTGCGTGCTACCCATCGCATGGGTCCCAAATCTCCAGGTTCAAGGGCATCTTCCTACATCGAAAACATGCATGAGAAATCCAGAAGATGGTACACCGTGTGATGGGGAAAGGTTTCTAAAACGCACCTCATTTCTCATCTCCTTGTGCTCGGGTTCGCCATTCCA
Source organism: Balaenoptera physalus (assembly GCF_965194825.1). Taxonomy (NCBI): domain Eukaryota; kingdom Metazoa; phylum Chordata; class Mammalia; order Artiodactyla; family Balaenopteridae; genus Balaenoptera; species Balaenoptera physalus. Next base: position 24,318 of record NW_028126223.1, read on the forward strand.
GCCACTTTACTAGCAATCTCCCTACTTGGAGCATCAGCACCTTTAACCTCCTGTTCCGTACAGGTTGCAATTTGTCCTGAGGATGAACGGGAAGACGGGGAACCAATGAGAGACTAGCTCTTGGTGTTGGGACAGGCACAGGTCACTCTATTTTCCCATCAGGAAGAAGAATTAACCACAGGCTCAGCCTGCCCCCCGGAACCAGAACAGGGCCTGAAGCCATCCTGCGCTTTTGCGGACAGCTCCCAAAAAAGCGAGTTGTAAAATGGAGCTTCAGAACACTGCAATTCACAAAACTGCAGAGTTATAAATGATAACTCTCATCCACAAATATATGGAGGGAAGGCAAAGAAGAGGATTTGAAATCAAGGCAGAATTGCAGGGAACAGATTTCAGGAGGTAGATTCGAATCGCCTTTAAAGCACATGAAAAGCGGCAAAACGTTGACAATGATGCCCTTGGCCAAAAAGGGCTTACGCGTTTTTTCCTGAATATATTCAAGAAAAAACGCGTACGGTCTTTTTGGCCAACCAAGCAACCTGGAAAGGCAAATCAGCGCTACAAAGAAGTCTCGCTTCCCATCGGTCAAAAGGGCCATGCTGAAAAAAGTGTCAAAACCAGAAATGCACGACAGGCCATGGAGAAATGGGAGCCTTGCTACACTGATGGGCGGGATGTAAATTGCCAACAGCCACTCTGGAGAAGTGTACGGTGTGTCCTGAAACATCTAAAAAACACAGCTTAGAGAGCATAGGGCGCTTCCACGCATGGGGGTATAAAGTGGGAAAATTAAAAATCAGCAAGACACAAGCACCCCAAAGTTTAGGGCTGCTCTGTTGACAATGACCTCCACTTCATTCCACCTTAAATATCCCAGGAAAGCGAAAAATGGATCAAAAAGTTGTGGTCCTTATGTACAATGGAATATCACTCAGCCATGAAATCAAAGTCATAAGGCTAGTAGGAGAATGATGAGTGGATTTAGGTAAGACGATTCTAAGTGAAATAAGTCACACAGAAAAGGACACTTCTCATAAGGTGTCACTTATAAAGGGAATGTAAAAACCGTTACACTTGAACTGAATTACAAAACAGAACAGAGTCACACATGCAGAAAACACACTATGGCTGCTTAACGGGAAAGGTGAGGTGGGGTGATACATAAAACAAGAGTTTCAAATTAGCTCAGATACCGTTCCATAAACCCAATATGTAATAGACAAGACCTACTCCTTGCTCAGAGAACTGGACTCAACACGCCCGCTTCACCGCACAAGAATATATCTGACTAGTAATAATCTTAAAACCTATGTATTGATATCTCTCTGTTAGTGTGTCAAGTGGGTGTAAAGCGGCATAAACACAGCCGTGAAAAGCAGCTAAACCCCATTATAAAAATAAATTACTTTTAAAAACCCATGAAACAAAGACAGGGAAAGAGAGAGAAATTCTTACACAATTCGTTCAGGGGCTGTGATGCAACCTGGATTGACCATATCTAGACCCACAGCTGGATGAGACATAAGGGTGGACACTCTTGGGGCTGAGAGGTTTCGTGAGGTTGGGTGAGCAAACGCAGACCCTTTAAAGTAATACTGCGTGCTACCCATCGCATGGGTCCCAAATCTCCAGGTTCAAGGGCATCTTCCTACATCGAAACATGCATGAGAAATCCAGAAGATGGTACACCGTGTGATGGGGAAAGGTTTCTAAAACGCACCTCATTTCTCATCTCCTTGTGCTCGTGTTCGCCATTCCAGCCACTTTACTAGCAATCTCCCTACTTGGAGCATCAGCACCTTTAACCTCCTGTTCCGTACAGGTTGTAATTTGTCCTGAGGATGAACGGGAAGACGGGGAACCAATGAGAGACTAGCTCTTGGTGTTGGGACAGGCACAGGTCCCTCTATTTTCCCATCACGAAGAAGAATTAACCACAGGCTCAGCCTGCCCCCCGGAACCAGAACAGGGCCTGAAGCCATCCTGCGCTTCTGCGGCCAGCTCCCAAAAAAGCGAGTTGTAAAATGGAGCTTCAGGGCACTGCAATTCACAAACCTGCAGAGTTATAAATGATAACTCTCGTCCACAAATATATTGAGGGAAGGCAAAGAAGAGGATTTGAAATCAAGGCAGAATTGCAGGAAACAGATTTCAGGAGGTAGATTCGAATCGCCTTTAAAGCACATGAAAAGTGGCAAAACGTTGACAATGATGCCCTTGGCCAAAAAGGGCGTATGCGTTTTTTCCTGAATATATTCAGGAAAAAACGCATACGCCCTTTTTGGCCAACCAAGCAACCTGGAAAGGCAAATCAGCGCTACAAAGAAGTCTCGCTTCCCATCGGTCAAAAGGGCCATGCTGAAAAAAGTGTCAAAACCAGAAATGCAGGACAGGCCATGGAAAAATGGGAGCCTTGCTACACTGATGGGCGGGATGTAAATTGCCAACAGCCACTCTGGAGAAGTGTACGGTGTGTCCTGAAACATCTAAAAAACACAGCTTAGAGAGCATAGGGCACTTCCACGCATGGGGGGATAAAGTGGGAAAATTGAAAATCAGCAAGACACAAGCACCCCAAAGTTTAGGGCTGCTCTGTTGACAAGGACCTCCACTTCATTCCACCTTAAATATCCCAGGAAAGCGAAAAATGGATAAAAAAGTTGTGGTCCATATGTACAATGGAATATCACTCAGCCATGAAATCAATGTCATAAGGCTAGTAGCAGCATGATGAGTGGATTTAGGTAAGACAATTCTAAGTGAAATAAGTCACACAGAAAAGGACACTTCTCATAAGGTGTCACTTATAGAGGGAATGTAAAAACCGTTACACTTGAACTGAATTACAAAACAGAACAGAGTCACACATGCAGAAAACACACTATGGCTGCTTAACGGGAAAGGTGAGGTGGGGTGATACATAAAACAAGAGTTTCAAATTAGCTCAGATACCGTTCCATAAACCCAATATGTAATAGACAAGACCTACTCCTTGCTCAGAGAACTGGACTCAACACGCCCGATTCACCGCACAAGAATATATCTGACTAGTAATAATCTTAAAACCTATGTATTGATATCTCTCTGTTAGTGTGTCAAGTGGGTGTAAAGCGGCATAAACACAGCCGTGAAAAGCAGCTAAACCCCATTATAAAAATAAATTACTTTTAAAAACCCATGAAACAAAGACAGGGAAAGAGAGAGAAATTCTTACACAATTCGTTCAGGGGCTGTGATGCAACCTGGATTGACCATATCTAGACCCACAGCTGGATGAGACATAAGGGTGGACACTCTTGGGGCTGAGAGGTTTGGTGAGGTTGGGTGAGCAAACGCAGACCCTTTAAAGTAATACTGCGTGCTACCCATCGCATGGGTCCCAAATCTCCAGGTTCAAGGGCATCTTCCTACATCGAAAACATGCATGAGAAATCCAGAAGATGGTACACCGTGTGATGGGGAAAGGTTTCTAAAACGCACCTCATTTCTCATCTCCTTGTGCTCGGGTTCGCCATTCCAGCCACTTTACTAGCAATCTCCCTACTTGGAGCATCAGCACCTTTAACCTCCTGTTCCGTACAGGTTGCAATTTGTCCTGAGGATGAACGGGAAGACGGGGAACCAATGAGAGACTAGCTCTTGGTGTTGGGACAGGCACAGGTCACTCTATTTTCCCATCAGGAAGAAGAATTAACCACAGGCTCAGCCTGCCCCCGGAACCAGAACAGGGCCTGAAGACATCCTGCGCTTTTGCGGCCAGCTCCCAAAAAAGCGACTTGTAAAATGGAGCTTCAGGGCACTGCAATTCACAAACCTGCAGAGTTATAAATGATAACTCTCGTCCACAAATATATTGAGGGAAGGCAAAGAAGAGGATTTGAAATCAAGGCAGAATTGCAGGAAACAGATTTCAGGAGGTAGATTCGAATCGCCTTTAAAGCACATGAAAAGCGGCAAAACGTTGACAATGATGCCCTTGGCCAAAAAGGGCGTATGCGTTTTTTCCTGAATATATTCAGGAAAAAACGCATACGCCCTTTTTGGCCAACCAAGCAACCTGGAAAGGCAAATCAGCGCTACAAAGAAGTCTCGCTTCCCATCGGTCAAAAGGGCCATGCTGAAAAAAGTGTCAAAACCAGAAATGCAGGACAGGCCATGGAGAAATGGGAGCCTTGCTACACTGATGGGCGGGATGTAAATTGCCAACAGCCACTCTGGAGAAGTGTACGGTGTGTCCTGAAACATCTAAAAAACACAGCTTAGAGAGCATAGGGCACTTCCACGCATGGGGGGATAAAGTGGGAAAATTGAAAATCAGCAAGACACAAGCACCCCAAAGTTTAGGGCTGCTCTGTTGACAAGGACCTCCACTTCATTCCACCTTAAATATCCCAGGAAAGCGAAAAATGGATCAAAAAGTTGTGGTCCTTATGTACAATGGAATATCACTCAGCCATGAAATCAATGTCATAAGGCTAGTAGCAGCATGATGAGTGGATTTAGGTAAGACGATTCTAAGTGAAATAAGTCACACAGAAAAGGACACTTCTCATAAGGTGTCACTTATAGAGGGAATGTAAAAACCGTTACACTTGAACTGAATTACAAAACAGAACAGAGTCACACATGCAGAAAACACACTATGGCTGCTTAACGGGAAAGGTGAGGTGGGGTGATACATAAAACAAGAGTTTCAAATTAGCTCAGATACCATTCCATAAACCCAATATGTAATAGACAAGACCTACTCCTTGCTCAGAGAACTGGACTCAACACGCCCGATTCACCGCACAAGAATATATCTGACTAGTAATAATCTTAAAACCTATGTATTGATATCTCTCTGTTAGTGTGTCAAGTGGGTGTAAAGCGGCATAAACACAGCCGTGAAAAGCAGCTAAACCCCATTATAAAAATAAATTACTTTTAAAAACCCATGAAACAAAGACAGGGAAAGAGAGAGAAATTCTTACACAATTCGTTCAGGGGCTGTGATGCAACCTGGATTGACCATATCTAGACCCACAGCTGGATGAGACATAAGGGTGGACACTCCTGGGGCTGAGAGGTTTCGTGAGGTTGGGTGAGCAAACGCAGACCCTTTAAAGTAATACTGCGTGCTACCCATCGCATGGGTCCCAAATCTCCAGGTTCAAGGGCATCTTCCTACATCGAAAACATGCATGAGAAACCCAGAAGATGGTACACCGTGTGATGGGGAAAGGTTTCTAAAACGCACCTCATTTCTCATCTCCTTGTGCTCGTGTTCGCCATTCCAGCCACTTTACTAGCAATCTCCCTACTTGGAGCATCAGCACCTTTAACCTCCTGTTCCGTACAGGTTGCAATTTGTCCTGAGGATGAACGGGAAGACGGGGAACCAATGAGAGACTAGCTCTTGGTGTTGGGACAGGCACAGGTCCCTCTATTTTCCCATCACGAAGAAGAATTAACCACAGGCTCAGCCTGCCCCCCGGAACCAGAACAGGGCCTGAAGACATCCTGCGCTTTTGCGGCCAGCTCCCAAAAAAGCGACTTGTAAAATGGAGCTTCAGGGCACTGCAATTCACAAACCTGCAGAGTTATAAATGATAACTCTCGTCCACAAATATATTGAGGGAAGGCAAAGAAGAGGATTTGAAATTAAGGCAGAATTGCAGGAAACAGATTTCAGGAGGTAGATTCGAATCGCCTTTAAAGCACATGAAAAGTGGCAAAACGTTGACAATGATGCCCTTGGCCAAAAAGGGCGTATGCGTTTTTTCCTGAATATATTCAGGAAAAAACGCATACGCCCTTTTTGGCCAACCAAGCAACCTGGAAAGGCAAATCAGCGCTACAAAGAAGTCTCGCTTCCCATCGGTCAAAAGGGCCATGCTGAAAAAAGTGTCAAAACCAGAAATGCAGGACAGGCCATGGAAAAATGGGAGCCTTGCTACACTGATGGGCGGGATGTAAATTGCCAACAGCCACTCTGGAGAAGTGTACGGTGTGTCCTGAAACATCTAAAAAACACAGCTTAGAGAGCATGGGGCACTTCCACGCATGGGGGGATAAAGTGGGAAAATTGAAAATCAGCAAGACACAAGCACCCCAAAGTTTAGGGCTGCTCTGTTGACAAGGACCTCCACTTCATTCCACCTTAAATATCGCAGGAAAGCTAAAAATGGATCAAAAAGTTGTGGTCCTTATGTACAATGGAATATCACTCAGCCATGAAATCAATGTCATAAGGCTAGTAGCAGCATGATGAGTGGATTTAGGTAAGACAATTCTAAGTGAAATAAGTCACACAGAAAAGGACACTTCTCATAAGGTGTCACTTATAGAGGGAATGTAAAAACCGTTACACTTGAACTGAATTACAAAACAGAACAGAGTCACACATGCAGAAAACACACTATGGCTGCTTAACGGGAAAGGTGAGGTGGGGTGATACATAAAACAAGAGTTTCAAATTAGCTCAGATACCGTTCCATAAACCCAATATGTAATAGACAAGACCTACTCCTTGCTCAGAGAACTGGACTCAACACGCCCGATTCACCGCACAAGAATATATCTGACTAGTAATAATCTTAAAACCTATGTATTGATATCTCTCTGTTAGTGTGTCAAGTGGGTGTAAAGCGGCATAAACACAGCCGTGAAAAGCAGCTAAACCCCATTATAAAAATAAATTACTTTTAAAAACCCATGAAACAAAGACAGGGAAAGAGAGAGAAATTCTTACACAATTCGTTCAGGGGCTGTGATGCAACCTGGATTGACCATATCTAGACCCACAGCTGGATGAGACATAAGGGTGGACACTCTTGGGGCTGAGAGGTTTCGTGAGGTTGGGTGAGCAAACGCAGACCCTTTAAAGTAATACTGCGTGCTACCCATCGCATGGGTCCCAAATCTCCAGGTTCAAGGGCATCTTCCTACATCGAAAACATGCATGAGAAACCCAGAAGATGGTACACCGTGTGATGGGAAAGGTTTCTAAAACGCACCTCATTTCTCATCTCCTTGTGCTCGGGTTCGCCATTCCAGCCACTTTACTAGCAATCTCCCTACTTGGAGCATCAGCACCTTTAACCTCCTGTTCCGTACAGGTTGCAATTTGTCCTGAGGATGAACGGGAAGACGGGGAACCAATGAGAGACTAGCTCTTGGTGTTGGGACAGGCACAGGTCACTCTATTTTCCCATCAGGAAGAAGAATTAACCACAGGCTCAGCCTGCCCCCCGGAACCAGAACAGGGCCTGAAGCCATCCTGCGCTTTTGCGGCCAGCTCCCAAAAAAGTGAGTTGTAAAATGGAGCTTCAGGGCACTGCAATTCACAAACCTGCAGAGTTATAAATGATAACTCTCGTCCACAAATATATTGAGGGAAGGCAAAGAAGAGGATTTGAAATCAAGGCAGAATTGCAGGAAACAGATTTCAGGAGGTAGATTCGAATCGCCTTTAAAGCACATGAAAAGCGGCAAAACGTTGACAATGATGCCCTTGGCCAAAAAGGGCATATGCGTTTTTTCCTGAATATATTCAGGAAAAAACGCATATGCCCTTTTTGGCCAACCAAGCAACCTGGAAAGGCAAATCAGCGCTACAAAGAAGTCTCGCTTCCCATCGGTCAAAAGGGCCATGCTGAAAAAAGTGTCAAAACCAGAAATGCAGGACAGGCCATGGAGAAATGGGAGCCTTGCTACACCGATGGGCGGGATGTAAATTGCCAACAGCCACTCTGGAGAAGTGTACGGTGTGTCCTGAAACATCTAAAAAACACAGCTTAGAGAGCATAGGGCACTTCCACGCATGGGGGGATAAAGTGGGAAAATTGAAAATCAGCAAGACACAAGCACCCCAAAGTTTAGGGCTGCTCTGTTGACAAGGACCTCCACTTCATTCCACCTTAAATATCCCAGGAAAGCGAAAAATGGATCAAAAAGTTGTGGTCCTTATGTACAATGGAATATCACTCAGCCATGAAATCAATGTCATAAGGCTAGTAGCAGCATGATGAGTGGATTTAGGTAAGACGATTGTAAGTGAAATAAGTCACACAGAAAAGGACACTTCTCATAAGGTGTCACTTATAGAGGGAATGTAAAAACCGTTACACTTGAACTGAATTACAAAACAGAACAGAGTCACACATGCAGAAAACACACTATGGCTGCTTAACGGGAAAGGTGAGGTGGGGTGATACATAAAACAAGAGTTTCAAATTAGCTCAGATACCGTTCCATAAACCCAATATGTAATAGACAAGACCTACTCCTTGCTCAGAGAACTGGACTCAACACGCCCGATTCACCGCACAAGAATATATCTGACTAGTAATAATCTTAAAACCTATGTATTGATATCTCTCTGTTAGTGTGTCAAGTGGGTGTAAAGTGGCATAAACACAGCCGTGAAAAGCAGCTAAACCCCATTATAAAAATAAATTACTTTCAAAAACCCATGAAACAAAGACAGGGAAAGAGAGAGAAATTCTTACACAATTCCTTCAGGGGCTGTGATGCAACCTGGATTGACCATATCTAGACCCACAGCTGGATGAGACATAAGGGTGGACACTCCTGGGGCTGAGAGGTTTGGTGAGGTTGGGTGAGCAAACGCAGATCCTTTAAAGTAATACTGCGTGCCTCCCATCGCATTGGTCCCACATCTCCATGTTCAAGGGCATCTTCCTATATCGAAAACATGCATGAGAAACCCAGAAGATGGTACACCGTGTGATGGGGAAAGGTTTCTAAAACGCACCTCATTTCTCATCTCCTTGTGCTCGTGTTCGCCATTCCAGCCACTTTCCTAGCAATCTCCCTATTTGGAGCATCAGCACCTTTAACCTCCTGTTCCGTACAGGTTGCAATTTGTCCTGAGAATGAACGGAAAGACGGGGAACCAATGAGAGACTAGCTCTTGGTGTTGGGACAGGCACAGGTCACTCTATTTTCCCATCAGGAAGAAGAATTAACCACAGGCTCAGCCTTCCCCCCGGAACCAGAACAGGGCCTGAAGACATCCTGCGCTTTTGCGGCCAGCTCCCAAAAAAGCGACTGGTAAAATGGAGCTTCAGGGCACTGCAATTCACAAACCTGCAGAGTTATAAATGATAACTCTCGTCCACAAATATATTGAGGGAAGGCAAAGAAGAGGATTTGAAATCAAGGCAGAATTGCAGGAAACAGATTTCAGGAGGTAGATTCGAATCGCCTTTAAAGCACATGAAAAGCGGCAAAACGTTGACAATGATGCCCTTGGCCAAAAAGGGCGTATGCGTTTTTTCCTGAATATATTCAGGAAAAAACGCATACGCCCTTTTTGGCCAACCAAGCAACCTGGAAAGGCAAATCAGCGCTACAAAGAAGTCTCGCTTCCCATCGGTCAAAAGGGCCATGCTGAAAAAAGTGTCAAAACCAGAAATGCAGGACAGGCCATGGAGAAATGGGAGCCTTGCTACACTGATGGGCGGGATGTAAATTGCCAACAGCCACTCTGGAGAAGTGTACGGTGTGTCCTGAAACATCTAAAAAACACAGCTTAGAGAGCATAGGGCACTTCCACGCATGGGGGGATAAAGTGGGAAAATTGAAAATCAGCAAGACACAAGCACCCCAAAGTTTAGGGCTGCTCTGTTGACAAGGACCTCCACTTCATTCCACCTTAAATATCCCAGGAAAGCGAAAAATGGATCAAAAAGTTGTGGTCCTTATGTACAATGGAATATCACTCAGCCATGAAATCAATGTCATAAGGCTAGTAGCAGCATGATGAGTGGATTTAGGTAAGACGATTCTAAGTGAAATAAGTCACACAGAAAAGGACACTTCTCATAAGGTGTCACTTATAGAGGGAATGTAAAAACCGTTACACTTGAACTGAATTACAAAACAGAACAGAGTCACACATGCAGAAAACACACTATGGCTGCTTAACGGGAAAGGTGAGGTGGGGTGATACATAAAACAAGAGTTTCAAATTAGCTCAGATACCGTTCCATAAACCCAATATGTAATAGACAAGACCTACTCCTTGCTCAGAGAACTGGACTCAACACGCCCGATTCACCGCACAAGAATATATCTGACTAGTAATAATCTTAAAACCTATGTATTGATATCTCTCTGTTAGTGTGTCAAGTGGGTGTAAAGCGGCATAAACACAGCCGTGAAAAGCAGCTAAACCCCATTATAAAAATAAATTACTTTTAAAAACCCATGAAACAAAGACAGGGAAAGAGAGAGAAATTCTTACACAATTCGTTCAGGGGCTGTGATGCAACCTGGATTGACCATATCTAGACCCACAGCTGGATGAGACATAAAGGTGGACACTCCTGGGGCTGAGAGGTTTGGTGAGGTTGGGTGAGCAAACGCAGATCCTTTAAAGAAATACTGCGTGCCTCCCATCGCATTGGTCCCAAATCTCCATGTTCAAGGGCATCTTCCTATATCGAAAACATGCATGAGAAACCCAGAAGATGGTACACCGTGTGATGGGGAAAGGTTTCTAAAACGCACCTCATTTCTCATCTCCTTGTGCTCGTGTTCGCCATTCCAGCCACTTTACTAGCAATCTCCCTACTTGAAGCATCAGCACCTTTAACCTCCTGTTCCGTACAGGTTGCAATTTGTCCTGAGGATGAACGGGAAGACGGGGAACCAATGAGAGACTAGCTCTTGGTGTTGGGACAGGCACAGGTCACTCTATTTTCCCATCACGAAGAAGAATTAACCACAGGCTCAGCGTGCCCCCCGGAACCAGAACAGGGCCTGAAGCCATCCTGCGCTTTTGCGGCCAGCTCCCAAAAAAGCGACTGGTAAAATGGAGCTTCAGGGCACTGCAATTCACAAACCTGCAGAGTTATAAATGATAACTCTCGTCCACAAATATATTGAGGGAAGGCAAAGAAGAGGATTTGAAATCAAGGCAGAATTGCAGGAAACAGATTTCAGGAGGTAGATTCGAATCGCCTTTAAAGCACATGAAAAGCGGCAAAACGTTGACAATGATGCCCTTGGCCAAAAAGGGCGTATGCGTTTTTTCCTGAATATATTCAGGAAAAATCGCATACGCCCTTTTTGGCCAACCAAGCAACCTGGAAAGGCAAATCAGCGCTACAAAGAAGTCTCGCTTCCCATCGGTCAAAAGGGCCATGCTGAAAAAAGTGTCAAAACCAGAAATGCAGGACAGGCCATGGAGAAATGGGAGCCTTGCTACACTGATGGGCGGGATGTAAATTGCCAACAGCCACTCTGGAGAAGTGTACGGTGTGTCCTGAAACATCTAAAAAACACAGCTTAGAGAGCATAGGGCACTTCCACGCATGGGGGGATAAAGTGGGAAAATTGAAAATCAGCAAGACACAAGCACCCCAAAGTTTAGGGCTGCTCTGTTGACAAGGACCTCCACTTCATTCCACCTTAAATATCCCAGGAAAGCGAAAAATGGATCAAAAAGTTGTGGTCCTTATGTACAATGGAATATCACTCAGCCATGAAATCAATGTCATAAGGCTAGTAGCAGCATGATGAGTGGATTTAGGTAAGACAATTCTAAGTGAAATAAGTCACACAGAAAAGGACACTTCTCATAAGGTGTCACTTATAGAGGGAATGTAAAAACCGTTACACTTGAACTGAATTACAAAACAGAACAGAGTCACACATGCAGAAAACACACTATGGCTGCTTAACGGGAAAGGTGAGGTGTGGTGATACATAAAACAAGAGTTTCAAATTAGCTCAGATACCATTCCATAAACCCAATATGTAATAGACAAGACCTACTCCTTGCTCAGAGAACTGGACTCAACACGCCCGATTCACCGCACAAGAATATATCTGACTAGTAATAATCTTAAAACCTATGTATTGATATCTCTCTGTTAGTGTGTCAAGTGGGTGTAAAGCGGCATAAACACAGCCCTGAAAAGCAGCTAAACCCCATTATAAAAATAAATTACTTTTAAAAACCCATGAAACAAAGACAGGGAAAGAGAGAGAAATTCTTACACAATTCGTTCAGGGGCTGTGATGCAACCTGGATTGACCATATCTAGACCCACAGCTGGATGAGACATAAGGGTGGACACTCCTGGGGCTGAGAGGTTTGGTGAGGTTGGGTGAGCAAACGCAGACCCTTTAAAGTAATACTGCGTGCTACCCATCGCATGGGTCCCAAATCTCCAGGTTCAAGGGCATCTTCCTATATCGAAAACATGCATGAGAAACCCAGAAGATGGTACACAGTGTGATGGGGAAAGGTTTCTAAAACGCACCTTATTTCTCATCTCCTTGTGCTCGGGTTCGCCATTCCAGCCACTTTACTAGCAATCTCCCTACTTGGAGCATCAGCACCTTTAACCTCCTGTTCCGTACAGGTTGCAATTTGTCCTGAGGATGAACGGGAAGACGGGGAACCAATGAGAGGCTAGCTCTTGGTGTTGGGACAGGCACAGGTCACTCTATTTTCCCATCAGGAAGAAGAATTAACCACAGGCTCAGCCTGCCCCCCGGAACCAGAACAGGGCCTGAAGCCATCCTGCGCTTTTGCGGCCAGCTCCCAAAAAACCGACTTGTAAAATGGAGGTTCAGGGCACTGCAATTCACAAACCTGCAGAGTTATAAATGATAACTCTCGTCCACAAATATATTGAGGGAAGGCAAAGAAGAGGATTTGAAATCAAGGCAGAATTGCAGGAAACAGATTTCAGGAGGTAGATTCGAATCGCCTTTAAAGCACATGAAAAGCGGCAAAACGTTGACAATGATGCCCTTCGCCAAAAAGGGCGTATGCGTTTTTTCCTGAATATATTCAGGAAAAAACGCATACGCCCTTTTTGGCCAACCAAGCAACCTGGAAAGGCAAATCAGCGCTACAAAGAAGTCTCGCTTCCCATCGGTCAAAAGGGCCATGCTGAAAAAAGTGTCAAAACCAGAAATGCAGGACAGGCCATGGAGAAATGGGAGCCTTGCTACACTGATGGGCGGGATGTAAATTGCCAACAGCCACTCTGGAGAAGTGTACGGTGTGTCCTGAAACATCTAAAAAACACAGCTTAGAGAGCATAGGGCACTTCCACGCATGGGGGGATAAAGTGGGAAAATTGAAAATCAGCAAGACACAAGCACCCCAAAGTTTAGGGCTGCTCTGTTGACAAGGACCTCCACTTCATTCCACCTTAAATATCCCAGGAAAGCGAAAAATGGATCAAAAAGTTGTGGTCCTTATGTACAATGGAATATCACTCAGCCATGAAATCAATGTCATAAGGCTAGTAGCAGCATGATGAGTGGATTTAGGTAAGACGATTCTAAGTGAAATAAGTCACACAGAAAAGGACACTTCTCATAAGGTGTCACTTATAGAGGGAATGTAAAAACCGTTACACTTGAACTGAATTACAAAACAGAACAGAGTCACACATGCAGAAAACACACTATGGCTGCTTAACGGGAAAGGTGAGGTGGGGTGATACATAAAACAAGAGTTTCAAATTAGCTCAGATACCATTCCATAAACCCAATATGTAATAGACAAGACCTACTCCTTGCTCAGAGAACTGGACTCAACACGCCCGATTAACCGCACAAGAATATATCTGACTAGTAATAATCTTAAAACCTATGTATTGATATCTCTCTGTTAGTGTGTCAAGTGGGTGTAAAGCGGCATAAACACAGCCGTGAAAAGCAGCTAAACCCCATTATAAAAATAAATTACTTTTAAAAACCCATGAAACAAAGACAGGGAAAGAGAGAGAAATTCTTACACAATTCGTTCAGGGGCTGTGATGCAACCTGGATTGACCATATCTAGACCCACAGCTGGATGAGTCATAAGGGTGGACACTCCTGGGGCTGAGAGGTTTGGTGAGGTTGGGTGAGCAAACGCAGATCCTTTAAAGTAATACTGCGTGCTACCCATCGCATGAGTCCCAAATCTCCAGGTTCAAGGGCATCTTCCTATATCGAAAACATGCATGAGAAACCCAGAAGATGGTACACCGTGTGATGGGGAAAGGTTTCTAAAACGCACCTTATTTCTCATCTCCTTGTGCTCGGGTTCGCCATTCCAGCCACTTTACTAGCAATCTCCCTACTTGGAGCATCAGCACCTTTAACCTCCTGTTCCGTACAGGTTGCAATTTGTCCTGAGGATGAACGGGAAGACGGGGAACCAATGAGAGACTAGCTCTTGGTGTTGGGACAGGCACAGGTCACTCTATTTTCCCATCAGGAAGAAGAATTAACCACAGGCTCAGCCTGCCCCCCGGAACCAGAACAGGGCCTGAAGCCATCCTGCGCTTTTGCGGCCAGCTCCCAAAAAAGCGACTTGTAAAATGGAGCTTCAGGGCACTGCAATTCACAAACCTGCAGAGTTATAAATGATAACTCTCGTCCACAAATATATTGAGGGAAGGCAAAGAAGAGGATTTGAAATCAAGGCAGAATTGCAGGAAACAGATTTCAGGAGGTAGATTCGAATCGCCTTTAAAGCACATGAAAAGCGGCAAAACGTTGACAATGATGCCCTTGGCCAAAAAGGGCGTATGCGTTTTTTCCTGAATATATTCAGGAAAAAACGCATACGCCCTTTTTGGCCAACCAAGCAACCTGGAAAGGCAAATCAGCGCTACAAAGAAGTCTCGCTTCCCATCGGTCAAAAGGGCCATGCTGAAAAAAGTGTCAAAACCAGAAATGCAGGACAGGCCATGGAGAAATGGGAGCCTTGCTACACTGATGGGCGGGATGTAAATTGCCAACAGCCACTCTGGAGAAGTGTACGGTGTGTCCTGAAACATCTAAAAAACACAGCTTAGAGAGCATAGGGCACTTCCACGCATGGGGGGATAAAGTGGGAAAATTGAAAATCAGCAAGACACAAGCACCCCAAAGTTTAGGGCTGCTCTGTTGACAAGGACCTCCACTTCATTCCACCTTAAATATCCCAGGAAAGCGAAAAATGGATCAAAAAGTTGTGGTCCTTATGTACAATGGAATATCACTCAGCCATGAAATCAATGTCATAAGGCTAGTAGCAGCATGATGAGTGGATTTAGGTAAGACGATTCTAAGTGAAATAAGTCACACAGAAAAGGACACTTCTCATAAGGTGTCACTTATAGAGGGAATGTAAAAACCGTTACACTTGAACTGAATTACAAAACAGAACAGAGTCACACATGCAGAAAACACACTATGGCTGCTTAACGGGAAAGGTGAGGTGGGGTGATACATAAAACAAGAGTTTCAAATTAGCTCAGATACCATTCCATAAACCCAATATGTAATAGACAAGACCTACTCCTTGCTCAGAGAACTGGACTCAACACGCCCGATTAACCGCACAAGAATATATCTGACTAGTAATAATCTTAAAACCTATGTATTGATATCTCTCTGTTAGTGTGTCAAGTGGGTGTAAAGCGGCATAAACACAGCCGTGAAAAGCAGCTAAACCCCATTATAAAAATAAATTACTTTTAAAAACCCATGAAACAAAGACAGGGAAAGAGAGAGAAATTCTTACACAATTCGTTCAGGGGCTGTGATGCAACCTGGATTGACCATATCTAGACCCACAGCTGGATGAGTCATAAGGGTGGACACTCCTGGGGCTGAGAGGTTTGGTGAGGTTGGGTGAGCAAACGCAGATCCTTTAAAGTAATACTGCGTGCTACCCATCGCATGAGTCCCAAATCTCCAGGTTCAAGGGCATCTTCCTATATCGAAAACATGCATGAGAAACCCAGAAGATGGTACACCGTGTGATGGGGAAAGGTTTCTAAAACGCACCTTATTTCTCATCTCCTTGTGCTCGGGTTCGCCATTCCAGCCACTTTACTAGCAATCTCCCTACTTGGAGCATCAGCACCTTTAACCTCCTGTTCCGTACAGGTTGCAATTTGTCCTGAGGATGAACGGGAAGACGGGGAACCAATGAGAGACTAGCTCTTGGTGTTGGGACAGGCACAGGTCACTCTATTTTCCCATCAGGAAGAAGAATTAACCACAGGCTCAGCCTGCCCCCCGGAACCAGAACAGGGCCTGAAGCCATCCTGCGCTTTTGCGGCCAGCTCCCAAAAAAGCGACTTGTAAAATGGAGCTTCAGGGCACTGCAATTCACAAACCTGCAGAGTTATAAATGATAACTCTCGTCCACAAATATATTGAGGGAAGGCAAAGAAGAGGATTTGAAATCAAGGCAGAATTGCAGGAAACAGATTTCAGGAGGTAGATTCGAATCGCCTTTAAAGCACATGAAAAGCGGCAAAACGTTGACAATGATGCCCTTGGCCAAAAAGGGCGTATGCGTTTTTTCCTGAATATATTCAGGAAAAAACGCATACGCCCTTTTTGGCCAACCAAGCAACCTGGAAAGGCAAATCAGCGCTACAAAGAAGTCTCGCTTCCCATCGGTCAAAAGGGCCATGCTGAAAAAAGTGTCAAAACCAGAAATGCAGGACAGGCCATGGAGAAATGGGAGCCTTGCTACACTGATGGGCGGGATGTAAATTGCCAACAGCCACTCTGGAGAAGTGTACGGTGTGTCCTGAAACATCTAAAAAACACAGCTTAGAGAGCATAGGGCACTTCCACGCATGGGGGGATAAAGTGGGAAAATTGAAAATCAGCAAGACACAAGCACCCCAAAGTTTAGGGCTGCTCTGTTGACAAGGACCTCCACTTCATTCCACCTTAAATATCCCAGGAAAGCGAAAAATGGATCAAAAAGTTGTGGTCCTTATGTACAATGGAATATCACTCAGCCATGAAATCAATGTCATAAGGCTAGTAGCAGCATGATGAGTGGATTTAGGTAAGACGATTCTAAGTGAAATAAGTCACACAGAAAAGGACACTTCTCATAAGGTGTCACTTATAGAGGGAATGTAAAAACCGTTACACTTGAACTGAATTACAAAACAGAACAGAGTCACACATGCAGAAAACACACTATGGCTGCTTAACGGGAAAGGTGAGGTGGGGTGATACATAAAACAAGAGTTTCAAATTAGCTCAGATACCGTTCCATAAACCCAATATGTAATAGACAAGACCTACTCCTTGCTCAGAGAACTGGACTCAACACGCCCGATTCACCGCACAAGAATATATCTGACTAGTAATAATCTTAAAACCTATGTATTGATATCTCTCTGTTAGTGTGTCAAGTGGGTGTAAAGCGGCATAAACACAGCCGTGAAAAGCAGCTAAACCCCATTATAAAAATAAATTACTTTTAAAAACCCATGAAACAAAGACAGGGAAAGAGAGAGAAATTCTTACACAATTCGTTCAGGGGCTGTGATGCAACCTGGATTGACCATATCTAGACCCACAGCTGGATGAGACATAAAGGTGGACACTCCTGGGGCTGAGAGGTTTGGTGAGGTTGGGTGAGCAAACGCAGATCCTTTAAAGAAATACTGCGTGCCTCCCATCGCATTGGTCCCAAATCTCCATGTTCAAGGGCATCTTCCTATATCGAAAACATGCATGAGAAACCCAGAAGATGGTACACCGTGTGATGGGGAAAGGTTTCTAAAACGCACCTCATTTCTCATCTCCTTGTGCTCGTGTTCGCCATTCCAGCCACTTTACTAGCAATCTCCCTACTTGAAGCATCAGCACCTTTAACCTCCTGTTCCGTACAGGTTGCAATTTGTCCTGAGGATGAACGGGAAGACGGGGAACCAATGAGAGACTAGCTCTTGGTGTTGGGACAGGCACAGGTCACTCTATTTTCCCATCACGAAGAAGAATTAACCACAGGCTCAGCGTGCCCCCCGGAACCAGAACAGGGCCTGAAGCCATCCTGCGCTTTTGCGGCCAGCTCCCAAAAAAGCGACTGGTAAAATGGAGCTTCAGGGCACTGCAATTCACAAACCTGCAGAGTTATAAATGATAACTCTCGTCCACAAATATATTGAGGGAAGGCAAAGAAGAGGATTTGAAATCAAGGCAGAATTGCAGGAAACAGATTTCAGGAGGTAGATTCGAATCGCCTTTAAAGCACATGAAAAGCGGCAAAACGTTGACAATGATGCCCTTGGCCAAAAAGGGCGTATGCGTTTTTTCCTGAATATATTCAGGAAAAATCGCATACGCCCTTTTTGGCCAACCAAGCAACCTGGAAAGGCAAATCAGCGCTACAAAGAAGTCTCGCTTCCCATCGGTCAAAAGGGCCATGCTGAAAAAAGTGTCAAAACCAGAAATGCAGGACAGGCCATGGAGAAATGGGAGCCTTGCTACACTGATGGGCGGGATGTAAATTGCCAACAGCCACTCTGGAGAAGTGTACGGTGTGTCCTGAAACATCTAAAAAACACAGCTTAGAGAGCATAGGGCACTTCCACGCATGGGGGGATAAAGTGGGAAAATTGAAAATCAGCAAGACACAAGCACCCCAAAGTTTAGGGCTGCTCTGTTGACAAGGACCTCCACTTCATTCCACCTTAAATATCCCAGGAAAGCGAAAAATGGATAAAAAAGTTGTGGTCCTTATGTACAATGGAATATCACTCAGCCATGAAATCAATGTCATAAGGCTAGTAGCAGCATGATGAGTGGATTAGGTAAGACGATTCTAAGTGAAATAAGTCACACAGAAAAGGACACTTCTCATAAGGTGTCATTTATAGAGGGAATGTAAAAACCGTTACAGTTGAACTGAATTACAAAACAGAACAGAGTCACACATGCAGAAAACACACTATGGCTACTTAACGGGAAAGGTGAGGTGGGGTGATACATAAAACAAGAGTTTCAAATTAGCTCAGATACCGTTCCATAAACCCAATATGTAATAGACAAGACCTACTCTTTGCTCAGAGAACTGGACTCAACACGCCCGATTCACCGTACAAGAATATATCTGACTAGTAATAATCTTAAAACCTATGTATTGATATCTCTCTGTTAGTGTGTCAAGTGGGTGTAAAGCGGCATAAACACAGCCGTGAAAAGCAGCTAAACCCCATTATAATAATAAATTACTTTTAAAAACCCATGAAACATAGACAGGGAAAGAGAGAGAAATTCTTACACAATTCGTTTAGGGGCTGTGATGCAACCTGGATTGACCATATCTAGACCCACAGCTGGATGAGACATAAGGGTGGACACTCTTGGGGCTGAGAGGTTTGGTGAGGTTGGGTGAGCAAACGCAGACCCTTTAAAGTAATACTGCGTGCTACCCATCGCATGGGTCCCAAATCTCCAGGTTCAAGGGCATCATCCTACATCGAAAACATGCATGAGAAACCCAGAAGATGGTACACCGTGTGATGGGGAAAGTTTTCTAAAACGCACCTCATTTCTCATCTCCTTGTGCTCGGGTTCGCCATTCCAGCCACTTTACTAGCAATCTCCCTACTTGGAGCCTCAGCACCTTTAACCTCCTGTACCGAACAGGTTGCAATTTGTCCTGAGGATGAACGGGAAGACGGGGAACCAATGAGAGACTAGCTCTTGGTGTTGGGACAGGCACAGGTCACTCTATTTTCCCATCAGGAAGAAGAATTAACCACAGGCTCAGCCTGTCCCCCGGAACCAGAACAGGGCCTGAAGCCATCCTGCGCTTTTGCGGACAGCTCCCAAAAAAGCGAATTGTAAAATGGAGCGTCAGGGCACTGCAATTCACAAACCTGCAGAGTTATAAATGATAACTCTCGTCCACAAATATATTGAGGGAAGGCAAAGAAGAGGATTTTAAATCGAGGCAGAATTGCAGGAAACAGATTTCAGGAGGTAGATTCGAATCGCCTTTAAAGCACATGAAAAGCGGCAAAACGTTGACAATGATGCCCTTGGCCAAAAAGGGCGTATGCGTTTTTTCCTGAATATATTCTGGAAAAAACGCATACGCCCTTTTTGGCCAACCAAGCAACCTGGAAAGGCAAATCAGCGCTACAAAGAAGTCTCGCTTCCCATCGGTCAAAAGGGCCATGCTGAAAAAAGTGTCAAAACCAGAAATGCAGGACAGGCCATGGAGAAATGGGAGCCTTGCTACACTGATGGGCGGGATGTAAATTGCCAACAGCCACTCTGGAGAAGTGTACGGTGTGTCCTGAAACATCTAAAAAACACAGCTTAGAGAGCATAGGGCACTTCCACGCATGGTGGTATAAAGTGGGAAAATTGAAAATCAGCAAGACACAAGCACCCCAAAGTTTAGGGCTGCTCTGTTGACAAGGACCTCCACTTCATTCCACCTTAAATATCCCAGGAAAGCGAAAAATGGATCAAAAAGTTGTGGTCCTTATGTACAATGGAATATCACTCAGCCATGAAATAAATGTCATAAGGCTAGTAGCAGCATGATGAGTGGATTTAGGTACGACGATTCTAAGTGAAATAATTCACACAGAAATGGACACTTCTCATAAGGTGTCACTTATAGAGGGAATGTAAAAACCGTTACACTTGAACTGAATTACAAAACAGAACAGAGTCACACATGCAGAAAACACACTATGGCTGCTTAACGGGAAAGGTGAGGTGGGGTGATACATAAAACAAGAGTTTCAAATTAGCTCAGATAGCGTTCCATAAACCCAATATGTAATACACAAGACCTACTCCTTGCTCAGAGAAGTAGACTCAACACGCCCGATTAACCGCACAAGAATATATCTGACTAGTAATAATCTTAAAACCGATGTATTGATATCTCTCTGTTAGTGTGTCAAGTGGGAGTAAAGCGGCATCAACACAGCCGTGAAAAGCAGCTAAACCCCATTATAAAAATAAATTAGTTTTAAAAACCCATGAAACAAAGACAGGGAAAGAGAGAGAAATTCTGACACAATTCGTTCAGGGGCTATGATGCAACCTTGATCGACCATATCTAGACCCACAGCTGGATGAGACATAAGGGTGGACACTCATGTGGCTGAGAGGTTTGGTGAGGTTGGGTGAGCAAACGCAGACACTTTAAAGTAATACTGCGTGCTACTCATCGCATGGGTCCCAAATCTCCAGGTTCAAGGGCATCTTCCTACATCGAAAACATGCATGAGAAACCCAGAAGATGGTACACTGTGTGATGGGGAAAGGTTTCTAAAACGCACCTCATTTCTCATCTCCTTGTGCTAGGGTTCATCATTCCAGCCACTTTACTAGCAATCTCCCTACTTGGAGCATAAGCACCTTTAACCTCCTGTTCCGTACAGGTTGCAATTTGTCCTGAGGATGAACGGGAAGACGGGGAACCAGTGAGAGACTAGGTCTTGGTATACGGACAGACACAGGTCACTCTATTTTCCCAACAGGAAGAAGAATTAACCATAGGGTCAGCCTGCCCCCCAGAACCAGAACAGGGCCTGAAGCCATCCTGCGCTTTTGTGGCCAGCTCCCAAAAAAGCGAGCTGTAAAATGGAGCTTCAGGGCACTGCAATTCACAAACCTGCAGAGTTATAAATGATAACTCTCGTCCACAAATATATTGCGGGAAGGCAAAGAAGAGGATTTGAAATCAAGGCAGAATTGCAGGAAACAGATTTCATGAGGTAGATCGGAAACGCCTTTAAAGCACATGAAAAGCTGCAAAACTTTGAAAATGATGCCCTTGGCCAAAAAGGGCGTATGCGTTTTTGCCTGAATATATTCAGGAAAAAACGCATACGCCCTTTTTGGCCAACCAAGCAACCAGGAAAGGCAAATCAGCGCTACAAAGAACTCTCGCTTCCCATCGGTGAAAAGGGCCATGCTGAGAAAAGTGTCAAAACCAGAAATGCAGGACAGGCCATGGAGAAATGGGAGCCTTGCTACGCTGATGGGCGGGATGTAAATTGCCAACAGCCACTCTGGAGAAGGGTACGGTGTGTCCTGAAACATCTAAAAAACACAGCTTAGAGAGCATAGGGCACTCCCACGCATGGGGGTATAAATTGGAAAAATTAAAAATCAATAAGACACAAGCACACCAAAGTTTAGGGCTGCTCTCTTGACAAGAACCTCCTCTTCATTACACCTTAAATATCCCAGGAAATAGGAAAATGGATAACGATGTTGTGGTCCTTATGTACAATGAAATATCACTCAGCCATGAAATCAATGTCATAAGGCTATTAGCAGCATGATGAGTGGATTTAGGTTCGACGATTCTAAGTGAAATAAGTGACACAGAAAAAGACACTTATCATAAGATATCATTTATAGAGGGAATGTAAAAACCGCTACAATTGAACTGAATTACAAAACAGAATAGAGTCACACATTTAGAAAACACACTATGGCTGCTTAACGGGAAAGGTGAGGTGGGATGATGCATAAAACAAGGGTTTCATGTTAGCTCAGATACCGATCCATAATCCCAATATGTAATAGACAAGACCTACTCCTTGCTCCGTGAAGTGGACGCAACACCCCCTATTCAACGAACAAGTGTATATCTGACTAGTAAAAATCTTAAAACCTATGTATTGATTTCTCTCTGTAAGTTAATCAATGGGTGTAAAGGGGCATAAACACAGCAGTGAAAATCAGGTAAACCCCATTATAAAAATAAATTACTTTAAAATCCCAAAAAACAAAGATAATGATAGAGGGAGAAATTTTTACATAATTCTTTCCGGGGCTGTGATGCAACCTGGTGTGACCATATCTAGACCCACAGCTGGATGAGAAATAAAGCTGGACACTCTTGGGGCTGAAGGTCTCTTTCCGTATTTACCAGATTGGGAACATAGAAAGGCTGCCACCCTCTGGCCGTTACCTGCACAAGCAGCTTTAAAACCTGTGCTAATGGTCACTTCATATGAACAAGTACTTCAGGGCTGTAAATGAAACGTGCCCTCAAAATGTCTTGAGGGATTTAATGGCCAAAAATTTTCAAAATGTGACACTTACTTTAAGAAAACACTTTGAAGAACTAAGCTGTAATCACAGTTTGATAAATAAAAAGGGCATGCTTTAAAGCTCAATTTCAACAGAATATGGGACACATGCAAATTCAACCACAGATAGGTATCAGCTCACACCTGTTAGAATAACCATCAGCAAGAAAACTACAAATAATAAATATTGAAGGTGTTTTGGAGAAATGCATACCCTCAATTTTAAGTGGGACGTATCCTGGAAAGAGCCACTAATGAGAACTGAATGGGGGTGCCTTTAAAACATACACACTGAGCTACCATATGATACAGCAAGCCCACTCCTTGGCCTATAACATAAGAAGATATAACTGGAAAGACACAGGCAAGCAAATGTGCATTGCAGCAGTATTGCAATAGCCAAGACATGGAGGCAACCAGAAAGTCCATCAAGAGGTGCGTGGCCAAAGAAGAACTGGTACACGTACAGATGGAATATTAGCCAGGGAAAAAAATGAAACAATGCCATTTGCAGCACCATGTATGATTCTTGAGGTAATCAGGCAAATTGTACTAAGTCAGAAAGCAAAAGACACATATCCTATAATATCACTTATAGGTCTTAGCTAAAAATTGATACCAATGAAGATATTTCCATAGAGAAATGCAATCACAGATTCATTAAACAAACTTATGGTTCACCAAATGGAAAGGTGTGAGGATTGGATACATTAGGATATTGGGGTTAAGATAGATATAGAAACACATGTGAAATATGTAATCACCAAAGACCTACGTAATACCAAGACAAGACTACTCAACATCGTGTCATAACCTACATGGGAAAATGATCCAAAGAAGAATAGATATATGTATATGTTTAAAAGAACCACATCTTGCACACCTAGAAGAAACAAAACATTTTAATTAAATTTGCTCTGACAAAAAATAAAAATTAAATTAAAAAAAGAACAAGAAGTAATGAGATATAAACTTAAGGGGCTATTTGCTGGCACATTGCATTCTAATTTACAACCAGAACATGACTTCCATTAAGGCTCTGTCATCACTAATAAAGCAGCTTTATAAGCAATGTTGAAGGTAGCTTAAAAGAAGTCTCACTAATTATTGATAGTAACAAGGAAACAAAGAAAAGTAAAAATCTCACTGCAAAAAGTATACATAGGGTAAGGATAGTAGATCAAACACTTATTAAACTTCTGTAAAGAATAAAAGAAAACAGTCATATGTTTTTTTAAAAAGAGAGGGCCCAAATAAATCTGAAATGAAAGAGATGATGTTACAACAGACACCACAGAAATACAAAGTATCCTAAGATACACACAGGGTAACTCAGGGCTCAGACTGGACAGAGCCCACTCTCCAGTCCCCTGTACATGACTTACAGGAGCCTCAGGAACTGAGGAGGGGGTCCCTGAAGAGAGGCTCAAGATAGAATATGGTAGGCATTAACATGACTGCATTCATCTTAAACATGCCTGAACTACATTCACACGAGATGATTTTGTCCTGTATGTACATCGGCACCTCTAGTTGGAACTGCAGATCTTTGGCTTCAACACCTCTACTGACAACATTAGCATCACCTGCTGTGGACCGTCTCCTACAGGATTTCTAGAATCAGAAAACATCGAAGCTTCACAGGACCCAGAATCTGTGCGAGTCCACACAGAGTCTCAGAGTCTCAACTCCACTCAGATACTACACTCTTGGAGGGCACACACAAAGTAGTGTGCACATCAGGACCCAGGGGAAGGAGCAGTGACCCTGTAGGAGAATGACCAGAACTACCTGCTACTTTTAGAGGGTCTCCTGCAGAGGCAGGTTGTGGCTGTGGCTGTGGCTCACCGTGAGGACAACGACACTGGCAGCAGAAGTTCTGGGAAATACTCCTTGGTGTGTTCCCTCCCAGAGTCCGCCATTAGCCCCACCAAGAGCAAGGTAGGCTCCAGGGCTGGGTCGCCTCAGGCCAAACAACCAACAGGGAGGGAACCCAGCCCCATGCATCAGCAGACAAGCGGATTAAACTTTTTATTAAAGTTTTATTTAATCCGTAGACAAGCGGATTAAAGCTCTGCCCACCAAAGCAACACCCAGCTCTACCCACCACCAGTCCCTCCCATCAGGAAGCTTGCACTAGCCTCTAAGATATACTCATCCACTGGAGAGCAGACAGCAGAAGCAAGAAGAACTACAATTCTGCAGCCTGTGGAAGGAAAACCACATTCACAGAAAGATAGACAAAATGAAAAGGCAGAGGACTTTATACCAGATCAAGGAACAAGATAAAACCCCAGAAAAAAAACGAAATGAGGTGGAGATAGGGAACCTTCCAGAAAAAGAATTCAGAATAATGATAGTGAAGTTGAGCCAAGACCTTGGAAAAAAAAAGGAGGCAAAGATCGAGAAGATGCAAGAAATGTTTAACAAGGACCTAGAAGAATTAAAGAACAAACAAACAGAGGTGAACAATGTAATAACTGAAATGAAAAATACACTAGAAGGAATCAGTAGCAGAATAACTGTGGCAGAAGAACGGATAAGTGACCTGGAAGACAGAGAGGTGGAAATCACTGCCATGGAACAGAATAAAGAAAAAGAATGAAAATAAACGAAGACACCCCAAGAGTCCTCTGGGACAACATTAAACGCAACAACATTCGCATTATAGGGGTCCCAGAAGGAGAAGAGAGAGAGAAAGGACCCGAGAATATATTTGAAGAGATTATGGTCAAAAACTTCCCTAGCATGGGAAAAGAAATAGCCACCCAAGTCCAGAAGCACAGAGTGTCCCAGGCAGGATAAACCAAAGGAGAAAAATGACAAGACACATAGTAATCAAATTGACAAAAATTAACGACAAAGAAAAATGATTGAAAGCAGCAAGGGAAAAATGACCAATAACATACAAGGGAACTCCCATAAGGATAACAACTGATTTCTCAGCAGAAAATCTACAAGCCAGAAGGAAGTGGCATGATAAATTTAAAGTGATGAAAGGGAAGAACCTACAACCAAGAGTACTCCACCCTGCAAAGAGCTCATTCAGATTTGATGGAGAAATCAAAAGCCTTACAGACAAGCAAAAGCTAAGAGAATTCAGCACCATGAAACCAGCTCTACACCAAATGCTAAAGGAACTTCTCTAAGTGGGAAACACAAGAGAAGAAAAGGACCCACCAAGACAAACCCATAACAATTAAGAAAATAGTAGTAGGAACATACATATCGATAATTACCTTAAACGTGAATGCACTAAATGTTCCAACCAAAAGACACAGGCTCGCTGAATGGATACAAAAACAAGACCCATATATATGCTGTCTACAAGAGATCCATTTCAGACCTAGGGACACATAGAGACTCAAAGTGAGGCGATGGAAAAATATACTCTATGCAAATGAAAATCAAAAGAAAGCTGGAGTAGCAATACTCATATCAGATAAAATAGACTTTAAAATAAAGAATGTTACAAGAGACAAGGAAAGACACTACATAATGGTCAAGGGATCAATCCAAGAAGAAGATATAACAATTATAAATATATATGCACCCAAAATAGGAGCACCTCAATGTATAAGGCAACTGCTAACAGCTATAAAAGAGGAAATCGACAGTAACACAATAATAGCGGGGGACTTTAACAGCTCACTTACACCAGTGGAGATCAGCCAGACAGAAAATTAATAAGGAAACACAAGCTTTAAATGACACAATAGACCAGATAGAGTTAATTGATATTTATAGGACATTCCATCCAAAAACAGCAGATTACACGTTCTTCTCAACTGCACACGGAACATTCTCCAGGATAGATCACATCTTGGGTCACAGATAAAGCCTCAGTAAATTTAAGAAAACTGAAATCATATCAAGCAGCTGTTCCGACCACAATGTTATGAGATTAGAAATCAATTACACGGAAAAAAAGTAAAAAACACAAACACATGGAGGCTAAACAATACGTTACTAAATAACCAAGAGATCACTGAAGAAATCAAAGAGGAAATCAAAAACTACCTAGAGACAAACGACAACAAAAACACGATGATCCAAAACCTATGGGATGCAGCAAAAGGAGTTCTAAGAGGGAAGTTTATAGCAATACAAGCCTACCTCAAGAAACAAGAAAAATATCAAATAAACAATCGAACCTTACACCTAGAGGAACTAGAGAAAGAAGAACAAAACCCAAAGTTAGTAGAAGGAAAGAAATCATAAACATCAGAGCAGAAATAAAGGAAATAGAAACAAAGAAAACGAAAGCAAAGATCAATAAAACTAAAAGCTGGTTCTTTGAGAAGATAAGCAAAAATGATCAACCTTTAGCCAGACTTAAGAAAAAGAGGGAGAGGACGCAAATCAACAAAATTAGAAGTGAAAAAGCAGAAGTTACAACAGACACAACAGGAATACAAAGCATCCTAAGAGACTACTACAAGCAACTCTAGGCCAATAAAATGGACAATCTGGAAGAAATGGACAAATTCTTAGAAAGGGATAACCTTCTAAGACTGAACCAGGAAGAAATAGAAAATATGAACAAACCTATCACAAGCAATGAAATTGAAACTGTGATTAAAAATCTTCCAATAAACCAAAGTCCAGAACCAGATGGCATCACAGGTGAATTCTATCAAACATTTAGAGAAGAGCTAACACCCAACCTTCTCAAATTCTTCAAAACAATTGCAGGGGAAGGAACACTCCCAAACTCATTCTATGAGACCACCATCACCCTGATACCAAAATCAGACAGAGATACTACAAGGAAAGAAAATTATAGACCAATATCACTGATGAATATAGATGTAAAAATCCTCAACAAAATACTAGCAAACAGAATCGAACAACACATTAAAAGGATCATACACCATGATCAAGTGGGGTTTATCCCAGGGATGCAAGGATTCTTCAATATACACAAATCAATGTGATACACCATATTAACAAATTGTAGAATAAAACCATATGATCATCTCAATAGATGAAGGAAAAGATTTTGAGAAAATTCAACACTCATTTACGATAAAAACTCTGCAGAGTGTGGGCATAGAGGGAAACTACCTCAACATAATAAAGGCCATATATGACAAACCCACAGCAAACAGCATTCTCAATGGTGAAAAACTGAAAGCGTTTCCTCTAAGATCAGGAACAAGACGAGGATGTCCACTCTCACCACTGCTATTCAACATAGTTTTGGAAGTCCTAGCCATGGCAATCAGAGAAGAAAAAGAAATAAAAGGAATACAAAAAGGAAAAGAAGAAGTAAAATTGTCACTGTTTGCAGATGACATGATATCATAGATAGAGAATCCTAAAGATGCCACCAGAAAACCACTGGAGCTAATCAATGAATTTGGTAAAGTTGCAGGATACAAAATTAATGCACAGAAATTGCTTGCATTCCTCTACACTAACAATGAAAGATCAGAAAGAGAAATTAAGGAAACAATCCCATTACCACTGCAACAATAAGAATAAAATACCTAGGAATAAACCTACCTAAGGAAGTAAAAGACCTGTACTCAGAAAACTAAAAGACACTGAAGAAAGAAATCAAAGATGATATAACAGATGGAGACATATACCATGTTCTCGGATTAGAAGAATCAATATTGTGAAAATGACTATACTACCCAAAGCAATCTACAGATTCAATGCAATCCCGATCAAAATACCTTTGGCATTTTCTACAGAACAAGAAAAAAAAAATCTTAAAATTTGTAGGGAGACACAAAAGAACCTGGATAGCCAAAGCAGTCTTGAGGGGGGAAAAAAAGAGCTGGAGGAATCAGACTTCCGGACTTCAGACTATATTACAAAGCTAGAGTCATCAAGATAATATGGTACTGACACAAAAACAGAAATATAGGTCAATAGAAAAGGATAGAAAGCACAGAGATAAACCCACGTACCTATGGTTCACTAATGACAAAGGAGGCAAGGGTATACAATGGAGAAAAGACAGTGTCTTCAGCAAGTGGTGCTGGGAAAACTGGACAGTTACATGTAAAAGAATGAAATTAGTACACTCCCTAACACCATACACAAAAATAAACTCAAAATGGATTAGAGACCTAAATATAAGACCAGCCACTATAAAACTCTTAGAGGAAAACATAAGCAGAACAGTCTATGACATAAATCACAGCAAGATCCTTTTTGACCCACCTCCTAGAGAAATGGAAATAAAAACAAAAATTAAAAAATGGGACCGAATGAAACATAAATTCTTTTGCACAGCAAAGGAAAACATTAGCAAGATGAAAAGACAACCATCAGAATGGGAGAAAATATTTTCAAATGAAGCAAATGGCAAAGGATTAATCTCCAAAAAGCAGCTCATGTAGCTCAATATCACAAAACCAAACAACCCAATCCAAAAATGGGCAGAAGACCTAAATAGACATTTCTCCAAAGAAGATATACAGGTTGCCAACAAACACATGAAAGGATGCTGAATATCACTAATCATTAGAGAAATGCAAATCAAAACTACAGTGAGGTATCACCTCACACCAGTCAGAATGGCCATCATCAAAAAATCTACCAACAGGGGCTTCCCTGGTGGCGCAGTGGTTGAGAATCTGCCTGCCAATGCAGGGGGCACGGGTTCGAGCCCTGGTCTGGGAAGATCCCACATGCCGCGGAGCAACTAGGCCTGTGAGCCACAACTACTGAGCCTGCGCGTCTGGAGCCTGTGCTCCGCAACAAGAGAGGCCGCGATAATGAGAGGCCCGCGCACCGCGATGAAGAGTGGCCCCCGCTTGCCGCAACTAGAGAAGGCCCTTGCAGAGAAACGAAGACCCAACACAGCCAAAAATAAAACAAATAAATAAATTAATTTAAAAAAAAAAAACAGAAATAATATAAAAAAAAAAAAATCTACCAACAATAAATGCTGGAGAGGCATTTATTGGAGAAAAGGGAACCCTCTTGCACTGTTGGTGGGAATGTAAATTGATATAGCCACTAGGGAGAACGGTATGGGGGTTCCTTAAAAACTAAAAATAGAACTACCATACAACCCAGCAAACCCACTCCTGGATATTTACCCTGAGAAAACCATAATTCAAAAAGAGTTATGTACCACAATGTTCACTGTAGCTCTATTTACAATAGCCAGGACATGGAAGCAACCTAAGTGTCCATCAACAGATAAATGGATAAAGAAGATGTGGCACATATATATACAATGGAACATTATTCAGCCATAAAAAGAAACGAAATTGAGTTATTTTTAGTGAGGTGGATGGATCTAGAGTCTGTCCTACAGAGTGAAGTAAGTCAGAAAGAGAAAAACAAATACCGTATGCTAACACATATATATGGAATCTTAAAAAAAAAGTTTATGAAGAACCTAGGGGCAGGAAAGGATTAAGGACACAGACGTAGAGAAAGGACTTGAGGACATGGGGAGAGGGAAGGGTAAGCTGGGACAAAGTGAGAGTGGTATGGACATATATACACTACCAAATGTAAAATTGATAGCTACTGGGAAGCAACCACATAGCACAGGGAGATCAGCTCTTTGCTTTGTGACCACCTAAAAGGGTGGGATAAGGGAGTGAGAGGGAGGTGCAAGAGGGAGGGGATATGGTGTTATATGTATACGCACAGCTGATTCACTTTTTTATACAGCAGAAACTAACACACAATTGTAAAGCAATTATACTCCAATAAAGATGTAAAAGAAAAAAAAAAGCCCAGAGATAAACCTACACACCTATGGCCCACTAATCTATGACAAAGGAGGCAAGGGTATAAAAAGGAGAAAAGAAAGTCTCTTCAATAAGTGGTGCTGGGAAAAATGGACAGCTACATGTAAAAGAATGAAATTAGAACACTCCCTAACACCATACACAAAAAATAAACTCAAAATGGATTAGAGACCGAAATGTAAGACCGGACACTATAAAACTCTTAGAGGAAAACATAGGAAGAATACTCTTTGACATAAATCACAGCAAGATCTTTTTTGATCCACCTCCTAGAGTAATGGAATTAAAAAAAAATAAACATATGGGAGCAAATGAAACCTAAAAGCTTTTGCAAAGCAAAGGAAACTACAAACAAGACGAAATGACAACCCTCACAATGGGAGAAAATATTTGCAAACGAATCAATGGACAAAGGAGTAATCTCCAATGTATATAAACAGCTCATGCAGCTCAACAGTAAAAAAACAAACAACCCAATCCAAAAATGGGCAGATGACGTAAATAGACATTTGTCCCAAGAAGACATACAGATGACCAAGAAGCACATGAAAAGCTGCTCAACATCACTAATTATTAGAGAAATATAAACCAAAACTACAATGAGGTATCACCTCACACGAGTTAGAATGGGCATCATCAGAAAATCTACAAGCAACAAATGCTGGAGAGGGTGTGGAGAAAAGGGAACCCTCTTACACTATTTGTGGGAATGTAAATTGATACAGTCACTATGGAGAACAGCATGGAGGTTCCTTAAAATACTAAAAATAGAATTACCATATGACCCAGCAATC
Organism: Balaenoptera physalus; assembly: GCF_965194825.1. NCBI lineage: Eukaryota > Metazoa > Chordata > Mammalia > Artiodactyla > Balaenopteridae > Balaenoptera > Balaenoptera physalus. Next base: position 55,683 of record NW_028126223.1, read on the forward strand.
CCACTACTGGCCATATACCCAGAGAAATCCATAATTCAAAAAGACATATTCAGCACAATATTCATTGCAGCACTATTTACAATAGCCAGGTCATGGAAGCAACCTAAATGCCCATAGACAGATGAACAGAAAAGATGTGCTACATATATAAAATGGAATATTACTCAGCCATAAAAAGGAATGAAATTGGGTCATTTGTAGAGACGTGGATAGATCTAGAGACTGGCATACAGAGTGAAGTAAGTCAGAAAGAGAAAAACAAATATCGTATATTAACACATACATGTGGAACCTAGAAAAATGGTAAAGATGAACCGGTTTGCAAGGCAGAAATAGAGACACAGATGTAGAGAACAAATGTATGGACACCAAGGGGGGAAAGTGGCAGGGTGGTGGTGGTGGGATGAATTGCGAGCCTGGGATTGACATATATACACTTATATGTATAAAATAGGTAACCAATAAGAGCCTGCTGTATAAAAAAATGAATAAAATAAATTCAAAAATTAAAAAATAAATAATACTTAAAAAAATAAAGCAGAAAAAAAAGTTCTGTCCTTCCCATAGACGTATTTATATGAATGAATTATTTCCATGCTTATATCCATAAATACAAAAAGAGGAATAAAACTTACCTTGAACCAAAAAAGAAAAAAAAAAAAAACAGAACCCACTGGTCATACAGAGGAAAACACTATCAGGGCACTTGCTCCAGTGGTAAACAATTCTGAAGTTGGTCACAGGTGGGAATCATCTCCCATGCAGCCAGCAGCCCCCACACGAGGAGCGTCCTCATTGCAAAGCTGGGGGACCGTGAGGAGGCGTCTCTGAGTAAACGTGAGCTGAGCCCCAGGCCAGCTGCTGCTGAACTTTTCCCACCCTTCCCAGGTAAAACACCTGAATGTGTGCAAAGACTTTAAAAACTAGAGGAAGGGGCTTGAGGTCACACCAGCGACAGCACGCAGGCCGACTTGGTGCCTGCAGGCCAGCCAGGATGGTCCTGGCCCCGGGCGCTCGTCTGGAAGCTTTCCATTTCCCTGCCTGAGGTACCCCTCCTGTCCCGGCCCCCACTGCTTTTGTCCTTCCTCACCTCTGCCCGGGGAGAAATTCCAGCAGCAAGTATGGGTGACACATCCTCTTCTTTAGCAGGTGGCAGCCCGGCAACTCCTGCAGAAAGTCCAGCAGAGCCCCAGTCACACCGGGCCACTCATAGAGCCGTGGGCCCTACTCCCTCCCACCAGCCCAACCCCGAGACTGCTGACGGGGCAGAGAATATGGCGTCAGGCACAGCTGCAGAGGCTTTTGCTGCCTGGAGGGGTGTTTATATTGACCTCAACCTAGGCACACCTGGGAAGGGCTGGCCGGCCGGGTCAGGCTGCCCAGGTCAGCCAATCCTCGCCCCTCAGGGGCTCAGAGTTGCAGAAAATGGGTCTTGCTGCACCGGCCAGATCCAAGGAACAGGTGTAGGGTCCCGAGAGTCAGGATAGATAAGGGGCGGCAGCCCTGGCTTGTTTTCTAATCATTTTATCTGGTCCATGAGTGGGAGACAACTTCAAGAAGAACCTCTGCTAATGAGAGGAACTCAGGAGTCAGGGAGAGGAGGGGTGGTGGGTGGAGACAGAGGCCTGGTGCCCTGGCTGCAGTGGAAGCCCCTGGAAGACCAGGCAGAGGGAGGCTGCACAGAGTGAAGCCTAGGGTCACAGACCTGTTGGAGCTGCTGTTTGTTAGTTCAAGCTCTGCTCTGAGGTGCTCTGTGTCAGCTCTGAGTGACAGGTGTGCTGGGGGTGCTCTGCAATGAGGGCTATGTGCACGGATCCTGTGTGCCCAGCCCTGCCGGGGTACCTGTCCACGGGAGCTCCATATCCAGGGAGGGGCCTGCCAACGAGAGCCCCGTGGGCTGCTGCGTACCTGCCCAGGTGAGCTCCATATCCTGGAAGGGGCCTGACCATGAGGGCCCCATGGGCTGCTGGGTACCTGCCCAGGTGAGCTCCATATCCTGGGAGCGGCCTAACCACCAGAGCCCCATGGGCTGCTGGGGACCTGCCCAGGTGAGCTCCATATCCTGGGAGGGGCCTGACCACAAGAGCCCCGTGGGCTGCTGGGGACCTGGTAGAGGACGCCAGGACAGTCAGTGAAGCCACAGAGGATATACATCTAGTAGTTCCTAATTCCTACACCCTGCTGGTCATTCTACCATCCACCAGGACATGGCATTCTGTATTAGACTTTAATGATGCCTTCTTCTGTATTCCATTAGTCCCAGAGTCACAAGAAATTTTGGCTGTGAGTGGCAGGACTCAACATACAACAAAAACAATACTGCTGGGCCGTCCTGCCCCAGGGGTTCAAAAATTTCCACACCATCTTTGGGGAAACGTTAGCTAAAGACCTAAAAGATCTACCTCTGGAGAAGGGAACCCTCCTTCAATATGCAGATGACATTCTGATCACCAGCCCGACTAAGGAGGCCTCTGAACTACCTAGCCAATAAAAGATAGAAGGTGTCCAAGGAAAAGGCTCAAATATCACAAACTAAGGTGGCCTTCCTGGGCTTCATTCGCACAGAAGGTCGGAGAAGCCCACCCCAGGAAAGGGAAGAAGCCATTTGCAGCCTCAGCCTTCCTGAAACTAGAAGACAGCTTAGGGGTTCCTGGGGAGACCGGGGTTTGCTGCATCTGGATCCCTAACTACAGTCTAATAGCTGGGCCTCTATATGAAACACTGAAAGGAAAAGATGATGATCCTTTTGAATAGAATCCAGAAGCGGCCTTTCAAGATTGGAAAGAGCAGTCAATTCAGACCCTGGCCCTGGACCTCCCTAAGTTAGCTAAACCCTTTGACCTTTACATTCCTGGTCCAAGGCGAATCGCCCTTGGAGTATTAGTGCAAAAACTGGGACCACTTGAAATGGAACAATGCAAGAATGCCCTCCAGGCGTTGGCCAGCCACCCCATCCGACCAGGATACTGGGGGTATCTAAAAACCTGGAAATCAGCAGCCCGCAAGGCCAGCTCCCTCCTAAGGGAAAAGGACGCCACTTGGTGATCCTAACCACCCACCATGCCCTGAAGTTGCAGGGATTGCTCCGTGGGCACAATGACCTCGAGTGAGGAGGCCCTCCAACACCAACCTCCAGAGAGACAACCTGGGGCAATGGGCCCCCATGACGACTCGTGTGACCATCACTTGACCTGGAGCTTCTCTCAGAAAACAACAAGAGTGTGCCTCAAAAGAGCAGACTATTGCTTACAGGACTTACTGCACCCAGAGCGGAGCTAATAAACTTGGCAGGGGAACCATAAATAACGCTGCTACCATAGAAAAGCCTACAGACACTGTGGAGACGGCGGCCAGTGAGACCGGCTGTACTCCTGGCTACTTCAAAAGGCCGTTGACTGAGTGGCCGTCATGGTCCTGGATCACCACCGGCCCTGGACTGTCTGGGAGTTGAGCAAGCAGGGCTCTGACACCTGGTGCTGTTTGTACGTTAATTCAGTGGCCTAACTGAAGAAAGTGCAGACTACTGGTCAGAGCATCTAGGCTGGCAGAAACCGTCAGCCTAAGGGGGCCGAACCAATGTGGAGCAGGGTAAAACCGCCCACCCCCCCAGCGTCTCTGCACATCTCTTTCTTGGACCCTTAAAGGTCATTAGAATCTATAAAACTTCCAATGCTGGTGCTCAGGCAGACGAGCAGTGAGGGAGGAGGCCTGCGGACAATCAACCTCACCTGGAGGCTGCTGGGGAGAAGTCCTGCCCCTCCCCCCGGGTATGAGGACACCCAACTCAGCATGAAGCATTTACAGAAGACGTGTCTGCACCCTCAGCGCCCCAAGAATGAGGAATGGGACAAAAGGCAGAGGAGGGCTTTGTCACTGGCAAAGCCCATTAAAAATTCCTGGGAGATAAAAATAGAATCTGGGCAATAAAATAAAGTCTAACCATTTTTTCCTTTGTGCTTTGTCTAATTTCACTTGCTCCTAGGTTTCCACAGGCAGAGGTCCCACACCCGACACTTCAGACCCGATTTCCTAGTGCAAAATGGCTGGGCCGACACCTCAGCTCGTGGGGCCCTGTGCAGACTCTGCGACATAGAGCCTGAGCTCCAGCCAACCCGGCCCTCGAGAGCTCCGCCCCCTCCCTCCCGCTGATGCTGACAGGATCCCTACACAGCAGCCCGGCCCACAACCCGCAGGGGAGCACACACTCTCACCTCTCCATTCTCTGATCAAAATATAAAGTTTTCCTTTGCTTCTGAACCAAAGTCAGTCTCGATCTGTTGGTTCCAATGACACTGGGCAGGGAGACCCTTGTTGGGGCCCACTCTGCAGGATCAGTAACAGAATTTGAGAACATTGTAACTTCAATGAACAGATGGGTGAGCCAAACTGTAATTAACATAGAGCAGTGTATAAGGCTCGTGTAAAATAAGATGTTTCTAACACTTCCATTTGATATTTCCATCACTTTATTATAAGCAAGTTCAGTGGAGGGGTTTGTCTTATTTGTCAGGTCAACAGTAGAGAAATGCAGTGATTTCTTTCCAAGGATGTACATCTAATAATCTTGGTTGAAGTTTCAACCTTGTTTCGAATGATTTTCCATTGAAAATGATACCTCTCTTTCAGCTCCTAGATTTCTGAGAAGTATAAAATCTTATATTTTTTATTACCAAAGGGGAAAGGTGGGAGGAGGGATAAATTAACAGTTTCAGATTAACATATACGCACTGCTATGTATAAAATATATCATCAACAAGGAACTACTGTATAGCACAGGGAACTATACTCAATATTTTGTAATGACCCCTAAGGGGAAATAATCTGAAAAACAAAAGATATCTATATCGACATCATCTATCAACTACAGAAAAAATGGAAACTAAAGGAGGCCAATGGTGAGCGTTTCTGAACCTGAAAACTTCAATCATCTAAATTTCGGACTCTGCCTACGGCCCAAGTCCCTTAATGAACACACACGTACCAGTAGCTTAAAAATTCCCCAGATTGGATTTCGGGAAGACACTGATTTGGAAAAATCCCTTGTGCTCTCCTTACATACACGGGACCTTTCCTACAGCTAAAACATGCCTGTGACACCCAGAAGATGGAACACGGTTGGATCAGGAAGATTTTGGAAAAGGCACCAAAACTCCTAATTTCCTGTTTGTTGGGTTCACGCCTCCAGCCTTTTTCCTTAAAATCTCCCCACTTGAGGATGTCAGCACCTTCAACATCCAGTTGCACAGAAATTGGAATTTGTCCAAAGGAAGAAGGGGAAGGAGGAGAAACAAGGAGAGCCAAGCCCTAGATGTTCGGAGAGGCACATGTCACTCTACTTTCCAGTCAGGAAGAAGAATTAAGCAAAGGCTTAGCCTGCCACCGGGAACCAGAATAGGGCCAGAAGCAAACCAGCGGTTCTGCGGAAAGCTCCCAAAAAAGCGAGTTGAAAAATGGAGCTCAGGGGCCCTGCAATTCACAAACCTGCAGAGTTATAAATGATAACTCTCGTCCACAAATATATTGAGGGAAGGCAACGAAGAGGATTTGAAATCAAGGCAGAATTGCAGGAAACAGATTTCAGGAGTTAGATTCGAATCGCCCCTAAAGCACATGAAAAGCAGCAAAACGTCGACAATGATGCACTTGGACAAAAAGAGCATATGCGTTTTTTTCTGAATGAATTCAGGAAAAAACCCATAGGCCCTTTTTGGCAAACCAAGCAAGCCGGAAATGCAATTCAGCACTACAAAGAAGTCTGACTTCCCTTCGGTCAAAATGGCCTTCCTAAAAAAGTGTAAAACAAGAAATGCAGGAGAGGACAGGGAGGAAAGGGAGCCTTGTTACACTGATGGGTGGGATGTAAATTGCCAATGACGACTCTGGAGAAGGGTATGGTGTTTCCTAAAACATCTAAAAAACACAGCTAGAGAGAAAGGGGCACATCCACTCATGGGCGTATAAATTGGGAAAACTAAAAATCAGCAAGACACAGGCACCCCAAACTTTAGGGCTGCTCTATTGACAAAAACCTCCACTTAATTCCACCATAAATATCCCAGGAAAGATAAAAATGGATAAAGAAGTTGTGGTCCATATGTAAAATGTAATATCACTCGGGCGTGAAATCAATATCATAAGGCTAGTAGCAGCATGATGCGTGGATTTAGGTACGACGATTCTAAGTGAAATAAGTCACACAGAAAAAGACACTTATCATAAGATATCACTAACAGAGAGAATGTAAAAAGCGCTACACTTGAACGGAATTACAAAACAGAAGAGAGTCACACAATTAGAAAACACACTATGGTTACTTAACGGGAAAGGTGAGGTGGGGTGATGCATAAAACAAGGATTTCAAATTAGCTCAGATAACGTTCCATAAACCCAATATGTTATATACAAGACCTACTCCTTGCTCAGAGAACTGGACTCAACACACCCTATTCACCGCAAAAGAATATATCTGACTAGTAAGAATCTTAAAACCTATGTATTGATATATCTATGGAAGTGAGTCAAGTGGGTGTAAAGCGGCATAAACACAGCAGTGAAAAGCAGCTAAACCCCATTATAAAAATACATTACTTTTAAAAACCCGTGAAACAGAGACAGTGAAAGAAAGAAATTCTTAAAAAATTAGTTCGGGGGCTGTGATGCAACCTGGATTGACCATATCTAGACACACAGCTGGATGAGAAATAAGGGTGGACAGTCTTCGGGCTGAGAGGTTTGGTGAGGCTGGGGGAGCAAACGCAGACCCTAACACGTACCCTAATCCTAATCCGTACACTAAACCGAGCCCTAACACTAACACTAACCCTAACCCTAACCCTAAACCATACTCTACACCGTACCCGAAGCCTTCCCCGAACCCATACCCTAAGCCGTACCCTAAGCCTAACCCTAAGCCTAACCCTAACCCTAGGCTACCCTTGAATGCTTCTGCCTCCAATAGATTTCCTAAGCACTAGTGTTTTAAGGAACAGCTTAAAAAGAGAATCCTAAAGTGATTTCTTTATAATGGGAGTGTTCCTTATCTTATCCTAGTGTCTAAACTCTTCTCCATGGCTGGACCCCCAAATAATATTTCTTTACGTGCTAAGGGGTATCTAGAGAGTGGGATAGGTTTAATAACTACCCTAACCCTAATGCGTACCCTAACCCTAACCCCTACCCTAACCCTAACACGTACCCTAATCCTAAACAATACCCTAAACCGAGCCCTAACCCTAACACTAACCCTAAACCTAACCCTAACCCATACCCTACGCCGTACCCGAAGCCCTCCCCGAACCCGTACCCTAAGCCGTACCCTAAGCCTAACCCTAACCCTAGGCTACCCTTGACTGCTTCTGCCTCCAGTAGATTTCGTAAGCACTAGTGTTTTAAGGAACAGCTTAAAAAGAGAATCCTAATGTGATTTCTTTATAATGTGTGTGTTCCTTATATTATCTTAGTGTCTAAACTCTTCTCCATGGGTGGACCCCCAAATAATATTCCTTTACCTGCTAAGGTGTATCTAGAGAGTGGGATAAGTTTAATAACTACACTAACTCTAACGCGTACCCTAACCCTAACCCGTACCCTAACCCTAACACGTACCCTAATCCTAACCCGTACCGTAAACCGAGCCCTAACCCTAACACTAACCCTAACACTAACCCTAACCCATACCCTACGCCGTACCCGAACCCCTCTCCGAACCCGTACCTTAAGCCGTACCCTAAGCCTAACCCTAAGCCTAACCCTAACCCTAGGCTACCCTAGACTCCTTCTGCCTCCAATAGATTTCCTAAGCACTAGTGTTTTAAGGAACAGCTTAAAAAGAGAATCCTAATGTGATTTCTTTATAATGGGTGTGTTCCTTATCTTATCCTAGTGTCTAAAGTCTTCTCCATGGCTGGACCTCCAAATAATATTCCTTTACGTGCTAAGGGGTATCTAGAGACTGGGATAGGTTTAATAACTACCCTAACCCTAACGCGTAGCATAACCCTAACCCCTACCCTAACCCTAACACGTACCCTAATCCTAACCAATACCCTAAACCGAGCCCTAACCCTAACAGTAACCCTAACCCTAACCCATACCCTACGCCGTACCCGAAGCCCTCCCCGAACCCGTACCCTAAGCCGTACACTAAGCCGTACCCTAAGCCTAACCCTAACCCTAGGCTACCCTTGACTGCTTCTGCCTCCAATAGATTTCCTAAGCACTAGTGTTTTAAGGAACAACTTAAAAAGAGAATCCTAATGTGATTTCTTTATAATGGGTGTGTTCCTTATCTTATCCTAGTGTCTAAACTCTTTTCCATTGCTGGACCCCCAAATAATATTCCTTTACGTGCTAAGGTGTATCTAGAGAGTGGGATAGGTTTAATAACTACCTTAACTCTAACGCGTACCCTAGCCCTAACCAATACCCTAACCCTAACACGTACCGTAAACCGAGACCTAACCCTAACACTAACCCTAACCCTAAGCCTAACCCATACCCTACGCCGTACCCGAACCCCTCCCCGAACCCGTACCCTAAGCCGTACCCTAACCCTAACCCTAAGCCTAACACTAACCCTAGGCTACCCTTGACTGCTTCTGCCTCCAATAGAATTCCTAAGCACTAGTGTTTTAAGGAACAGCTTAAAAAGAGAATCCTAATGTGATATCTTTATAATGGGTGTGTTCCTTAACTTATCCAAGTGTCTAAACTCTTCTCCATGGCTGGACCCCCAAATAATATTCCTTTACGTGCTAAGGGTTATCTAGAGAGTGGGATAGGTTTAATCACTACCCTAACCCTAACAAGTACACTAAACCTAACCACAACCCTAACCCTAACACGTACCCTAAACCAAATCCGTAACCTAAACCGAACCCTAACCCTAACACTAACCCTAACCCTAACCCTAACCCATACCCAACGCCATACACGAAGCCGTCCCCGAACCCGTACCCTAAGCCGTAACCTAAACCTAACCCTAAGCCTAACCCTAACCCTAGGCTACCCTTGACTGCTTCTGCCTCCAATAGATTTCCTAAGCACTAGTGTTTTAAGGAACAACTTAAAAAGAGAATCCTAATGTGATTTCTTTATAATGGGTGTGTTCCTTATCTTATCCTAGTGTCTAAACTCTTCTCCATGGCTGGACCCCCAAATAATATTCCTTTTCGTGCTAAGGTGTATCTAGAGAGTTGGATAGGTTTAATAACTACCCTAACTCTAACGCGTACCCTAACCCTAACCCCTACCCTAACCCTAACACGTACCCTAAACCGTGACCTAACCCTAACACTAACCCTAAACCTAAGCCTAACCCATACCCGACGCCGTAACTGAACCCCTCCCCGAACACGTACCCTAAGCCTTACCATAACCCTAACCCTAAGCCTAACCTTAACCCTAACCCTAACCCTAACCCTAACTCTAACCCTAACCCTAACCCTAAACCTAACCCATACCCTACGCCATACCCGAAGCCCTCCCCGAACCCGTACCCTAACCCTAACCCTAAGCCTAACCATAACCCTAGGCTACCCTTGACTGCTTCTGCCTCCTATAGATTTCCTAAGCACTAGTGTTTTAAGGAACAGCTTAAAAAGAGAATCCTAATGTGATTTCCTTATAATGGGTGTGTTCCTTATCTTATCCTAGTGTCTAAACTCGTCTCCTTGGCTGGACCCCCAAATAATATTCTTTATGTTCTAAGGGGTATCTAGAGAGTGGGATAGGTTTAATAACTACCCTAACCCTAACACGTACCCTAACCCTAACCCCTACCCTAACCCTAACACGTACCCTAATCCTAAACCGTACCCTAAACCGAGCCCTAACCCTAACACTGACCCTAAACATAACCCTAACCCATACCCTACGCCGTACCCGAAGCCCTCCCCGAACCCGTACCCTAAGCCGTACCCTAAGCCTAACCCTAAGCCTAACCCTAACCCTAGGCTACCCTTGACTGCTTCTGCCTCCAATAGATTTCCTAAGCACTAGTGTTTTAAGGAACAGCTTAAAAAGAGAATCTTAATGAGATTTCTTAATAATGGGTTTGTTCCTTATCTTATACTAGTGTCTAAACGCTTCTCCATGGCTGGACCCCCAAATAATATTCCTTTACGTGCTAAGGGGTATCTAGCGAGTGGGATAGGTTTTATAACTACCCTAACCCTAACGCGTACCCTAAACCTAACCCCTACCCTAACCCTAAAACGTACCCTAATCCTAACCAATACCCTAAACCGAGCCCTAACCCTAACACTAACCCTAACCCTAACCCATACCCTACGCCGTACCCGAAGCCCTCCCCGAACCCGTACCCTAAGCCGTACCATAAGCCTAACCCTAATCCTAACACTAACCCTAGGCTACCCTTGACAGCTTCTGCCTCCAATAGATTTCCTAAGCACTAGTGTTTTAAGGAACAGCTTAAAAAGAGAATCCTAATGTGATTTCTTTATAATGGGTGTGTTCCTCATCTTATCCTAGTGTCTAAACTCTTCTCCATGGCTGGACTCCCAAATAATATTCCTTTACGTGCTAAGGAGTATCTAGAGAGTGGGATAGTTTTAATAACTACCCTAACCCTAACACGTACCCTATCCCTAACCCCTACCCTAACCCTAACACGTACTCTAATCCTAAACCGTACCCTAAACCGAGCCCTAACTCTAACACTAACCCTAACCCTAACCCTAACCCATACCCTACGCCGTACCCGAAGCCCTCCCCGAGCCCGTACCCTAAGCCTATCCCTAAGCCTAACCCTAAGCCTAGGCTACCCTTGACTGCTTCTGCCTCCAATAGAATTTCTAAGCACTAGTGTTTTAAGGACCAGCTTAAAAAGAGAATCCTAATGTGATTTCTTAATAATGGGTGTGTTCCTTATCTTATCCTAGTGTCTAAACTCTTCTCCATGGCTGGACCCCCAAATAATATTCCTTTACGTGCTAAGGGGAATCTAGAGAGTGGGATAGGTTTAATAACTACCCTAACCCTAACGCGTACCCTAACCCTAACCCCTACCCTAACCCTAACACGTACCCTAAACCTAACCCGTACCCTAAACCGAGCCCTAACCCTAACACTAACCCTAAACCTAACCCTAACCCATACCCTACGCCGTACCCGAAGCCCTCCCCGAACCCGTATCCTAAGCCGTACTCTAAGCCTAACCCTAAGCCTAACACTAACCCTAGGCTACCCTTGACTGCTTCTGCCTCCAATAGATTTCCTAAGCACTAGTGTTTTAAGGAACAGCTTAAAAAGAGAATCCTAATGTGATTTCTTTATAATGTGTGTGTTCCTTATATTATCTTAGTGTCTAAACTCTTCTCCATGGCTGGACCCCTAAATAATATTCCTTTACGTGCTAAGGGGTATCTAGAGAGTGGGATAGGTTTAATAACTACCTTAACCCTTACGCGTACCCTAACCCTAACCCCTACCCTAACCCTAACACGTACCCTAATCCTAACCCGTACCCTAAACCGAGCCCTAACCCTAACACTAACCTAACCCTAACACTAACCCATACCCTACGCCGTACCCGAAGCCCTCCCCGAACCCGTACCCTAAGCCGTACCCTAAGCCTAACCCTAAGCCTAACACTAACCCTAGGCTACCCTTGACTGCTTCTGCCTCCAATAGATTTCCTAAGCACTAGTGTTTTAAGGAACAGCTTAAAAAGAGAATCCTAATGAGATTTCTTAATAATGGGTGTGTTCCTTATCTTATACCAGTGTCTAAACGCTTCTCCATGGCTGGACCCCCAAATAATATTCCTTTACGTGCTAAGGGGTATCTAGAGAGTGGGATAGGTTTTATAACTACCCTAACCCTAACGCGTACCCTAAACCTAACCCCTACCCTAACACTAAAACGTACCCTAATCCTAACCCGTACCCTAAACCGAGCCCTAACCCCAACACTAACCCTAAACATAACCCTAACCCATACCCTACGCCGTACCCGAAGCCCTCCCCGAACCCGTACCCTAAGCCGTACCCTAAGCCTAACCCTAAGCCTAACCCTAACCCTAGGCTACCCTTGACTGCTTCTGCCTCCAATAGATTTCCTAAGCACTAGTGTTTTAAGGAACAGCTTAAAAAGAGAATCATAATGTGATTTCTTTATAATGTGTGTGTTCCTTATATAATCTTAGTGTCTAAACTCTTCTCCATGGCTGGACCCCCAAATAATATTCCTTTACATGCTAAGGGGTATCTAGAGAGTGGGATAGGTTTAATCAGTACCCTAACCCTAACGCGTACCCTAACCCTAACCGCTACCCTAACCCTAAGACGTACCCTAATCCTAACCCGTACCCTAAACCGAGCCCTAACCCTAACACTAACCCTAACCCTAACCCTAACGCATACCCTACGCCGTACCCGAAGCCCTCCCCGAACCCGTACCCTAAGCCTATCCCTAAGCCTAACCCTAACCCTAGTCTACCCTTGACTGCTTCTGCCTCCAATAGATTTCCTAAGCACTAGTTTTTAAGGAACAGCTTAAAAAGAGAATCCTAATGTGATTTCTTTGTAATGTGTGTGTTCCTTATATTATCTTAGTGTCTAAACTCTTCTCCATGGCTGGACCCCTAATAATATTCCTTTACGTGCTAAGGGGTATCTAGAGAGTGGGATAGGTTTAATAACTACCCTAACCCTAACGTGTACCCTAACCCTAACCCCTACTCTAACCCTAACAAGTACCCTAATCCTAACCCGTACCCTAAACAGAGCCCTAACCCTAACATTAACCCTAACCCTAACCCATACCCTACGCCGTACCCGAAGCACTCCCCGAAGCCGTACCCTAAGCCGTACCCTAAGCCTAACCCTAACCCTAGGCGACCCTTGACTGCTTCTGCCTCCAATAGATTTCCTAAGCACTAGTGTTTTAAGGAACAGCTTAAAAAGAGAATCCTAATGTGATTTCTTTATAATGTGTGTGTTCCTTATATTATCTTAGTGTCTAAACTCTTCTCCATGGCTGGACCCCCAAATAATATTCCTTTACGTGCTAAGGGGTATCTAGAGAGTGGGATAGGTTTAATCAGTACCCTAACCCTAACGCGTACCCTAACCGTAACCCCTACCCTAACCCTAAGACGTACCCTAATCCTAACCCGTACCCTAAACCGAGCCCTAACCCTAACCCTAACCCTAACTCATACCCTACGCCATATCCGAACCCCTCCCCGCACCCATACCCTAAACCGTACCCTAACCCTAACCCTAAGCCTAACCCTAACCCTAGGTTACTCTTTACTGCGTCTGCCTCCAATAAATTTCCTAAGCACTAGTGTTTTAAGGAACAGCTTAAAAAGAGAATCCTAATGTGATTTCTTTATAATGGGTGTGTTCCTTATCTTATCCTAGTGTCTAAACTTTTCTCCATGGCTGGACCCCAAATAATATTCCTTTACATGCTAGGGGGTATCTAGAGAGTGGGATAGGTTTAATCGCTACACTAACCCTAACACGTACACTAACCCTAACCACTACCCTAACCCTAACACGTACCCTAATCCTAACCCAGACCCTAAACCGAGCCCTAACCCTAACACTAACCCTAACCCTAACCCTAACTCATACCTTACGCTGTACCCTAAGCGCTCCCCGAACCCGTACCCTAAGCCTAACCCTAAGCCTAACCCTAACCCTAGGCTACCCTTGACTGCTTCTGCCTCCAATAGATTTCCTAAGCACTAGTGTTTTAAGGAACAGCTTAAAAAGAGAATCCTAATGTGATTTCTTTATAATGTGTGTGTTCCTTATATTACCTTAGTGTCTAAACTCTTCTCCATGGCTGGACCCCCAAATAATGTTCCTTTACGTACTAAGGGGTATCTAGAGAATGGGATAGGTTTAATAACTACACTAACCCTAACGCGTACCCTAACCCAACCCCTACCCTAACCCTAACACGTATGCTAATCCTAACCAATAACCTAAACCGAGCCCTAACCCTAACACTAACCCTAACCCTAACCCTAACCCATGCACTACGCCGTACACGAAGCCCTCCCCGAACCCGTACCCTAAGCCTAACCCTAAGCCTAACCCTAACCCTAGGCTACCGTTGACTGATTCTGCCTCCAATAGCTTTCCTAAGCACTAGTGTTTTAAGGAACAGCTTAAAAAGAGAATCCTAATGTGATTTCTTTATAATGGGTATGTTCCTTATCTTATCCTAGTGTCTAAACATTTCTCCATGGCTGGACCCCCAAATCATATTCCTTTACGTGCTAAGGGGTATCTAGAGAGTGGGATAGGTTTAATCACTACCCTAACCCTAACACGTACCCTAATCCTAACCCATACCCTAAACCGAGCCCTAACCCTAACACTAACCCTAACCCTAACCCTAACCCATACCCTACGCCGTATCCGAACCCCTCCCAGAACCCGTACCCTAAGCCGTACCATAACCCTAACCCTAAGCCTAACCCTAACCCTAGGCTACCCTTGACTGCTTCTGCCTCCAATAGATTTCCTAAGCACTAGTGTTTTAAGGAACAGCTTAAAAAGAGAATCCTAATGTGATTTCTTTATAATGGGTGTGTTCCTCATCTTATCCTATTGTCTAAACTCTTCTCCATGGCTGGACCCCCAAATAATATTCCTTTACGTGCTAAGGGGTATCTAGAGAGTGGGATAGTTTTAATAAGTACCCTAACCCAAACACGTACCCTAACCTTAACCCCTACCCTAACCCTAACACGTACCCTAATCCTAAACCGTACCCTAAACCGAGCCCTAACCCTAACACTAACCCTAAACATAACCCTAACCATACCCTACGCCGTACCCGAAGCCCTCCCCGAACCTGTACCCTAAGCCGTACCCTAATCCTAACCCTAAGCCTAACCCTAACCCTAGTCTACCCTTGACTGCTTCTGCCTCCAATAGATTTCCTAAGCACTAGTTTTTAAGGAAGAGCTTAAAAAGAGAATCCTAATGTGATTTCTTTGTAATGTGTGTGTTCCTTATATTATCTTAGTCTCTAAACTCTTCTCCATGGTTGGACCCCTAATAATATTCCTGTACGTGCTAAGGGGTATCTAGAGAGTGGGATAGGTTTAATAACTACCCTAACCCTAACGCGTACCCTAACCCTAACCCCTACTCTAACCCTAACAAGTACCCTAATACTAACCCGTACCCTAAACCGAGCCCTAACCCTAACACTAACCCTAACCATAACCCATACCCTACGCCGTAACCGAAGCACTCCCCGAAGCCGTACCCTAAGCCGTACCCTAAGCCTAACCCTAACCCTAGGCTACCCTTGACTGCTTCTGCCTCCAATAGATTTCCTAAGCACTAGTGTTTTAAGGAACAGCTTAAAAAGAGAATCCTAATGTGATTTCTTTATAATGGGTGTGTTCCTTATCTTATCCTAGTGTCTAAACTCTTCTCCATGGCTGGACCCCCAAATAATATTCCTTTACGTGCTAAGGGGTATCTAGAGAGTGGGATAGGTTTAATAATTACCCTAACCCTAACGCGTACCCTAACCCTAACCCCTACCCTAACCCTAACACGTACCCTAATCCTAACCCGTAACCTAAACCGAGCCCTAACCCTAACACTAACCCTAACCCTAACCCTAACCCATACCCTACGCCGTACCCGAAGCCCTCCCCGAACCCGTACCCTAAGCCGTACCCTAAGCCTAACCCTAAGCCTAACCCTAACCCTAGGCTACCCTTGACTGCTTCTGCCTCCAATAGATTTCCTAAGCACTAGTGTTTTAAGGAACAGCTTAAAAAGAGAATCCTAATGTGATTTCTTTATAATGGGTGTGTTCCTTATCTTATCCTAGTGGCTAAACTCTTCTCCATGGCTGGACCTCCAAATAATATTCCTTTACGTGCTAAGGGGTATCTGGAGAGTGGGATAGGTTTAATAACTACACTAACCCTAACGCGTACCCTAACCCAACCCCTACCCTAACCCTAACACGTATGCTAATCCTAACCAATAACCTAAACCGAGCCCTAACCCTAACACTAACCCTAACCCTAACCCTAACCCATGCACTACGCCGTACACGAAGCCCTCCCCGAACCCGTACCCTAAGCATAACCCTAAGCCTAACCCTAACCCTAGGCTACCGTTGACTGATTCTGCCTCCAATAGCTTTCCTAAGCACTAGTGTTTTAAGGAACAGCTTAAAAAGAGAATCCTAATGTGATTTCTTTATAATGGGTATGTTCCTTATCTTATCCTAGTGTCTAAACATTTCTCCATGGCTGGACCCCCAAATCATATTCCTTTACGTGCTAAGGGGTATCTAGAGAGTGGGATAGGTTTAATCACTACCCTAACCCTAACACGTACCCTAATCCTAACCCATACCCTAAACCGAGCCCTAACCCTAACACTAACCCTAACCCTAACCCTAACCCATACCCTACGCCGTATCCGAACCCCTCCCAGAACCCGTACCCTAAGCCGTAACATAACCCAAACCCTAAGCCTAACCCTAACCCTAGGCTACCCTTGACTGCTTCTGCCTCCAATAGATTTCCAAAGCACTAGTGTTTTAAGGAACAGCTTAAAAAGAGAATCCTAATGTGATTTCTTTATAATGGGTGTGTTCCTTATCTTATCCTAGTGTCTAAACTCTTCTCCTTGGCTGGACCTCCAAATAATATTCCTTTACGTGCTAAGGGGTATCTAGAGAGTGGGATAGGTTTAATAACTACACTAACCCTAACGCGTACCCTAACCCAACCCCTACCCTAACCCTAACACGTATGCTAATCCTAACCAATAACCTAAACCGAGCCCTAACCCTAACACTAACCCTAACCCTAACCCTAACCCATGCACTACCCCGTACACGAAGCCCTCCCCAAACCCGTACCCTAAGCCTAACCCTAAGCCTAACCCTAACCCTAGGCTACCGTTGACTGATTCTGCCTCCAATAGCTTTCCTAAGCACTAGTGTTTTAAGGAACAGCTTAAAAAGAGAATCCTAATGTGATTTCTTTATAATGGGTGTGTTCCTTATCTTATCCTAGTGTCTAAACTCTTCTCCATGGCTGGACCCCCAAATAATATTCCTTTACGTGCTAAGGGGTATCTAGAGAGTGGGATAGGTTTAAACAGTACCCTAACCCTAACGCGTACCCTAACCCTAACCCCTACCCTAACCCTAACACGTACCCTAATCCTAACCCGTACCCTAAACCGAGCCGTAACCCTAACACTAACCGTAACCCTAACCCTAAACCATACCCTACGCCGTACCCGAAGCCCTCCCCGAACCCGTACCCTATGCCGTACCCTAAGCCTAACCCTAAGCCTAACCCTAACCCTAGGCTACCCTTGACTGCTTCTGCCTCCAATAGATTTCTTAAGCACTAGTGTTTTAAGGAACAGCTTAAAAAGAGAATCCTAATGTGATTTCTTTATAATGGGTGTGTTCCTTATCTTATCCTAGTGTCTAAACTCTTCTCCATGGCTGGACCCCCAAATAATATTCCTTTACGTGCTAAGGGGTATCTAGAGAGTGGGATAGGTTTAATAACTACCCTAACCCTAACGCGTACCCTAACCCTAACCCCTACCCTAAACCTAACACGTACCCTAATCCTAACCCGTACCCTAAACCGAGCCCTAACCCTAACACTAACCCTAACCCTAACCCATACCCTACGCCGTACCCGAAGCACTCCCCGAAGCCGTACCCTAAGCCGTAACCTAAGCCTAACCCTAACCCTAGGCTACCCTTGACTGCTTCTGCCTCCAATAGATTTCCTAAGCACTAGTGTTTTAAGGAACAGCTTAAAAAGAGAATCCTAATGTGATTTCTTTATAATGGGTGTGTTCCTTATCTTATCCTAGTGTCTAAACTCTTCTCCATGGCTGGACCCCCAAATAATATTCCTTTACGTGCTAAGGGGAATCTAGAGAGTGGGATAGGTTTAATAACTACCCTAACCCTAACGCGTACCCTAACCCTAACCCCTACCCTAACCCTAACACGTACCCTAAACCTAACCCGTACCCTAAACCGAGCCCTAACCCTAACACTAACCCTAAACCTAACCCTAACCCATACCCTACGCCGTACCCGAAGCCCTCCCCGAACCCGTATCCTAAGCCGTACTCTAAGCCTAACCCTAAGCCTAACACTAACCCTAGGCTACCCTTGACTGCTTCTGCCTCCAATAGATTTCCTAAGCACTAGTGTTTTAAGGAACAGCTTAAAAAGAGAATCCTAATGTGATTTCTTTATAATGTGTGTGTTCCTTATATTATCTTAGTGTCTAAACTCTTCTCCATGGCTGGACCCCTAAATAATATTCCTTTACGTGCTAAGGGGTATCTAGAGAGTGGGATAGGTTTAATAACTACCTTAACCCTTACGCGTACCCTAACCCTAACCCCTACCCTAACCCTAACACGTACCCTAATCCTAACCCGTACCCTAAACCGAGCCCTAACCCTAACACTAACCTAACCCTAACACTAACCCATACCCTACGCCGTACCCGAAGCCCTCCCCGAACCCGTACCCTAAGCCGTACCCTAAGCCTAACCCTAAGCCTAACACTAACCCTAGGCTACCCTTGACTGCTTCTGCCTCCAATAGATTTCCTAAGCACTAGTGTTTTAAGGAACAGCTTAAAAAGAGAATCCTAATGAGATTTCTTAATAATGGGTGTGTTCCTTATCTTATACCAGTGTCTAAACGCTTCTCCATGGCTGGACCCCCAAATAATATTCCTTTACGTGCTAAGGGGTATCTAGAGAGTGGGATAGGTTTTATAACTACCCTAACCCTAACGCGTACCCTAAACCTAACCCCTACCCTAACACTAAAACGTACCCTAATCCTAACCCGTACCCTAAACCGAGCCCTAACCCCAACACTAACCCTAAACATAACCCTAACCCATACCCTACGCCGTACCCGAAGCCCTCCCCGAACCCGTACCCTAAGCCGTACCCTAAGCCTAACCCTAAGCCTAACCCTAACCCTAGGCTACCCTTGACTGCTTCTGCCTCCAATAGATTTCCTAAGCACTAGTGTTTTAAGGAACAGCTTAAAAAGAGAATCATAATGTGATTTCTTTATAATGTGTGTGTTCCTTATATAATCTTAGTGTCTAAACTCTTCTCCATGGCTGGACCCCCAAATAATATTCCTTTACATGCTAAGGGGTATCTAGAGAGTGGGATAGGTTTAATCAGTACCCTAACCCTAACGCGTACCCTAACCCTAACCGCTACCCTAACACTAAGACGTACCCTAATCCTAACCCGTACCCTAAACCGAGCCCTAACCCTAACACTAACCCTAACCCTAACCCTAACGCATACCCTACGCCGTACCCGAAGCCCTCCCCGAACCCGTACCCTAAGCCTATCCCTAAGCCTAACCCTAACCCTAGTCTACCCTTGACTGCTTCTGCCTCCAATAGATTTCCTAAGCACTAGTTTTTAAGGAAGAGCTTAAAAAGAGAATCCTAATGTGATTTCTTTGTAATGTGTGTGTTCCTTATATTATCTTAGTGTCTAAACTCTTCTCCATGGCTGGACCCCTAATAATATTCCTTTACGTGCTAAGGGGTATCTAGAGAGTGGGATAGGTTTAATAACTACCCTAACCCTAACGTGTACCCTAACCCTAACCCCTACTCTAACCCTAACAAGTACCCTAATCCTAACCCGTACCCTAAACAGAGCCCTAACCCTAACATTAACCCTAACCCTAACCCATACCCTACGCCGTACCCGAAGCACTCCCCGAAGCCGTACCCTAAGCCGTACCCTAAGCCTAACCCTAACCCTAGGCGACCCTTGACTGCTTCTGCCTCCAATAGATTTCCTAAGCACTAGTGTTTTAAGGAACAGCTTAAAAAGAGAATCCTAATGTGATTTCTTTATAATGTGTGTGTTCCTTATATTATCTTAGTGTCTAAACTCTTCTCCATGGCTGGACCCCCAAATAATATTCCTTTACGTGCTAAGGGGTATCTAGAGAGTGGGATAGGTTTAATCAGTACCCTAACCCTAACGCGTACCCTAACCGTAACCCCTACCCTAACCCTAAGACGTACCCTAATCCTAACCCGTACCCTAAACCGAGCCCTAACCCTAACCCTAACCCTAACTCATACCCTACGCCATATCCGAACCCCTCCCCGCACCCGTACCCTAAGCCGTACCCTAACCCTAACCCTAAGCCTAACCCTAACCCTAGGTTACTCTTTACTGCGTCTGCCTCCAATAAATTTCCTAAGCACTAGTGTTTTAAGGAACAGCTTAAAAAGAGAATCCTAATGTGATTTCTTTATAATGGGTGTGTTCCTTATCTTATCCTAGTGTCTAAACTTTTCTCCATGGCTGGACCCCAAATAATATTCCTTTACGTGCTAGGGGGTATCTAGAGAGTGGGATAGGTTTAATCGCTACACTAACCCTAACACGTACACTAACCCTAACCACTACCCTAACCCTAACACGTACCCTAATCCTAACCCAGACCCTAAACCGAGCCCTAACCCTAACACTAACCCTAACCCTAACCCTAACTCATACCTTACGCTGTACCCGAAGCGCTCCCCGAACCCGTACCCTAAGCCTAACCCTAAGCCTAACCCTAACCCTAGGCTACCCTTGACTGCTTCTGCCTCCAATAGATTTCCTAAGCACTAGTGTTTTAAGGAACAGCTTAAAAAGAGAATCCTAATGTGATTTCTTTATAATGTGTGTGTTCCTTATATTACCTTAGTGTCTAAACTCTTCTCCATGGCTGGACCCCCAAATAATGTTCCTTTACGTACTAAGGGGTATCTAGAGAATGGGATAGGTTTAATAACTACACTAACCCTAACGCGTACCCTAACCCAACCCCTACCCTAACCCTAACACGTATGCTAATCCTAACCAATAACCTAAACCGAGCCCTAACCCTAACACTAACCCTAACCCTAACCCTAACCCATGCACTACGCCGTACACGAAGCCCTCCCCGAACCCGTACCCTAAGCCTAACCCTAAGCCTAACCCTAACCCTAGGCTACCGTTGACTGATTCTGCCTCCAATAGCTTTCCTAAGCACTAGTGTTTTAAGGAACAGCTTAAAAAGAGAATCCTAATGTGATTTCTTTATAATGGGTATGTTCCTTATCTTATCCTAGTGTCTAAACATTTCTCCATGGCTGGACCCCCAAATCATATTCCTTTACGTGCTAAGGGGTATCTAGAGAGTGGGATAGGTTTAATCACTACCCTAACCCTAACACGTACCCTAATCCTAACCCATACCCTAAACCGAGCCCTAACCCTAACACTAACCCTAACCCTAACCCTAACCCATACCCTACGCCGTATCCGAACCCCTCCCAGAACCCGTACCCTAAGCCGTACCATAACCCTAACCCTAAGCCTAACCCTAACCCTAGGCTACCCTTGACTGCTTCTGCCTCCAATAGATTTCCTAAGCACTAGTGTTTTAAGGAACAGCTTAAAAAGAGAATCCTAATGTGATTTCTTTATAATGGGTGTGTTCCTCATCTTATCCTATTGTCTAAACTCTTCTCCATGGCTGGACCCCCAAATAATATTCCTTTACGTGCTAAGGGGTATCTAGAGAGTGGGATAGTTTTAATAAGTACCCTAACCCAAACACGTACCCTAACCTTAACCCCTACCCTAACCCTAACACGTACCCTAATCTTAAACCGTACCCTAAACCGAGCCCTAACCCTAACACTAACCCTAAAGATAACCCTAACCATACCCTACGCCGTACCCGAAGCCCTCCCCGAACCTGTACCCTAAGCCGTACCCTAATCCTAACCCTAAGCCTAACCCTAACCCTAGTCTACCCTTGACTGCTTCTGCCTCCAATAGATTTCCTAAGCACTAGTTTTTAAGGAAGAGCTTAAAAAGAGAATCCTAATGTGATTTCTTTGTAATGTGTGTGTTCCTTATATTATCTTAGTCTCTAAACTCTTCTCCATGGCTGGACCCCTAATAATATCCCTGTACGTGCTAAGGGGTATCTAGAGAGTGGGATAGGTTTAATAACTACCCTAACCCTAACGTGTACCCTAACCCTAACCCCTACTCTAACCCTAACAAGTACCCTAATCCTAACCCGTACCCTAAACAGAGCCCTAACCCTAACACTAACCCTAACCATAACCCATACCCTACGCCGTAACCGAAGCACTCCCCGAAGCCGTACCCTAAGCCGTACCCTAAGCCTAACCCTAACCCTAGGCTACCCTTGACTGCTTCTGCCTCCAATAGATTTCCTAAGCACTAGTGTTTTAAGGAACAGCTTAAAAAGAGAATCCTAATGTGATTTCTTTATAATGGGTGTGTTCCTTATCTTATCCTAGTGTCTAAACTCTTCTCCATGGCTGGACCCCCAAATAATATTCCTTTACGTGCTAAGGGGTATCTAGAGAGTGGGATAGGTTTAATAACTACCCTAACCCTAACGCGTACCCTAACCCTAACCCCTACCCTAACCCTAACACGTACCCTAATCCTAACCCGTAACCTAAACCGAGCCCTAACCCTAACACTAACCCTAACCCTAACCCTAACCCATACCCTACGCCGTACCCGAAGCCCTCCCCGAACCCGTACCCTAAGCCGTACCCTAAGCCTAACCCTAAGCCTAACCCTAACCCTAGGCTACCCTTGACTGCTTCTGCCTCCAATAGATTTCCTAAGCACTAGTGTTTTAAGGAACAGCTTAAAAAGAGAATCCTAATGTGATTTCTTTATAATGGGTGTGTTCCTTATCTTATCCTAGTGGCTAAACTCTTCTCCTTGGCTGGACCTCCAAATAATATTCCTTTACGTGCTAAGGGGTATCTGGAGAGTGGGATAGGTTTAATAACTACACTAACCCTAACGCGTACCCTAACCCAACCCCTACCCTAACCCTAACACGTATGCTAATCCTAACCAATAACCTAAACCGAGCCCTAACCCTAACACTAACCCTAACCCTAACCCTAACCCATGCACTACGCCGTACCCGAAGCCCTCCCCGAACCTGTACCCTAAGCCGTACCCTAATCCTAACCCTAAGCCTAACCCTAACCCTAGTCTACCCTTGACTGCTTCTGCCTCCAATAGATTTCCTAAGCACTAGTTTTTAAGGAAGAGCTTAAAAAGAGAATCCTAATGTGATTTCTTTGTAATGTGTGTGTTCCTTATATTATCTTAGTCTCTAAACTCTTCTCCATGGCTGGACCCCTAATAATATCCCTGTACGTGCTAAGGGGTATCTAGAGAGTGGGATAGGTTTAATAACTACCCTAACCCTAACGCGTACCCTAACCCTAACCCCTACTCTAACCCTAACAAGTACCCTAATACTAACCCGTACCCTAAACCGAGCCCTAACCCTAACACTAACCCTAACCATAACCCATACCCTACGCCGTAACCGAAGCACTCCCCGAAGCCGTACCCTAAGCCGTACCCTAAGCCTAACCCTAACCCTAGGCTACCCTTGACTGCTTCTGCCTCCAATAGATTTCCTAAGCACTAGTGTTTTAAGGAACAGCTTAAAAAGAGAATCCTAATGTGATTTCTTTATAATGGGTGTGTTCCTTATCTTATCCTAGTGTCTAAACTCTTCTCCATGGCTGGACCCCCAAATAATATTCCTTTACGTGCTAAGGGGTATCTAGAGAGTGGGATAGGTTTAATAACTACCCTAACCCTAACGCGTACCCTAACCCTAACCCCTACCCTAACCCTAACACGTACCCTAATCCTAACCCGTAACCTAAACCGAGCCCTAACCCTAACACTAACCCTAACCCTAACCCTAACCCATACCCTACGCCGTACCCGAAGCCCTCCCCGAACCCGTACCCTAAGCCGTACCCTAAGCCTAACCCTAAGCCTAACCCTAACCCTAGGCTACCCTTGACTGCTTCTGCCTCCAATAGATTTCCTAAGCACTAGTGTTTTAAGGAACAGCTTAAAAAGAGAATCCTAATGTGATTTCTTTATAATGGGTGTGTTCCTTATCTTATCCTAGTGGCTAAACTCTTCTCCTTGGCTGGACCTCCAAATAATATTCCTTTACGTGCTAAGGGGTATCTGGAGAGTGGGATAGGTTTAATAACTACACTAACCCTAACGCGTACCCTAACCCAACCCCTACCCTAACCCTAACACGTATGCTAATCCTAACCAATAACCTAAACCGAGCCCTAACCCTAACACTAACCCTAACCCTAACCCTAACCCATGCACTACGCCGTACACGAAGCCCTCCCCGAACCCGTACCCTAAGCATAACCCTAAGCCTAACCCTAACCCTAGGCTACCGTTGACTGATTCTGCCTCCAATAGCTTTCCTAAGCACTAGTGTTTTAAGGAACAGCTTAAAAAGAGAATCCTAATGTGATTTCTTTATAATGGGTATGTTCCTTATCTTATCCTAGTGTCTAAACATTTCTCCATGGCTGGACCCCCAAATCATATTCCTTTACGTGCTAAGGGGTATCTAGAGAGTGGGATAGGTTTAATCACTACCCTAACCCTAACACGTACCCTAATCCTAACCCATACCCTAAACCGAGCCCTAACCCTAACACTAACCCTAACCCTAACCCTAACCCATACCCTACGCCGTATCCGAACCCCTCCCAGAACCCGTACCCTAAGCCGTAACATAACCCAAACCCTAAGCCTAACCCTAACCCTAGGCTACCCTTGACTGCTTCTGCCTCCAATAGATTTCCAAAGCACTAGTGTTTTAAGGAACAGCTTAAAAAGAGAATCCTAATGTGATTTCTTTATAATGGGTGTGTTCCTTATCTTATCCTAGTGTCTAAACTCTTCTCCTTGGCTGGACCTCCAAATAATATTCCTTTACGTGCTAAGGGGTATCTAGAGAGTGGGATAGGTTTAATAACTACACTAACCCTAACGCGTACCCTAACCCAACCCCTACCCTAACCCTAACACGTATGCTAATCCTAACCAATAACCTAAACCGAGCCCTAACCCTAACACTAACCCTAACCCTAACCCTAACCCATGCACTACCCCGTACACGAAGCCCTCCCCAAACCCGTACCCTAAGCCTAACCCTAAGCCTAACCCTAACCCTAGGCTACCGTTGACTGATTCTGCCTCCAATAGCTTTCCTAAGCACTAGTGTTTTAAGGAACAGCTTAAAAAGAGAATCCTAATGTGATTTCTTTATAATGGGTGTGTTCCTTATCTTATCCTAGTGTCTAAACTCTTCTCCATGGCTGGACCCCCAAATAATATTCCTTTACGTGCTAAGGGGTATCTAGAGAGTGGGATAGGTTTAAACAGTACCCTAACCCTAACGCGTACCCTAACCCTAACCCCTACCCTAACCCTAACACGTACCCTAATCCTAACCCGTACCCTAAACCGAGCCGTAACCCTAACACTAACCGTAACCCTAACCCTAAACCATACCCTACGCCGTACCCGAAGCCCTCCCCGAACCCGTACCCTATGCCGTACCCTAAGCCTAACCCTAAGCCTAACCCTAACCCTAGGCTACCCTTGACTGCTTCTGCCTCCAATAGATTTCTTAAGCACTAGTGTTTTAAGGAACAGCTTAAAAAGAGAATCCTAATGTGATTTCTTTATAATGGGTGTGTTCCTTATCTTATCCTAGTGTCTAAACTCTTCTCCATGGCTGGACCCCCAAATAATATTCCTTTACGTGCTATGGGGTATCTAGAGAGTGGGATAGGTTTAATAACTACCCTAACCCTAACGCGTACCCTAACCCTAACCCCTACCCTAAACCTAACACGTACCCTAATCCTAACCCGTACCCTAAACCGAGCCCTAACCCTAACACTAACCCTAACCCTAACCCATACCCTACGCCGTACCCGAAGCCCTCCCCGAACCCGTACCCTAAGCCGTAACCTAAGCCTAACCCTAAGCCTAACCCTAACCCTAGGCTACCCTTGACTGCTTCTGCCTCCAATAGATTTCCTAAGCACTAGTGTTTTAAGGAACAGCTTAAAAAGAGAATCCTAATGTGATTTCTTTATAATGTGTGTGTTCCTTATATTACCTTAGTGTCTAAACTCTTCTCCATGGCTGGACCCCCAAATAATGTTCCTTTACGTACTAAGGGGTATCTAGAGAATGGGATAGGTTTAATAACTACACTAACCCTAACGCGTACCCTAACCCAACCCCTACCCTAACCCTAACACGTATGCTAATCCTAACCAATAACCTAAACCGAGCCCTAACCCTAACACTAACCCTAACCCTAACCCTAACCCATGCACTACGCCGTACACGAAGCCCTCCCCGAACCCGTACCCTAAGCCTAACCCTAAGCCTAACCCTAACCCTAGGCTACCGTTGACTGATTCTGCCTCCAATAGCTTTCCTAAGCACTAGTGTTTTAAGGAACAGCTTAAAAAGAGAATCCTAATGTGATTTCTTTATAATGGGTATGTTCCTTATCTTATCCTAGTGTCTAAACATTTCTCCATGGCTGGACCCCCAAATCATATTCCTTTACGTGCTAAGGGGTATCTAGAGAGTGGGATAGGTTTAATCACTACCCTAACCCTAACACGTACCCTAATCCTAACCCATACCCTAAACCGAGCCCTAACCCTAACACTAACCCTAACCCTAACCCTAACCCATACCCTACGCCGTATCCGAACCCCTCCCAGAACCCGTACCCTAAGCCGTACCATAACCCTAACCCTAAGCCTAACCCTAACCCTAGGCTACCCTTGACTGCTTCTGCCTCCAATAGATTTCCTAAGCACTAGTGTTTTAAGGAACAGCTTAAAAAGAGAATCCTAATGTGATTTCTTTATAATGGGTGTGTTCCTCATCTTATCCTATTGTCTAAACTCTTCTCCATGGCTGGACCCCCAAATAATATTCCTTTACGTGCTAAGGGGTATCTAGAGAGTGGGATAGTTTTAATAAGTACCCTAACCCAAACACGTACCCTAACCTTAACCCCTACCCTAACGCTAACACGTACCCTAATCTTAAACCGTACCCTAAACCGAGCCCTAACCCTAACACTAACCCTAAACATAACCCTAACCATACCCTACGCCGTACCCGAAGCCCTCCCCGAACCTGTACCCTAAGCCGTACCCTAATCCTAACCCTAAGCCTAACCCTAACCCTAGTCTACCCTTGACTGCTTCTGCCTCCAATAGATTTCCTAAGCACTAGTTTTTAAGGAAGAGCTTAAAAAGAGAATCCTAATGTGATTTCTTTGTAATGTGTGTGTTCCTTATATTATCTTAGTCTCTAAACTCTTCTCCATGGCTGGACCCCTAATAATATCCCTGTACGTGCTAAGGGGTATCTAGAGAGTGGGATAGGTTTAATAACTACCCTAACCCTAACGCGTACCCTAACCCTAACCCCTACTCTAACCCTAACAAGTACCCTAATACTAACCCGTACCCTAAACCGAGCCCTAACCCTAACACTAACCCTAACCATAACCCATACCCTACGCCGTAACCGAAGCACTCCCCGAAGCCGTACCCTAAGCCGTACCCTAAGCCTAACCCTAACCCTAGGCTACCCTTGACTGCTTCTGCCTCCAATAGATTTCCTAAGCACTAGTGTTTTAAGGAACAGCTTAAAAAGAGAATCCTAATGTGATTTCTTTATAATGGGTGTGTTCCTTATCTTATCCTAGTGTCTAAACTCTTCTCCATGGCTGGACCCCCAAATAATATTCCTTTACGTGCTAAGGGGTATCTAGAGAGTGGGATAGGTTTAATAACTACCCTAACCCTAACGCGTACCCTAACCCTAACCCCTACCCTAACCCTAACACGTACCCTAATCCTAACCCGTAACCTAAACCGAGCCCTAACCCTAACACTAACCCTAACCCTAACCCTAACCCATACCCTACGCCGTACCCGAAGCCCTCCCCGAACCCGTACCCTAAGCCGTACCCTAAGCCTAACCCTAAGCCTAACCCTAACCCTAGGCTACCCTTGACTGCTTCTGCCTCCAATAGATTTCCTAAGCACTAGTGTTTTAAGGAACAGCTTAAAAAGAGAATCCTAATGTGATTTCTTTATAATGGGTGTGTTCCTTATCTTATCCTAGTGGCTAAACTCTTCTCCTTGGCTGGACCTCCAAATAATATTCCTTTACGTGCTAAGGGGTATCTGGAGAGTGGGATAGGTTTAATAACTACACTAACCCTAACGCGTACCCTAACCCAACCCCTACCCTAACCCTAACACGTATGCTAATCCTAACCAATAACCTAAACCGAGCCCTAACCCTAACACTAACCCTAACCCTAACCCTAACCCATGCACTACGCCGTACCCGAAGCCCTCCCCGAACCTGTACCCTAAGCCGTACCCTAATCCTAACCCTAAGCCTAACCCTAACCCTAGTCTACCCTTGACTGCTTCTGCCTCCAATAGATTTCCTAAGCACTAGTTTTTAAGGAAGAGCTTAAAAAGAGAATCCTAATGTGATTTCTTTGTAATGTGTGTGTTCCTTATATTATCTTAGTCTCTAAACTCTTCTCCATGGCTGGACCCCTAATAATATCCCTGTACGTGCTAAGGGGTATCTAGAGAGTGGGATAGGTTTAATAACTACCCTAACCCTAACCCCTACTCTAACCCTAACAAGTACCCTAATACTAACCCGTACCCTAAACCGAGCCCTAACCCTAACACTAACCCTAACCATAACCCATACCCTACGCCGTAACCGAAGCACTCCCCGAAGCCGTACCCTAAGCCGTACCCTAAGCCTAACCCTAACCCTAGGATACCCTTGACTGCTTCTGCCTCCAATAGATTTCCTAAGCACTAGTGTTTTAAGGAACAGCTTAAAAAGAGAATCCTAATGTGATTTCTTTATAATGGGTGTGTTCCTTATCTTATCCTAGTGTCTAAACTCTTCTCCATGGCTGGACCCCCAAATAATATTCCTTTACGTGCTAAGGGGTATCTAGAGAGTGGGATAGGTTTAATAACTACCCTAACCCTAACGCGTACCCTAACCCTAACCCCTACCCTAACCCTAACACGTACCCTAATCCTAACCCGTAACCTAAACCGAGCCCTAACCCTAACACTAACCCTAACCCTAACCCTAACCCATACCCTACGCCGTACCCGAAGCCCTCCCCGAACCCGTACCCTAAGCCGTACCCTAAGCCTAACCCTAAGCCTAACCCTAACCCTAGGCTACCCTTGACTGCTTCTGCCTCCAATAGATTTCCTAAGCACTAGTGTTTTAAGGAACAGCTTAAAAAGAGAATCCTAATGTGATTTCTTTATAATGGGTGTGTTCCTTATCTTATCCTAGTGGCTAAACTCTTCTCCTTGGCTGGACCTCCAAATAATATTCCTTTACGTGCTAAGGGGTATCTGGAGAGTGGGATAGGTTTAATAACTACACTAACCCTAACGCGTACCCTAACCCAACCCCTACCCTAACCCTAACACGTATGCTAATCCTAACCAATAACCTAAACCGAGCCCTAACCCTAACACTAACCCTAACCCTAACCCTAACCCATGCACTACGCCGTACACGAAGCCCTCCCCGAACCCGTACCCTAAGCATAACCCTAAGCCTAACCCTAACCCTAGGCTACCGTTGACTGATTCTGCCTCCAATAGCTTTCCTAAGCACTAGTGTTTTAAGGAACAGCTTAAAAAGAGAATCCTAATGTGATTTCTTTATAATGGGTATGTTCCTTATCTTATCCTAGTGTCTAAACATTTCTCCATGGCTGGACCCCCAAATCATATTCCTTTACGTGCTAAGGGGTATCTAGAGAGTGGGATAGGTTTAATCACTACCCTAACCCTAACACGTACCCTAATCCTAACCCATACCCTAAACCGAGCCCTAACCCTAACACTAACCCTAACCCTAACCCTAACCCATACCCTACGCCGTATCCGAACCCCTCCCAGAACCCGTAACCTAAGCCGTAACATAACCCAAACCCTAAGCCTAACCCTAACCCTAGGCTACCCTTGACTGCTTCTGCCTCCAATAGATTTCCAAAGCACTAGTGTTTTAAGGAACAGCTTAAAAAGAGAATCCTAATGTGATTTCTTTATAATGGGTGTGTTCCTTATCTTATCCTAGTGTCTAAACTCTTCTCCTTGGCTGGACCTCCAAATAATATTCCTTTACGTGCTAAGGGGTATCTAGAGAGTGGGATAGGTTTAATAACTACACTAACCCTAACGCGTACCCTAACCCAACCCCTACCCTAACCCTAACACGTATGCTAATCCTAACCAATAACCTAAACCGAGCCCTAACCCTAACACTAACCCTAACCCTAACCCTAACCCATGCACTACCCCGTACACGAAGCCCTCCCCAAACCCGTACCCTAAGCCTAACCCTAAGCCTAACCCTAACCCTAGGCTACCGTTGACTGATTCTGCCTCCAATAGCTTTCCTAAGCACTAGTGTTTTAAGGAACAGCTTAAAAAGAGAATCCTAATGTGATTTCTTTATAATGGGTGTGTTCCTTATCTTATCCTAGTGTCTAAACTCTTCTCCATGGCTGGACCCCCAAATAATATTCCTTTACGTGCTAAGGGGTATCTAGAGAGTGGGATAGGTTTAAACAGTACCCTAACCCTAACGCGTACCCTAACCCTAACCTCTACCCTAACCCTAACACGTACCCTAATCCTAACCCGTACCCTAAACCGAGCCGTAACCCTAACACTAACCGTAACCCTAACCCTAAACCATACCCTACGCCGTACCCGAAGCCCTCCCCGAACCCGTACCCTATGCCGTACCCTAAGCCTAACCCTAAGCCTAACCCTAACCCTAGGCTACCCTTGACTGCTTCTGCCTCCAATAGATTTCTTAAGCACTAGTGTTTTAAGGAACAGCTTAAAAAGAGAATCCTAATGTGATTTCTTTATAATGGGTGTGTTCCTTATCTTATCCTAGTGTCTAAACTCTTCTCCATGGCTGGACCCCCAAATAATATTCCTTTACGTGCTATGGGGTATCTAGAGAGTGGGATAGGTTTAATAACTACCCTAACCCTAACGCGTACCCTAACCCTAACCCCTACCCTAAACCTAACACGTACCCTAATCCTAACCCGTACCCTAAACCGAGCCCTAACCCTAACACTAACCCTAACCCTAACCCATACCCTACGCCGTACCCGAAGCCCTCCCCGAACCCGTACCCTAAGCCGTAACCTAAGCCTAACCCTAAGCCTAACCCTAACCCTAGGCTACCCTTGACTGCTTCTGCCTCCAATACATTTCCTAAGCAATAGTGTTTTAAGGAACAGCTTAAAAAGAGAATCCTATTGTGATTTCTTTATAATGGGTGTGTTCCTTATCTTATCCTAGTGTCTAAACTTTTCTCCATGGCTGGACCCCAAATAATATTCCTTTACGTGCTAGGGGGTATCTAGAGAGTGGGATAGGTTTAATCACTACACTAACCCTAACACGTACACTAACCCTAACCACTACCCTAACCCTAACACGTACCCTAATCCTAACCCAGACCATAAACCGAGCCCTAACCCTAACACTAACCCTAACCCTAACCCTAACCCATACCTTACGCTGTACCCGAAGCCCTCCCCGAACCCGTACCCTAAGCCTAACCCTAAGCCTAACCCTAACCCTAGGCTACCCTTGACTGCTTCTGCCTCCAATAGATTTCCTAAGCACTAGTGTTTTAAGGAACAGCTTAAAAAGAGAATCCTAATGTGATTTCTTTATAATGTGTGTGTTCCTTATATTATCTTAGTGTCTAAACTCTTCTCCATGGCTGGACCCCCAAATAATATTCCTTTACGTGCTAAGGGGAATCTAGAGAGTGGGATAGGTTTAATAACTACCCTAACCCTAACGCGTACCCTAACCCTAACCCCTACCCTAACCCTAACACGTACCCTAAACCTAACCCGTACCCTAAACCGAGCCCTAACCCTAACACAAACCCTAAACCTAACCCTAACCCATACCCTACGCCGTACCCGAAGCCCTCCCCGAACCCGTACCCTAAACCGTACTCTAAGCCTAACCCTAAGCCTAACACTAACCCTAGGCTACCCTTGACAGCTTCTGCCTCCAATAGATTTCCTAAGCACTAGTGTTTTACGGAACAGCTTAAAAAGAGAATCCTAATGTGATTTCTTTATAATGTGTGTGTTCCTTATATTATCTTAGTGTCTAAACTCTTCTCCATGGCTGGACCCCCAAATAATATTCCTTTACGTGCTAAGGGGTATCTAGAGAGTGGGATAGGTTTAATAACTACCCTAACCCTTACGCGTACCCTAACCCTAACCCCTACCCTAACCCTAACACGTACCCTAATCCTAACCCGTACCCTAAACCGAGCCCTAACCCTAACACTAACCTAACCCTAACCCTAACCCATACCCTACGCCGTACCCGAAGCCCTCCCCGAACCCGTACCCTAAGCCGTACCCTAAGCCTAACCCTAAGCCTAACCCTAACCCTAGGCTACCCTTGACTGCTTCTGCCTCCAATTGATTTCCTAAGCACTAGTGTTTTAAGGAACAGCTTAAAAAGAGAATCTTAATGAGATTTCTTAATAATGGGTTTGTTCCTTATCTTATACTAGTGTCTAAACGCTTCTCCATGGCTGGACCCCCAAATAATATTCCTTTACGTGCTAAGGGGTATCTAGCGAGTGGGATAGGTTTTATAACTACCCTAACCCTAATGCGTACCCTAAACCTAACCCCTACCCTAACCCTAAAACGTACCCTAATCCTAACCCGTACCCTAAACCGAGCCCTAACCCTAACACTAACCCTAAATCTAACCCTAACCCATACCCTACGCCGTACCCGAAGCCCTCCCCGAACTCGTACCCTAAGCCGTACCCTAAGCCTAACCCTAAGCCTACCCCTAACCCTAGGCTACCCTTGACTGCTTCTGCCTCCAATAGATTTCCTAAGCACTAGTGTTTTAAGGAACAGCTTAAAAAGAGAATCCTAATGTGATTTCTTTATAATGTGTGTGTTCCTTATATTATCTTAGTGTCTAAACTCTTCTCCATGGCTGGACCCCCAAATAATATTCCTTTACGTGCTAAGGGGTATCTAGAGAGTGGGATAAGTTTAATCAGTACCCTAACCCTAACGCGTACCCTAACCCTAACCCCTACCCTAACCCTATCACATACACTAATCCTAACCCGTACCCTAAACCGAGCCCTAACCCTAACACTAACCCTAACCCTAACCCTAACCCATACCCTACGCCATACCCGAAGCCCTCCCCGAACCCGTAACCTAAGCCGTACCCTAAGCGTAACCCTAAGCCTAACCCTAACCCTAGGCTACCCTTGACAGCTTCTGCCTCCAATACATTTCCTAAGCACTAGTGTTTTAAGGAACAGCTTAAAAAGAGAATCCTAATGTGATTTCTTTATAATGGGTCTGTTCCTTATTTTATCCTAGTGTCTAAACTCTTCTCCATGGCTGGAACCCCAAATAATATTCCTTTACGTGCTAAGGGGTATCTAGAGAGTGGGATAGGTTTAATGACTACCCTAACCCTAACGCGTACCCTAACCCTAACCCCTACCATAACCCTAACACGTACCCTAATCTTAACCCGTACCCTAAATCGAGCCCTAAACCTAACACTAACCTAACCCTAACCCTAACCCATACCCTACGCCGTACCCGAAGCCCTCCCCGAACCCGTACCCTAAGCCGTACCCTAAGCCTAACCCTAAGCCTAACCCTAACCCTAGGCTACCCTTGACTGCTTCTGCCTCCAAGAGATTTCTTAAGCACTAGTGTTTTAAGGAACAGCTTAAAAAGAGAATCCTAATGTGATTTCTTTATAATGGGTGTGTTCCGTATCTAATCCTAGTGTGTAAACTCTTCTGCATGGCTGGACCCCCAAATAATATTCCTTTACGTGCTAAGGGGTATCTAGAGAGTGGGATAGGTTTAATCAGTACCCTAACCCTAACGCGTACCCTAACCCTAACCCCTACCCTAACCCTAACACGTACCCTAATCCTAACCCGTACCCTAAACCGAGGCGTAACCCTAACACTAACCCTAACACTAACCCTAACCCATACCCTACGCCGTACCCGAAGCCCTCCCCGAACCCGTACCCTAAGCCGTACCCTAAGCCTAACCCTAAGCCTAACCCTAACCCTAGGCTACCCTTGACTGCTTCTTCCTCCAATAGATTTCTTAAGCACTAGTGTTTTAAGGAACATCTTAAAAAGAGAATCCTAATGTGATTTCTTTATAATGGGTGTGTTCCTTATCTTATTCTAGTGTCTAAACTCTTCTCCATGGCTGGACCCCCAAATAATATTCCTTTACGTGCTAAGGGGTATCTAGAGAGTGGGATAGGTTTAATAACTACCCTAACCCTAATGCGTACCCTAACCCTAAACCCTACCCTAAACCTAACACGTACCCTAATCCTAACCCGTACCCTAAACCGAGCCCTAACCCTAACACTAACCCTAACCCTAACCCTAACCCATAACCTACGCCGTACCCGAAGCCCTCCCCGAACCCGTACCGTAAGCCGTACCCTAAGCCTATCCCTAAGCCTAACCCTAACCCTAGGCTACCCTTGACTGCTTCTGCCTCCAATAGATTTCCTAAGCATTACTGTTTTAAGGAACAGCTTAAAAAGAGAATCCTAATGTGATTTCTTTATAATGGGTGTGTTCCTTATCTTATCCCTGTGTCTAAACTCTTCTCCATGGCTGGACCCCCAAATAATATTCCTTTACGTGCTAAGGGGAATCTAGAGAGTGGGATAGGTTTAATAACTACCCTAACCCTAACGCGTACCCTAACCCTAACCCCTACCCTAACCCTAACACGTACCCTAAACCTAACCCGTACCCTAAACCGAGCCCTAACCCTAACACTAACCCTAAACCTAACCCTAACCCATACCCTACGCCATACCCGAAGCCCTCCCCGAACCCGTACCCTAAGCCGTACACTAAGCCTAACCCTAAGCCTAACCCTAACCCTAGGCTACCGTTGACTCATTCTGCCTCCAATAGATTTCCTAAGCACTAGTCTTCTAAGGAACAGCTTAAAAAGAGAATCCTAATGTGAATTCTTTATAATGGGTATGTTCCTTATCTTATCCTAGTGTCTAAACATTTCTCCATGGCTGGACCCCCAAATAATATTCCTTTACGTGCTAAGGGGTATCTAGAGAGTGGGATAGGTTTAATAACTACCCTAACCCTAACGCGTACCCTAACCCTAACCCCTACCCTAAACCTAACACGTAGCCTAATCCTAACCCGTACCCTAAACCGAGCCCTAACCCTAACACTAATCCTAACCGTAACCCATACCCTACGCCGTACCCGAAGCCCTCCCCGAACCCGTACCCTAAGCCGTACCCTAAGCCTAACCCTAAGCCTAACCCTAACCCTAGGCTACCCTTGACTGCTTCTGCCTCCAATAGATTTCCTAAGCATTAGTGTTTTAAGGAACAGCTTAAAAAGAGAATCCTATTGTGATTTCTTTATAATGGGTGTGTTCCTTTTCTTATCCTAGTGTCTAAATTTTCTCCATGGCTGGACCCCAAATAATATTCCTTTACGTGCTAAGGGGTATCTAGAGAGTGGGATAGGTTTAATAACTACCCTAACCCTTACGCGTACCCTAAACCTAACCCCTACCCTAACCCTAACACGTACCCTAATCCTAAACCGTACCCTAAACCGAGCCCTAACCCTAACACTAACCTAACCCTAACCCTAACCCATACCCTACGCCGTACCCGAAGCCCTCCCCGAACCCGTACCCTAAGCCGTACCCTAAGCCTAACCCTAAGCCTAACCCTAACCCTAGGCTACCCTTGACTGCTTCTGCCTCCAATAGATTTCCTAAGCACTAGTGTTTTAAGGAACAGCTTAAAAAGAGAATCCTAATGAGATTTCTTAATAATGGGTTTGTTCCTTATCTTATACTAGTGTCTAAACGCTTCTCCATGGCTGGACCCCCAAATAATATTCCTTTACGTGCTAAGGGGTATCTAGCGAGTGGGATAGGTTTTATAACTACCCTAACCCTAACGCGTACCCTAAACCTAACCCCTACCCTAACCCTAAAACGTACCCTAATCCTAACCCGTACCCTAAACCGAGCCCTAACCCTAACAGTAACCCTAAATCTAACCCTAACCCATACCCTACGCCGTACCCGAAGCCCTCCCCGAACTCGTACCCTAAGCCGTACCCTAAGCCTAACCCTAAGCCTAACCCTAACCCTAGGCTACCCTTGACTGCTTCTGCCTCCAATAGATTTCCTAAGCACTAGTGTTTTAAGGAACAGCTTAAAAAGAGAATCCTAATGTGATTTCTTTATAATGTGTGTGTTCCTTATATTATCTTAGTGTCTAAACTCTTCTCCATGGCTGGACCCCCAAATAATATTCCTTTACGTGCTAAGGGGTATCTAGAGAGTGGGATAGGTTTAATAACTACCCTAACCCTTACGCGTACCCTAACCCTAACCCCTACCCTAAACCTAACACTTACCCTAATCCTAACCCGTACCCTAAACCGAGCCCTAACCCTAACACTAACGTAACCCTAACCCTAACCCATACCCTACGCCGTACCCGAAGCCCTCCCCGAACCCGTACCCTAAGCCGTACCCTAAGCCTAACACTAAGCCTATCCCTAACCCTAGGCTACCCTTGACTGCTTCTGCCTCCAATAGATTTCCTAAGCACTAGTGTTTTAAGGAACAGCTTAAAAAGAGAATCCTAATAAGATTTCTTAATAATGGGTGTGTTCCTCATCTTATCCTAGTGTCTAAACGCTTCTCCATGGCTGGACCCCCAAATAATATTCCTTTACGTGCTAAGGGGTATCTAGAGAGTGGGATAGTTTTAATAAGTACCCTAACCCAAACAAGTACCCTAACCTTAACCCCTACCCTAACCCTAACACGTACCCTAATCCTAAACCGTACCCTAAACCGAGCCCTAACCCTAACACTAACCCTAAACATAACCCTAACCCATACCCTACGCCGTACCCGAAGCCCTCCCCGAACCCGTACCCTAAGCCGTACCCTAATCCTAACCCTAAGCCTAACCCTAACCCTAGTCTACCCTTGACTGCTTCTGCCTCCAATAGATTTCCTAAGCACTAGTTTTTAAGGAAGAGCTTAAAAAGAGAATCCTAATGTGATTTCTTTGTAATGTGTGTGTTCCTTATATTATCTTAGTGTCTAAACTCTTCTCCATGGCTGGACCCCTAATAATATTCCTGTACGTGCTAAGGGGTATCTAGAGAGTGGGATAGGTTTAATAACTACCCTAACCCTAACGCGTACCCTAACCCTAACCCCTACTCTAACCCTAACAAGTACCCTAATAATAACCCGTACCCTAAACCGAGCCCTAACCCTAACACTAACCCTAACCATAACCCATAACCTACGCCGTAACCTAAGCACTCCCCGAAGCCATACCCTAAGCCGTACCCTAAGCCTAACCCTAACCCTAGGCTACCCTTGACTGCTTCTGCCTCCAATAGATTTCCTAAGCACTAGTGTTTTAAGGAACAGCTTAAAAAGAGAATCCTAATGTGATTTCTTTATAATGGGTGTGTTCCTTATCTTATCCTAGTGTCTAAACTCTTCTCCATGGCTGGACCCCCAAATAATATTCCTTTACGTGCTAAGGGGTATCTAGAGAGTGGGATAGGTTTAATAACTACCCTAACCCTAACGCGTACCCTAACCCTAACCCCTACCCTAACCCTAACACGTACCCTAATCCTAACCCGTACCCTAAACCGAGCCCTAACCCTAACACTAACCCTAACCCTAACCCTAACCCATACCCTACGCCGTACCCGAAGCCCTCCCCGAACCCGTACCCTAAGCCGTACCCTAAGCCTAACCCTAAGCCTAACCCTAACCCTAGGCTACCCTTGACTGCTTCTGCCTCCAATAGATTTCCAAAGCACTAGTGTTTTAAGGAACAGCTTAAAAAGAGAATCCTAATGTGATTTCTTTATAATGGGTGTGTTCCTTATCTTATCCTAGTGTCTAAACTCTTCTCCTTGGCTGGACCTCCAAATAATATTCCTTTACGTGCTAAGGGGTATCTAGAGAGTGGGATAGGTTTAATAACTACACTAACCCTAACGCGTACCCTAACCCAACCCCTACCCTAACCCTAACACGTATGCTAATCCTAACCAATAACCTAAACCGAGCCCTAACCCTAACACTAACCCTAACCC
The DNA here is from genome assembly GCF_965194825.1 of Balaenoptera physalus. Lineage (NCBI taxonomy): Eukaryota > Metazoa > Chordata > Mammalia > Artiodactyla > Balaenopteridae > Balaenoptera > Balaenoptera physalus. The sequence continues at coordinate 93,989 of NW_028126223.1, forward strand.
TAACCCTAACCCATGCACTACCCCGTACACGAAGACCTCCCCAAACCCGTACCCTAAACCTAACCCTAAGCCTAACCCTAACCCTAGGCTACCGTTGACTGATTCTGCCTCCAATAGCTTTCCTAAGCACTAGTGTTTTAAGGAACAGCTTAAAAAGAGAATCCTAATGTGATTTCTTTATAATGGGTGTGTTCCTTATCTTATCCTAGTGTCTAAACTCTTCTCCATGGCTGGACCCCCAAATAATATTCCTTTACGTGCTAAGGGGTATCTAGAGAGTGGGATAGGTTTAAACAGTACCCTAACCCTAACGCGTACCCTAACCCTAACCCCTACCCTAACCCTAACACGTACCCTAATCCTAACCCGTACCCTAAACCGAGCCGTAACCCTAACACTAACCGTAACCCTAACCCTAACCCATACCCTACGCCGTACCCGAAGCCCTCCCCGAACCCGTACCCTATGCCGTACCCTAAGCCTAACCCTAAGCCTAACCCTAACCCTAGGCTACCCTTGACTGCTTCTGCCTCCAATAGATTTCTTAAGCACTAGTGTTTTAAGGAACAGCTTAAAAAGAGAATCCTAATGTGATTTCTTTATAATGGGTGTGTTCCTTATCTTATCCTAGTGTCTAAACTCTTCTCCATGGCTGGACCCCCAAATAATATTCCTTTACGTGCTAAGGGGTATCTAGAGAGTGGGATAGGTTTAATAACTACCCTAACCCTAACGCGTACCCTAACCCTAACCCCTACCCTAAACCTAACACGTACCCTAATCCTAACCCGTACCCTAAACCGAGCCCTAACCCTAACACTAACCCTAACCCTAACCCATACCCTACGCCGTACCCGAAGCCCTCCCCGAACCCGTACCCTAAGCCGTAACCTAAGCCTAACCCTAAGCCTAACCCTAACCCTAGGCTACCCTTGACTGCTTCTGCCTCCAATACATTTCCTAACCAATAGTGTTTTAAGGAACAGCTTAAAAAGAGAATCCTATTGTGATTTCTTTATAATGGGTGTGTTCCTTATCTTATCCTAGTGTCTAAACTTTTCTCCATGGCTGGACCCCAAATAATATTCCTTTACGTTCTAGGGGGTATCTAGAGAGTGGGATAGGTTTAATCACTACACTAACCCTAACACGTACACTAACCCTAACCACTACCCTAACCCTAACACGTACCCTAATCCTAACCCAGACCATAAACCGAGCCCTAACCCTAACACTAACCCTTACCCTAACCCTAACCCATACTTTACGCTGTACCCGAAGCCCTCCCCGAACCCGTACCCTAAGCCTAACCCTAAGCCTAACCCTAACCCTAGGCTACCCTTGACTGCTTCTGCCTCCAATAGATTTCCTAAGCACTAGTGTTTTAAGGAACAGCTTAAAAAGAGAATCCTAATGTGATTTCTTTATAATGTGTGTGTTCCTTATATTATCTTAGTGTCTAAACTCTTCTCCATGGCTGGACCCCCAAATAATATTCCTTTACGTGCTAACGGGAATCTAGAGAGTGGGATAGGTTTAATAACTACCCTAACCCTAACGCGTACCCTAACCCTAACCCCTACCCTAACCCTAACACGTACCCTAAACCTAACCCGTACCCTAAACCGAGCCCTAACCCTAACACAAACCCTAAACCTAACCCTAACCCATACCCTACGCCGTACCCGAAGCCCTCCCCGAACCCGTACCCTAAGCCGTACTCTAAGCCTAACCCTAAGCCTAACACTAACCCTAGGCTACCCTTGACAGCTTCTGCCTCCAATAGATTTCCTAAGCACTAGTGTTTTACGGAACAGCTTAAAAAGAGAATCCTAATGTGATTTCTTTATAATGTGTGTGTTCCTTATATTATCTTAGTGTCTAAACTCTTCTCCATGGCTGGACCCCCAAATAATATTCCTTTACGTGCTAAGGGGTATCTAGAGAGTGGGATAGGTTTAATAACTACCCTAACCCTTACGCGTACCCTAACCCTAACCCCTACCCTAACCCTAACACGTACCCTAATCCTAACCCGTACCCTAAACCGAGCCCTAACCCTAACACTAACCTAACCCTAACCCTAACCCATACCCTACGCCGTACCCGAAGCCCTCCCCGAACCCGTACCCTAAGCCGTACCCTAAGCCTAACCCTAAGCCTAACCCTAACCCTAGGCTACCCTTGACTGCTTCTGCCTCCAATAGATTTCCTAAGCACTAGTGTTTTAAGGAACAGCTTAAAAAGAGAATCCTAATGAGATTTCTTAATAATGGGTTTGTTCCTTATCTTATACTAGTGTCTAAACGCTTCTCCATGGCTGGACCCCCAAATAATATTCCTTTACGTGCTAAGGGGTATCTAGCGAGTGGGATAGGTTTTATAACTACCCTAACCCTAACGCGTACCCTAAACCTAACCCCTACCCTAACCCTAAAACGTACCCTAATCCTAACCCGTACCCTAAACCGAGCCCTAACCCTAACACTAACCCTAAATCTAACCCTAACCCATACCCTACGCCGTACCCGAAGCCCTCCCCGAACTCATACCCTAAGCCGTACCCTAAGCCTAACCCTAAGCCTAACCCTAACCCTAGGCTACCCTTGACTGCTTCTGCCTCCAATAGATTTCCTAAGCACTAGTGTTTTAAGGAGCAGCTTAAAAAGAGAATCCTAATGTGATTTCTTTATAATGTGTGTGTTCCTTATATTATCTTAGTGTCTAAACTCTTCTCCATGGCTGGACCCCCAAATAATATTCCTTTACGTGCTAAGGGGTATCTAGAGAGTGGGATAAGTTTAATCAGTACCCTAACCCTAACGCGTACCCTAACCCTAACCCCTACCCTAACCCTATCACATACCCTAATCCTAACCCGTACCCTAAACCGAGCCCTAACCCTAACACTAACCCTAACCCTAACCCTAACCCATACCCTACGCCATACCCGAAGCCCTCCCCGAACCCGTAACCTAAGCCGTACCCTAAGCCTAACCCTAAGCCTAACCCTAACACTAGGCTACCATTGACAGCTTCTGCCTCCAATACATTTCCTAAGCACTAGTGTTTTAAGGAACAGCTTAAAAAGAGAATCCTAATGTGATTTCTTTATAATGGGTCTGTTCCTTATTTTATCCTAGTGTCTAAACTCTTCTCCATGGCTGGAACCCCAAATAATATTCCTTTACGTGCTAAGGGGTATCTAGAGAGTGGGATAGGTTTAATGACTACCCTAACCCTAACGCGTACCCTAACCCTAACCCCTACCATAACCCTAACACGTACCCTAATCTTAACCCGTACCCTAAATCGAGCCCTAAACCTAACACTAAACTAACCCTAACCCTAACCCATACCCTACGCCGTACCCGAAGCCCTCCCCGAACCCGTACCCTAAGCCGTACCCTAAGCCTAACCCTAAGCCTAACCCTAACCCTAGGCTACCCTTGACTGCTTCTTCCTCCATTAGATTTCTTAAGCACTAGTGTTTTAAGGAACAGCTTAAAAAGAGAATCCTAATGTGATTTCTTTATAATGGGTGTGTTCCGTATCTAATCCTAGTGTGTAAACTCTTCTGCATGGCTGGACCCCCAAATAATATTCCTTTACGTGCTAAGGGGTATCTAGAGAGTGGGATAGGTTTAATCAGTACCCTAACCCTAACGCGTACCCTAACCCTAACCTCTACCCTAACCCTAACACGTACCCTAATCATAACCCGTACCCTAAACCGAGCCGTAACCCTAACACTAACCCTAACACTAACCCTAACCCATACCCTACGCCGTACCCGAAGCCCTCCCCGAACCCGTACCCTAAGCCGTACCCTAAGCCTAACCCTAAGCCTAACCCTAACCCTAGGCTACCCTTGACTGCTTCTTCCTCCAATAGATTTCTTAAGCACTAGTGTTTTAAGGAACATCTTAAAAAGAGAATCCTAATGTGATTTCTTTATAATGGGTGTGTTCCTTATCTTATCCTAGTGTCTAAACTCTTCTCCATGGCTGGACCCCCAAATAATATTCCTTTACGTGCTAAGGGGTATCTAGAGAGTGGGATAGGTTTAATAACTACCCTAACCCTAACGCGTACCCTAACCCTAACCCCTACCCTAAACCTAACACGTACCCTAATCCTAACCCGTACCCTAAATCGAGCCCTAACCCTAACACTAACCCTAACCCTAACCCTAACCCATAACCTACGCCGTACCCGAAGCCCTCCCCGAACCCGTACCGTAAGCCGTACCCTAAGCCTATCCCTAAGCCTAACCCTAACCCTAGGCTACCCTTGACTGCTTCTGCCTCCAATAGATTTCCTAAGCATTACTGTTTTAAGGAACAGCTTAAAAAGAGAATCCTAATGTGATTTCTTTATAATGGGTGTGTTCCTTATCTTATCCTTGTGTCTAAACTCTTCTCCATGGCTGGACCCCCAAATAATATTCCTTTACGTGCTAAGGGGAATCTAGAGAGTGGGATAGGTTTAATAACTACCCTAACCCTAACGCGTACCCTAACCCTAACCCCTACCCTAACCCTAACACGTACCCTAAACCTAACCCGTACCCTAAACCGAGCCCTAACTCTAACACTAACCCTAAACCTAACCCTAACCCATACCCTACGCCATACCCGAAGCCCTCCCCGAACCCGTACCCTAAGCCGTACCCTAAGCCTAACCCTAAGCCTAACCCTAACCCTAGGCTACCGTTGACTCATTCTGCCTCCAATAGATTTCCTAAGCACTAGTCTTCTAAGGAACAGCTTAAAAAGAGAATCCTAATGTGAATTCTTTATAATGGGTATGTTCCTTATCTTATCCTAGTGTCTAAACATTTCTCCATGGCTGGACCCCCAAATAATATTCCTTTACGTGCTAAGGGGTATCTAGAGAGTGGGATAGGTTTAATAACTACCCTAACCCTAACGCGTACCCTAACCCTAACCCCTACCCTAAACCTAAAACGTACCCTAATCCTAAACCGTACCCTAAACCGAGCCCTAACCCGAACACTAATCCTAACCCTAACCCATACCCTACGCCGTACCCGAAGCCCTCCCCGAACCCGTACCCTAAGCCGTACCCTAAGCCTAACCCTAAGCCTAACCCTAACCCTAGGCTACCCTTGACTGCTTCTGCCTCCAATACAATTCCTAAGCATTAGTGTTTTAAGGAACAGCTTAAAAAGAGAATCCTATTGTGATTTCTTTATAATGGGTGTGTTCCTTATCTTATCCTAGTGTCTAAACTTTTCTCCATGGCTGGACCCCAAATAATATTCCTTTACGTGCTAGGGGGTATCTAGAGAGTGGGATAGGTTTAATCACTACACTAACCCTAACACGTACACTAACCCTAACCACTACCCTAACCCTAACACGTACCCTAATCCTAACCCAGACCATAAACCGAGCCCTAACCCTAACACTAACCCTAACCCTAACCCTAACCCATACCTTACGCTGTACCCGAAGCCCTCCCCGAACCCGTACCCTAAGCCTAACCCTAAGCCTAACCCTAACCCTAGGCTACCCTTGACTGCTTCTGCCTCCAATAGATTTCCTAAGCACTAGTGTTTTAAGGAACAGCTTAAAAAGAGTATCCTAATGTGATTTCTTTATAATGGCTGTGTTCCTTATCTTATCCTAGGGTCTAAACTCTTCTCCATGGCTGGACCCCCAAATAATATTCCTTTACGTGCTAAGGGGAATCTAGAGAGTGGGATAGGTTTAATAACTACCCTAACCCTAACGCGTACCCTAACCCTAACCCCTACCCTAACTCTAACACGAACCCTAAACCTAACCCGTACCCTAAACCGAGCCCTAACCCTAACACTAACCCTAAACCTAACCCTAACCAATACCCTACGCCGTACCCGAAGCCCTCCCCGAACCCGTACCCTAAGCCGTACTCTAAGCCTAACGCTAAGCCTAACACTAACCCTAGGCTACCCTTGACAGCTTCTGCCTCCAATAGATTTCCTAAGCACTAGTGTTTTAAGGAACAGCTTAAAAAGAGAATCCTAATGTGATTTCTTTATAATGTGTGTGTTCCTTATATTATCTTAGTGTCTAAACTCTTCTCCATGGCTGGACCCCCAAATAATATTCCTTTACGTGCTAAGGGGTATCTAGAGAGTGGGATAGGTTTAATAACTACCCTAACCCTAACGCGTACCCTAACCCTAACCCCTACCCTAACTCTAACACGAACCCTAAACCTAACCCGTACCCTAAACCGAGCCCTAACCCTAACACTAACCTAACCCTAACCCTAACCCATACCCTACGCCGTACCCGAAGCCCTCCCCGAACCCGTACCCTAAGCCGTACCCTAAGCCTAACACTAAGCCTAACCCTAACCCTAGGCTACCCTTGACTGCTTCTGCCTCCAATAGATTTCCTAAGCACTAGTGTTTTAAGGAACAGCTTAAAAAGAGAATCCTAAGAAGATTTCTTAATAATGGGTGTGTTCCTTATCTTATACTAGTGTCTAAACGCTTCTCCATGGCTGGACCCCCAAATCATATTCCTTTACGTGCTAAGGGGTATCTAGAGAGTGGGATAGGTTTAATCACTACCCTAACCCTAACACGTACACTAACCCTAACCACTACCCTAACCCTAACACGTACCCTAATCCTAACCATACCCTAAACCGAGCCCTAACCCTAACACTAACCCTAACCCTAACCCTAACCCATACCCTACGCTGTATCCGAACCCCTCCCAGAACCCGTACCCTAAGCCGTACCATAACCCTAACACTAACCCTAACCCTAACCCTAACGCATACCCTACGCCGTACCCGAAGCCCTCCCCGAACCCGTACCCTAAGCCTATCCCTAAGCCTAACCCTAACCCTAGGCTACCCTTGACTGCTTCTGCCTCCAATAGATTTCCTAAGCACTAGTTTTTAAGGAAGAGCTTAAAAAGAGAATCCTAATGTGATTTATTTGTAATGTGTGTGTTCCTTATATTATCTTAGTGTCTAAACTCTTCTCCATGGCTGGACCCCTAATAATATTCCTTTACGTGCTAAGGGGTATCTAGAGAGTGGGATAGGTTTAATAACTACCCTAACCCTAACGTGTACCCTAACCCTAACCCCTACTCTAACCCTAACAAGTACCCTAATCCTAACCCGTACCCTAAACAGAGCCCTAACCCTAACATTAACCCTAACCCTAACCCATACCCTACGCCGTACCCGAAGCACTCCCCGAAGCCGTACCCTAAGCCTATCCCTAAGCCTAACCCTAACCCTAGGCTACCCTTGACTGCTTCTGCCTCCAATAGATTTCCTAAGCACTAGTTTTTAAGGAAGAGCTTAAAAAGAGAATCCTAATGTGATTTATTTGTAATGTGTGTGTTCCTTATATTATCTTAGTGTCTAAACTCTTCTCCATGGCTGGACCCCTAATAATATTCCTTTACGTGCTAAGGGGTATCTAGAGAGTGGGATAGGTTTAATAACTACCCTAACCCTAACGTGTACCCTAACCCTAACCCCTACTCTAACCCTAACAAGTACCCTAATCCTAACCCGTACCCTAAACAGAGCCCTAACCCTAACATTAACCCTAACCCTAACCCATACCCTACGCCGTACCCGAAGCACTCCCCGAAGCCGTACCCTAAGCCGTACCCTAAGCCTAACCCTAACCCTAGGCGACCCTTGACTGCTTCTGCCTCCAATAGATTTCCTAAGCACTAGTGTTTTAAGGAACAGCTTAAAAAGAGAATCCTAATGTGATTTCTTTATAATGTGTGTGTTCCTTATATTATCTTAGTGTCTAAACTCTTCTCCATGGCTGGACCCCCAAATAATATTCCTTTACGTGCTAAGGGGTATATAGAGAGTGGGATAGGTTTAATCAGTACCCTAACCCTAACGCGTACCCTAACCGTAACCCCTACCCTAACCCTAAGACGTACCCTAATCCTAACCCGTACCCTAAACCGAGCCCTAACACTAACCCTAACCCTAACTCATACCCTATGCCATATCCGAACCCCTCCCCGCACCCGTACCCTAAGCCGTACCCTAACCCTAACCCTAAGCCTAACCCTAACCCTAGGTTACTCTTTACTGCGTCTGCCTCCAATAAATTTCCTAAGCACTAGTGTTTTAAGGAACAGCTTAAAAAGAGAATCCTAATGTGATTTCTTTATAATGGGTGTGTTCCTTATCTTATCCTAGTGTCTAAACTTTTCTCCATGGCTGGACCCCAAATAATATTCCTTTACGTGCTAGGGGGTATCTAGAGAGTGGGATAGGTTTAATCGCTACACTAACCCTAACACGTACACTAACCCTAACCACTACCCTAACCCTAACACGTACCCTAATCCTAACCCAGACCCTAAACCGAGCCCTAACCCTAACACTAACCCTAACCCTAACCCTAACCCTAACTCATACCTTACGCTGTACCCGAAGCGCTCCCCGAACCCGTACCCTAAGCCTAACCCTAAGCCTAACCCTAACCCTAGGCTACCCTTGACTGCTTCTGCCTCCAATAGATTTCCTAAGCACTAGTGTTTTAAGGAACAGCTTAAAAAGAGAATCCTAATGTGATTTCTTTATAATGTGTGTGTTCCTTATATTATCTTAGTCTCTAAACTCTTCTCCATGGCTGGACCCCTAATAATATTCCTGTACGTGCTAAGGGGTATCTAGAGAGTGGGATAGGTTTAATAACTACCCTAACCCTAACGCGTACCCTAACCCTAACCCCTACTCTAACCCTAACAAGTACCCTAATACTAACCCGTACCCTAAACCGAGCCCTAACCCTAACACTAACCCTAACCATAACCCATACCCTACGCCGTAACCGAAGCACTCCCCGAAGCCGTACCCTAAGCCGTACCCTAAGCCTAACCCTAACCCTAGGCTACCCTTGACTGCTTCTGCCTCCAATAGATTTCCTAAGCACTAGTGCTTTAAGGAACAGCTTAAAAAGAGAATCCTAATGTGATTTCTTTATAATGGGTGTGTTCCTTATCTTATCCTAGTGTCTAAACTCTTCTCCATGGCTGGACCCCCAAATAATATTCCTTTACGTGCTAAGGGGTATCTAGAGAGTGGGATAGGTTTAATAACTACCCTAACCCTAACGCGTACCCTAACCCTAACCCCTACCCTAACCCTAACACGTACCCTAATCCTAACCCGTAACCTAAACCGAGCCCTAACCCTAACACTAACCCTAACCCTAACCCTAACCCATACCCTACGCCGTACCCGAAGCCCTCCCCGAACCCGTACCCTAAGCCGTACCCTAAGCCTAACCCTAAGCCTAACCCTAACCCTAGGCTACCCTTGACTGCTTCTGCCTCCAATAGATTTCCTAAGCACTAGTGTTTTAAGGAACAGCTTAAAAAGAGAATCCTAATGTGATTTCTTTATAATGGGTGTGTTCCTTATCTTATCCTAGTGGCTAAACTCTTCTCCTTGGCTGGACCTCCAAATAATATTCCTTTACGTGCTAAGGGGTATCTGGAGAGTGGGATAGGTTTAATAACTACACTAACCCTAACGCGTACCCTAACCCAACCCCTACCCTAACCCTAACACGTATGCTAATCCTAACCAATAACCTAAACCGAGCCCTAACCCTAACACTAACCCTAACCCTAACCCTAACCCATGCACTACGCCGTACACGAAGCCCTCCCCGAACCCGTACCCTAAGCATAACCCTAAGCCTAACCCTAACCCTAGGCTACCGTTGACTGATTCTGCCTCCAATAGCTTTCCTAAGCACTAGTGTTTTAAGGAACAGCTTAAAAAGAGAATCCTAATGTGATTTCTTTATAATGGGTATGTTCCTTATCTTATCCTAGTGTCTAAACATTTCTCCATGGCTGGACCCCCAAATCATATTCCTTTACGTGCTAAGGGGTATCTAGAGAGTGGGATAGGTTTAATCACTACCCTAACCCTAACACGTACCCTAATCCTAACCCATACCCTAAACCGAGCCCTAACCCTAACACTAACCCTAACCCTAACCCTAACCCATACCCTACGCCGTATCCGAACCCCTCCCAGAACCCGTACCCTAAGCCGTAACATAACCCAAACCCTAAGCCTAACCCTAACCCTAGGCTACCCTTGACTGCTTCTGCCTCCAATAGATTTCCAAAGCACTAGTGTTTTAAGGAACAGCTTAAAAAGAGAATCCTAATGTGATTTCTTTATAATGGGTGTGTTCCTTATCTTATCCTAGTGTCTAAACTCTTCTCCTTGGCTGGACCTCCAAATAATATTCCTTTACGTGCTAAGGGGTATCTAGAGAGTGGGATAGGTTTAATAACTACACTAACCCTAACGCGTACCCTAACCCAACCCCTACCCTAACCCTAACACGTATGCTAATCCTAACCAATAACCTAAACCGAGCCCTAACACTAACACTAACCCTAACCCTAACCCTAACCCATGCACTACCCCGTACACGAAGCCCTCCCCAAACCCGTACCCTAAGCCTAACCCTAAGCCTAACCCTAACCCTAGGCTACCGTTGACTGATTCTGCCTCCAATAGCTTTCCTAAGCACTAGTGTTTTAAGGAACAGCTTAAAAAGAGAATCCTAATGTGATTTCTTTATAATGGGTGTGTTCCTTATCTTATCCTAGTGTCTAAACACTTCTCCATGGCTGGACCCCCAAATAATATTCCTTTACGTGCTAAGGGGTATCTAGAGAGTGGGATAGGTTTAATAACTACCCTAACCCTAACGCGTACCCTAACCCTAACCCCTACCCTAACCCTAACACGTACCCTAATCCTAACCCGTAACCTAAACCGAGCCCTAACCCTAACACTAACCCTAACCCTAACCCTAACCCATACCCTACGCCGTACCCGAAGCCCTCCCCGAACCCGTACCCTAAGCCGTACCCTAAGCCTAACCCTAAGCCTAACCCTAACCCTAGGCTACCCTTGACTGCTTCTGCCTCCAATAGATTTCCTAAGCACTAGTGTTTTAAGGAACAGCTTAAAAAGAGAATCCTAATGTGATTTCTTTATAATGGGTGTGTTCCTTATCTTATCCTAGTGGCTAAACTCTTCTCCTTGGCTGGACCTCTAAATAATATTCCTTTACGTGCTAAGGGGTATCTGGAGAGTGGGATAGGTTTAATAACTACACTAACCCTAACGCGTACCCTAACCCAACCCCTACCCTAACCCTAACACGTATGCTAATCCTAACCAATAACCTAAACCGAGCCCTAACCCTAACACTAACCCTAACCCTAACCCTAACCCATGCACTACGCCGTACACGAAGCCCTCCCCGAACCCGTACCCTAAGCATAACCCTAAGCCTAACCCTAACCCTAGGCTACCGTTGACTGATTCTGCCTCCAATAGCTTTCCTAAGCACTAGTGTTTTAAGGAACAGCTTAAAAAGAGAATCCTAATGTGATTTCTTTATAATGGGTATGTTCCTTATCTTATCCTAGTGTCTAAACATTTCTCCATGGCTGGACCCCCAAATCATATTCCTTTACGTGCTAAGGGGTATCTAGAGAGTGGGATAGGTTTAATCACTACCCTAACCCTAACACGTACCCTAATCCTAACCCATACCCTAAACCGAGCCCTAACCCTAACACTAACCCTAACCCTAACCCTAACCCATACCCTACGCCGTATCCGAACCCCTCCCAGAACCCGTACCCTAAGCCGTAACATAACCCAAACCCTAAGCCTAACCCTAACCCTAGGCTACCCTTGACTGCTTCTGCCTCCAATAGATTTCCAAAGCACTAGTGTTTTAAGGAACAGCTTAAAAAGAGAATCCTAATGTGATTTCTTTATAATGGGTGTGTTCCTTATCTTATCCTAGTGTCTAAACTCTTCTCCTTGGCTGGACCTCCAAATAATATTCCTTTACGTGCTAAGGGGTATCTAGAGAGTGGGATAGGTTTAATAACTACACTAACCCTAACGCGTACCCTAACCCAACCCCTACCCTAACCCTAACACGTATGCTAATCCTAACCAATAACCTAAACCGAGCCCTAACCCTAACACTAACCCTAACCCTAACCCTAACCCATGCACTACCCCGTACACGAAGCCCTCCCCAAACCCGTACCCTAAGCCTAACCCTAAGCCTAACCCTAACCCTAGGCTACCGTTGACTGATTCTGCCTCCAATAGCTTTCCTAAGCACTAGTGTTTTAAGGAACAGCTTAAAAAGAGAATCCTAATGTGATTTCTTTATAATGGGTGTGTTCCTTATCTTATCCTAGTGTCTAAACTCTTCTCCATGGCTGGACCCCCAAATAATATTCCTTTACGTGCTAAGGGGTATCTAGAGAGTGGGATAGGTTTAAACAGTACCCTAACCCTAACGCGTACCCTAACCCTAACCCCTACCCTAACCCTAACACGTACCCTATTCCTAACCCGTACCCTAAACCGAGCCGTAACCCTAACACTAACCGTAACCCTAACCCTAAACCATACCCTACGCCGTACCCGAAGCCCTCCCCGAATCCGTACCCTATGCCGTACCCTAAGCCTAACCCTAAGCCTAACCCTAACCCTAGGCTACCCTTGACTGCTTCTGCCTCCAATAGATTTCTTAAGCACTAGTGTTTTAAGGAACAGCTTAAAAAGAGAATCCTAATGTGATTTCTTTATAATGGGTGTGTTCCTTATCTTATCCTAGTGTCTAAACTCTTCTCCATGGCTGGACCCCCAAATAATATTCCTTTACGTGCTAAGGGGTATCTAGAGAGTGGGATAGGTTTAATAACTACCCTAACCCTAACGCGTACCCTAACCCTAACCCCTACCCTAAACCTAACACGTACCCTAATCCTAACCCGTACCCTAAACCGAGCCCTAACCCTAACACTAACCCTAACCCTAACCCATACCCTACGCCGTACCCGAAGCACTCCCCGAAGCCGTACCCTAAGCCGTACCCTAAGCCTAACCCTAACCCTAGGCTACCCTTGACTGCTTCTGCCTCCAATAGATTTCCTAAGCACTAGTGTTTTAAGGAACAGCTTAAAAAGAGAATCCTAATGTGATTTCTTTATAATGGGTGTGTTCCTTATCTTATCCTAGTGTCTAAACTCTTCTCCATGGCTGGACCCCCAAATAATATTCCTTTACGTGCTAAGGGGAATCTAGAGAGTGGGATAGGTTTAATAACTACCCTAACCCTAACGCGTACCCTAACCCTAACCCCTACCCTAACCCTAACACGTACCCTAAACCTAACCCGTACCCTAAACCGAGCCCTAACCCTAACACTAACCCTAAACCTAACCCTAACCCATACCCTACGCCGTACCCGAAGCCCTCCCCGAACCCGTATCCTAAGCCGTACTCTAAGCCTAACCCTAAGCCTAACACTAACCCTAGGCTACCCTTGACTGCTTCTGCCTCCAATAGATTTCGTAAGCACTAGTGTTTTAAGGAACAGCTTAAAAAGAGAATCCTAATGTGATTTCTTTATAATGTGTGTGTTCCTTATATTATCTTAGTGTCTAAACTCTTCTCCATGGCTGGACCCCTAAATAATATTCCTTTACGTGCTAAGGGGTATCTAGAGAGTGGGATAGGTTTAATAACTACCTTAACCCTTACGCGTACCCTAACCCTAACCCCTACCCTAACCCTAACACGTACCCTAATCCTAACCCGTACCCTAAACCGAGCCCTAACCCTAACACTAACCTAACCCTAACACTAACCCATACCCTACGCCGTACCCGAAGCCCTCCCTGAACCCGTACCCTAAGCCGTACCCTAAGCCTAACCCTAAGCCTAACACTAACCCTAGGCTACCCTTGACTGTTTCTGCCTCCAATAGATTTCCTAAGCACTAGTGTTTTAAGGAACAGCTTAAAAAGAGAATCCTAATGAGATTTCTTAATAATGGGTGTGTTCCTTATCTTATACCAGTGTCTAAATGCTTCTCCATGGCTGGACCTCCAAATAATATTCCTTTACGTGCTAAGGGGTATCTAGAGAGTGGGATAGGTTTTATAACTACCCTAACCCTAACGCGTACCCTAAACCTAACCCCTACCCTAACACTAAAACGTACCCTAATCCTAACCCGTACCCTAAACCGAGCCCTAACCCCAACACTAACCCTAAACATAACCCGAACCCATACCCTACGCCGTACCCGAAGCCCTCCCCGAACCCGTACCCTAAGCCGTACCCTAAGCCTAACCCTAAGCCTAACCCTAACCCTAGGCTACCCTTGACTGCTTCTGCCTCCAATAGATTTCCTAAGCACTAGTGTTTTAAGGAACAGCTTAAAAAGAGAATCATAATGTGATTTCTTTATAATGTGTGTGTTCCTTATATAATCTTAGTGTCTAAACTCTTCTCCATGGCTGGACCCCCAAATAATATTCCTTTACATGCTAAGGGGTATCTAGAGAGTGGGATAGGTTTAATCAGTACCCTAACCCTAACGCGTACCCTAACCCTAACCGCTACCCTAACCCTAAGACGTACCCTAATCCTAACCCGTACCCTAAACCGAGCCCTAACCCTAACACTAACCCTAACCCTAACCCTAACGCATACCCTACGCCGTACCCGAAGCCCTCCCCGAACCCGTACCCTAAGCCTATCCCTAAGCCTAACCCTAACCCTAGTCTACCCTTGACTGCTTCTGCCTCCAATAGATTTCCTAAGCACTAGTTTTTAAGGAAGAGCTTAAAAAGAGAATCCTAATGTGATTTCTTTGTAATGTGTGTGTTCCTTATATTATCTTAGTGTCTAAACTCTTCTCCATGGCTGGACCCCTAATAATATTCCTTTACGTGCTAAGGGGTATCTAGAGAGTGGGATAGGTTTAATAACTACCCTAACCCTAACGTGTACCCTAACCCTAACCCCTACTCTAACCCTAACAAGTACCCTAATCCTAACCCGTACCCTAAACAGAGCCCTAACCCTAACATTAACCCTAACCCTAACCCATACCCTACGCCGTACCCGAAGCACTCCCCGAAGCCGTACCCTAAGCCGTACCCTAAGCCTAACCCTAACCCTAGGCGACCCTTGACTGCTTCTGCCTCCAATAGATTTCCTAAGCACTAGTGTTTTAAGGAACAGCTTAAAAAGAGAATCCTAATGTGATTTCTTTATAATGTGTGTGTTCCTTATATTATCTTAGTGTCTAAACTCTTCTCCATGGCTGGACCCCCAAATAATATTCCTTTACGTGCTAAGGGGTATCTAGAGAGTGGGATAGGTTTAATCAGTACCCTAACCCTAACGCGTACCCTAACCGTAACCCCTACCCTAACCCTAAGACGTACCCTAATCCTAACCCGTACCCTAAACCGAGCCCTAACCCTAACCCTAACCCTAACTCATACCCTACGCCATATCCGAACCCCTCCCCGCACCCGTACCCTAAGCCGTACCCTAACCCTAACCCTAAGCCTAACCCTAACCCTAGGTTACTCTTTACTGCGTCTGCCTCCAATAAATTTCCTAAGCACTAGTGTTTTAAGGAACAGCTTAAAAAGAGAATCCTAATGTGATTTCTTTATAATGGGTGTGTTCCTTATCTTATCCTAGTGTCTAAACTTTTCTCCATGGCTGGACCCCAAATAATATTCCTTTACGTGCTAGGGGGTATCTAGAGAGTGGGATAGGTTTAATCGCTACACTAACCCTAACACGTACACTAACCCTAACCACTACCCTAACCCTAACACGTACCCTAATCCTAACCCAGACCCTAAACCGAGCCCTAACCCTAACACTAACCCTAACCCTAACCCTAACTCATACCTTACGCTGTACCCGAAGCGCACCCCGAACCCGTACCCTAAGCCTAACCCTAAGCCTAACCCTAACCCTAGGCTACCCTTGACTGCTTCTGCCTCCAATAGATTTCCTAAGCACTAGTGTTTTAAGGAACAGCTTAAAAAGAGAATCCTAATGTGATTTCTTTATAATGTGTGTGTTCCTTATATTACCTTAGTGTCTAAACTCTTCTCCATGGCTGGACCCCCAAATAATGTTCCTTTACGTACTAAGGGGTATCTAGAGAATGGGATAGGTTTAATAACTACACTAACCCTAACGCGTACCCTAACCCAACCCCTACCCTAACCCTAACACGTATGCTAATCCTAACCAATAACCTAAACCGAGCCCTAACCCTAACACTAACCCTAACCCTAACCCTAACCCATGCACTACGCCGTACACGAAGCCCTCCCCGAACCCGTACCCTAAGCCTAACCCTAAGCCTAACCCTAACCCTAGGCTACCGTTGACTGATTCTGCCTCCAATAGCTTTCCTAAGCACTAGTGTTTTAAGGAACAGCTTAAAAAGAGAATCCTAATGTGATTTCTTTATAATGGGTATGTTCCTTATCTTATCCTAGTGTCTAAACATTTCTCCATGGCTGGACCCCCAAATCATATTCCTTTACGTGCTAAGGGGTATCTAGAGAGTGGGATAGGTTTAATCACTACCCTAACCCTAACACGTACCCTAATCCTAACCCATACCCTAAACCGAGCCCTAACCCTAACACTAACCCTAACCCTAACCCTAACCCATACCCTACGCCGTATCCGAACCCCTCCCAGAACCCGTACCCTAAGCCGTACCATAACCCTAACCCTAAGCCTAACCCTAACCCTAGGCTACCCTTGACTGCTTCTGCCTCCAATAGATTTCCTAAGCACTAGTGTTTTAAGGAACAGCTTAAAAAGAGAATCCTAATGTGATTTCTTTATAATGGGTGTGTTCCTCATCTTATCCTATTGTCTAAACTCTTCTCCATGGCTGGACCCCCAAATAATATTCCTTTACGTGCTAAGGGGTATCTAGAGAGTGGGATAGTTTTAATAAGTACCCTAACCCAAACACGTACCCTAACCTTAACCCCTACCCTAACCCTAACACGTACCCTAATCCTAAACCGTACCCTAAACCGAGCCCTAACCCTAACACTAACCCTAAACATAACCCTAACCATACCCTACGCCGTACCCGAAGCCCTCCCCGAACCTGTACCCTAAGCCGTACCCTAATCCTAACCCTAAGCCTAACCCTAACCCTAGTCTACCCTTGACTGCTTCTGCCTCCAATAGATTTCCTAAGCACTAGTTTTTAAGGAAGAGCTTAAAAAGAGAATCCTAATGTGATTTCTTTGTAATGTGTGTGTTCCTTATATTATCTTAGTCTCTAAACTCTTCTCCATGGCTGGACCCCTAATAATATCCCTGTACGTGCTAAGGGGTATCTAGAGAGTGGGATAGGTTTAATAACTACCCTAACCCTAACGCGTACCCTAACCCTAACCCCTACTCTAACCCTAACAAGTACCCTAATACTAACCCGTACCCTAAACCGAGCCCTAACCCTAACACTAACCCTAACCATAACCCATACCCTACGCCGTAACCGAAGCACTCCCCGAAGCCGTACCCTAAGCCGTACCCTAAGCCTAACCCTAACCCTAGGCTACCCTTGACTGCTTCTGCCTCCAATAGATTTCCTAAGCACTAGTGTTTTAAGGAACAGCTTAAAAAGAGAATCCTAATGTGATTTCTTTATAATGGGTGTGTTCCTTATCTTATCCTAGTGTCTAAACTCTTCTCCATGGCTGGACCCCCAAATAATATTCCTTTACGTGCTAAGGGGTATCTAGAGAGTGGGATAGGTTTAATAACTACCCTAACCCTAACGCGTACCCTAACCCTAACCCCTACCCTAACCCTAACACGTACCCTAATCCTAACCCGTAACCTAAACCGAGCCCTAACCCTAACACTAACCCTAACCCTAACCCTAACCCATACCCTACGCCGTACCCGAAGCCCTCCCCGAACACGTACCCTAAGCCGTACCCTAAGCCTAACCCTAAGCCTAACCCTAACCCTAGGCTACCCTTGACTGCTTCTGCCTCCAATAGATTTCCTAAGCACTAGTGTTTTAAGGAACAGCTTAAAAAGAGAATCCTAATGTGATTTCTTTATAATGGGTGTGTTCCTTATCTTATCCTAGTGGCTAAACTCTTCTCCTTGGCTGGACCTCCAAATAATATTCCTTTACGTGCTAAGGGGTATCTGGAGAGTGGGATAGGTTTAATAACTACACTAACCCTAACGCGTACCCTAACCCAACCCCTACCCTAACCCTAACACGTATGCTAATCCTAACCAATAACCTAAACCGAGCCCTAACCCTAACACTAACCCTAACCCTAACCCTAACCCATGCACTACGCCGTACACGAAGCCCTCCCCGAACCCGTACCCTAAGCATAACCCTAAGCCTAACCCTAACCCTAGGCTACCGTTGACTGATTCTGCCTCCAATAGCTTTCCTAAGCACTAGTGTTTTAAGGAACAGCTTAAAAAGAGAATCCTAATGTGATTTCTTTATAATGGGTATGTTCCTTATCTTATCCTAGTGTCTAAACATTTCTCCATGGCTGGACCCCCAAATCATATTCCTTTACGTGCTAAGGGGTATCTAGAGAGTGGGATAGGTTTAATCACTACCCTAACCCTAACACGTACCCTAATCCTAACCCATACCCTAAACCGAGCCCTAACCCTAACACTAACCCTAACCCTAACCCTAACCCATACCCTACGCCGTATCCGAACCCCTCCCAGAACCCGTACCCTAAGCCGTAACATAACCCAAACCCTAAGCCTAACCCTAACCCTAGGCTACCCTTGACTGCTTCTGCCTCCAATAGATTTCCAAAGCACTAGTGTTTTAAGGAACAGCTTAAAAAGAGAATCCTAATGTGATTTCTTTATAATGGGTGTGTTCCTTATCTTATCCTAGTGTCTAAACTCTTCTCCTTGGCTGGACCTCCAAATAATATTCCTTTACGTGCTAAGGGGTATCTAGAGAGTGGGATAGGTTTAATAACTACACTAACCCTAACGCGTACCCTAACCCAACCCCTACCCTAACCCTAACACGTATGCTAATCCTAACCAATAACCTAAACCGAGCCCTAACCCTAACACTAACCCTAACCCTAACCCTAACCCATGCACTACGCCGTACCCGAAGCCCTCCCCGAACCCGTACCCTAAGCCGTACTCTAAGCCTAACCCTAAGCCTAACACTAACCCTAGGCTACCCTTGACAGCTTCTGCCTCCAATAGATTTCCTAAGCACTAGTGTTTTACGGAACAGCTTAAAAAGAGAATCCTAATGTGATTTTTTTATAATGTGTGTGTTCCTTATATTATCTTAGTGTCTAAACTCTTCTCCATGGCTGGACCCCCAAATAATATTCCTTTACGTGCTAAGGGGTATCTAGAGAGTGGGATAGGTTTAATAACTACCCTAACCCTTACGCGTACCCTAACCCTAACCCCTACCCTAACCCTAACACGTACCCTAATCCTAACCCGTACCCTAAACCGAGCCCTAACCCTAACACTAACCTAACCCTAACCCTAACCCATACCCTACGCCGTACCCGAAGCCCTCCCCGAACCCGTAACCTAAGCCGTACCCTAAGCCTAACCCTAAGCCTAACGCTAACCCTAGGCTACCCTTGACTGCTTCTGCCTCCAATAGATTTCCTAAGCACTAGTGTTTTAAGGAACAGCTTAAAAAGAGAATCTTAATGAGATTTCTTAATAATGGGTTTGTTCCTTATCTTATACTAGTGTCTAAACGCTTCTCCATGGCTGGACCCCCAAATAATATTCCTTTACGTGCTAAGGGGTATCTAGCGAGTGGGATAGGTTTTATAACTACCCTAACCCTAACGCGTACCCTAAACCTAACCCCTACCCTAACCCTAAAACGTACCCTAATCCTAACCCGTACCCTAAACCGAGCCCTAACCCTAACACTAACCCTAAATCTAACCCTAACCCATACCCTACGCCGTACCCGAAGCCCTCCCCGAACTCGTACCCTAAGCCGTACCCTAAGCCTAACCCTAAGCCTACCCCTAACCCTAGGCTACCCTTGACTGCTTCTGCCTCCAATAGATTTCCTAAGCACTAGTGTTTTAAGGAACAGCTTAAAAAGAGAATCCTAATGTGATTTCTTTATAATGTGTGTGTTCCTTATATTATCTTAGTGTCTAAACTCTTCTCCATGGCTGGACCCCCAAATAATATTCCTTTACGTGCTAAGGGGTATCTAGAGAGTGGGATAAGTTTAATCAGTACCCTAACCCTAACGCGTACCCTAACCCTAACCCCTACCCTAACCCTATCACATACACTAATCCTAACCCGTACCCTAAACCGAGCCCTAACCCTAACACTAACCCTAACCCTAACCCTAACCCATACCCTACGCCATACCCGAAGCCCTCCCCGAACCCGTAACCTAAGCCGTACCCTAAGCCTAACCCTAAGCCTAACCCTAACCCTAGGCTACCCTTGACAGCTTCTGCCTCCAATACATTTCCTAAGCACTAGTGTTTTAAGGAACAGCTTAAAAAGAGAATCCTAATGTGATTTCTTTATAATGGGTCTGTTCCTTATTTTATCCTAGTGTCTAAACTCTTCTCCATGGCTGGAACCCCAAATAATATTCCTTTACGTGCTAAGGGGTATCTAGAGAGTGGGATAGGTTTAATGACTACCCTAACCCTAACGCGTACCCTAACCCTAACCCCTACCATAACCCTAACACGTACCCTAATCTTAACCCGTACCCTAAATCGAGCCCTAAACCTAACACTAACCTAACCCTAACCCTAACCCATACCCTACGCCGTACCCGAAGCCCTCCCCGAACCCGTACCCTAAGCCGTACCCTAAGCCTAACCCTAAGCCTAACCCTAACCCTAGGCTACCCTTGACTGCTTCTTCCTCCAATAGATTTCTTAAGCACTAGTGTTTTAAGGAACAGCTTAAAAAGAGAATCCTAATGTGATTTCTTTATAATGGGTGTGTTCCGTATCTAATCCTAGTGTGTAAACTCTTCTGCATGGCTGGACCCCCAAATAATATTCCTTTACGTGCTAAGGGGTATCTAGAGAGTGGGATAGGTTTAATCAGTACCCTAACCCTAACGCGTACCCTAACCCTAACCCCTACCCTAACCCTAACACGTACCCTAATCCTAACCCGTATCCTAAACCGAGCCGTAACCCTAACACTAACCCTAACACTAACCCTAACCCATACCCTACGCCGTACCCGAAGCCCTCCCCGAACCCGTACCCTAAGCCGTACCCTAAGCCTAACCCTAAGCCTAACCCTAACCCTAGGCTACCCTTGACTGCTTCTTCCTCCAATAGATTTCTTAAGCACTAGTGTTTTAAGGAACATCTTAAAAAGAGAATCCTAATGTGATTTCTTTATAATGGGTGTGTTCCTTATCTTATCCTAGTGTCTAAACTCTTCTCCATGGCTGGACCCCCAAATAATATTCCTTTACGTGATAAGGGGTATCTAGAGAGTGGGATAGGTTTAATAACTACCCTAACCCTAACGCGTACCCTAACCCTAAACCCTACCCTAAACCTAACACGTACCCTAATCCTAACCCGTACCCTAAACCGAGCCCTAACCCTAACACTAACCCTAACCCTAACCCTAACCCATAACCTACGCCGTACCCGAAGCCCTCCCCGAACCCGTACCGTAAGCCGTACCCTAAGCCTATCCCTAAGCCTAACCCTAACCCTAGGCTACCCTTGACTGCTTCTGCCTCCAATAGATTTCCTAAGCATTACTGTTTTAAGGAACAGCTTAAAAAGAGAATCCTAATGTGATTTCTTTATAATGTGTGTGTTCCTTATATTATCTTAGTGTCTAAACTCTTCTCCATGGCTGGACCCCCAAATAATATTCCTTTACGTGCTAAGGGGTATCTAGAGAGTGGGATAGGTTTAATAACTACCCTAACCCTTACGCGTACCCTAACCCTAACCCCTACCCTAAACCTAACACTTACCCTAATCCTAACCCGTACCCTAAACCGAGCCCTAACCCTAACACTAACCTAACCCTAACCCTAACCCATACCCTACGCCGTACCCGAAGCCCTCCCCGAACCCGTACCCTAAGCCGTACCCTAAGCCTAACACTAAGCCTAACCCTAACCCTAGGCTACCCTTGACTGCTTCTGCCTCCAATAGATTTCCTAAGCACTAGTGTTTTAAGGAACAGCTTAAAAAGAGAATCCTAATAAGATTTCTTAATAATGGGTGTGTTCCTCATCTTATCCTAGTGTCTAAACGCTTCTCCATGGCTGGACCCCCAAATAATATTCCTTTACGTGCTAAGGGGTATCTAGAGAGTGGGATAGTTTTAATAAGTACCCTAACCCAAACAAGTACCCTAACCTTAACCCCTACCCTAACCCTAACACGTACCCTAATCCTAAACCGTACCCTAAACCGAGCCCTAACCCTAACACTAACCCTAAACATAACCCTAACCCATACCCTACGCCGTACCCGAAGCCCTCCCCGAACCCGTACCCTAAGCCGTACCCTAATCCTAACCCTAAGCCTAACCCTAACCCTAGTCTACCCTTGACTGCTTCTGCCTCCAATAGATTTCCTAAGCACTAGTTTTTAAGGAAGAGCTTAAAAAGAGAATCCTAATGTGATTTCTTTGTAATGTGTGTGTTCCTTATATTATCTTAGTGTCTAAACTCTTCTCCATGGCTGGACCCCTAATAATATTCCTGTACGTGCTAAGGGGTATCTAGAGAGTGGGATAGGTTTAATAACTACCCTAACCCTAATGCGTACCCTAACCCTAACCCCTACTCTAACCCTAACAAGTACCCTAATAATAACCCGTACCCTAAACCGAGCCCTAACCCTAACACTAACCCTAACCATAACCCATACCCTACGCCGTAACCGAAGCACTCCCCGAAGCCATACCCTAAGCCGTACCCTAAGCCTAACCCTAACCCTAGGCTACCCTTGACTGCTTCTGCCTCCAATAGATTTCCTAAGCACTAGTGTTTTAAGGAACAGCTTAAAAAGAGAATCCTAATGTGATTTCTTTATAATGGGTGTGTTCCTTATCTTATCCTAGTGTCTAAACTCTTCTCCATGGCTGGACCCCCAAATAATATTCCTTTACGTGCTAAGGGGTATCTAGAGAGTGGGATAGGTTTAATAACTACCCTAACCCTAACGCGTACCCTAACCCTAACCCCTACCCTAACCCTAACACGTACCCTAATCCTAACCCGTACCCTAAACCGAGCCCTAACCCTAACACTAACCCTAACCCTAACCCTAACCCATACCCTACGCCGTACCCGAAGCCCTCCCCGAACCCGTACCCTAAGCCGTACCCTAAGCCTAACCCTAAGCCTAACCTTAACCCTAGGCTACCCTTGACTGCTTCTGCCTCCAATAGATTTCCAAAGCACTAGTGTTTTAAGGAACAGCTTAAAAAGAGAATCCTAATGTGATTTCTTTATAATGGGTGTGTTCCTTATCTTATCCTAGTGTCTAAACTCTTCTCCTTGGCTGGACCTCCAAATAATATTCCTTTACGGGCTAAGGGGTATCTAGAGAGTGGGATAGGTTTAATAACTACACTAACCCTAACGCGTACCCTAACCCAACCCCTACCCTAACCCTAACACGTATGCTAATCCTAACCAATAACCTAAACCGAGCCCTAACCCTAACACTAACCCTAACCCTAACCGTAACCCATGCACTACCCCGTACACGAAGCCCTCCCCAAACCCGTACCCTAAACCTAACCCTAAGCCTAACCCTAACCCTAGGCTACCGTTGACTGATTCTGCCTCCAATAGCTTTCCTAAGCCCTAGTGTTTTAAGGAACAGCTTAAAAAGAGAATCCTAATGTGATTTCTTTATAATGGGTGTGTTCCTTATCTTATCCTAGTGTCTAAACTCTTCTCCATGGCTGGACCCCCAAATAATATTCCTTTACGTGCTAAGGGGTATCTAGAGAGTGGGATAGGTTTAAACAGTACCCTAACCCTAACGCGTACCCTAACCCTAACCCCTACCCTAACCCTAACACGTACCCTAATCCTAACCCGTACCCTAAACCGAGCCGTAACCCTAACACTAACCGTAACCCTAACCCTAACCCATACCCTACGCCGTACCCGAAGCCCTCCCCGAACCCGTACCCTATGCCGTACCCTAAGCCTAACCCTAAGCCTAACCCTAACCCTAGGCTACCCTTGACTGCTTCTGCCTCCAATAGATTTCTTAAGCACTAGTGTTTTAAGGAACAGCTTAAAAAGAGAATCCTAATGTGATTTCTTTATAATGGGTGTGTTCCTTATCTTATCCTAGTGTCTAAACTCTTCTCCATGGCTGGACCCCCAAATAATATTCCTTTACGTGCTAAGGGGTATCTAGAGAGTGGGATAGGTTTAATAACTACCCTAACCCTAACGCGTACCCTAACCCTAACCCCTACCCTAAACCTAACACGAACCCTAATCCTAACCCGTACCCTAAACCGAGCCCTAACCCTAACACTAACCCTAACCCTATCCCATACCCTACGCCGTACCCGAAGCCCTCCCCGAACCCGTACCCTAAGCCGTAACCTAAGCCTAACCCTAAGCCTAACCCTAACCCTAGGCTACCCTTGACTGCTTCTGCCTCCAATACATTTCCTAAGCAATAGTGTTTTAAGGAACAGCTTAAAAAGAGAATCCTATTGTGATTTCTTTATAATGGGTGTGTTCCTTATCTTATCCTAGTGTCTAAACTTTTCTCCATGGCTGGACCCCAAATAATATTCCTTTACGTGCTAGGGGGTATCTAGAGAGTGGGATAGGTTTAATCACTACACTAACCCTAACACGTACACTAACCCTAACCACTACCCTAACCCTAACACGTACCCTAATCCTAACCCAGACGATAAACCGAGCCCTAACCCTAACACTAACCCTAACCCTAACCCTAACCCATACTTTACGCTGTACCCGAAGCCCTCCCCGAACCCGTACCCTAAGCCTAACCCTAGGCCTAACCCTAACCCTAGGCTACCCTTGACTGCTTCTGCCTCCAATAGATTTCCTAAGCACTAGTGTTTTAAGGAACAGCTTAAAAAGAGAATCCTAATGTGATTTCTTTATAATGTGTGTGTTCCTTATATTATCTTAGTGTCTAAACTCTTCTCCATGGCTGGACCCCCAAATAATATTCCTTTACGTGCTAACGGGAATCTAGAGAGTGGGATAGGTTTAATAACTACCCTAACCCTAACGCGTACCCTAACCCTAACCCCTACCCTAACCCTAACACGTACCCTAAACCTAACCCGTACCCTAAACCGAGCCCTAACCCTAACACAAACCCTAAACCTAACCCTAACCCATACCCTACGCCGTACCCGAAACCCTCCCCGAACCCGTACCCTAAGCCGTACTCTAAGCCTAACCCTAAGCCTAACACTAACACTAGGCTACCCTTGACAGCTTCTGCCTCCAATAGATTTCCTAAGCACTAGTGTTTTACGGAACAGCTTAAAAAGAGAATCCTAATGTGATTTCTTTATAATGTGTGTGTTCCTTATATTATCTTAGTGTCTAAACTCTTCTCCATGGCTGGACCCCCAAATAATATTCCTTTACGTGCTAAGGGGTATCTAGAGAGTGGGATAGGTTTAATAACTACCCTAACCCTTACGCGTACCCTAACCCTAACCCCTACCCTAACCCTAACACGTACCCTAATCCTAACCCGTACCCTAAACCGAGCCCTAACCCTAACACTAACCTAACCCTAACCCTAACCCATACCCTACGCCGTACCCGAAGCCCTCCCCGAACCCGTACCCTAAGCCGTACCCTAAGCCTAACCCTAAGCCTAACCCTAACCCTAGGCTACCCTTGACTGCTTCTGCCTCCAATAGATTTCCTAAGCACTAGTGTTTTAAGGAACAGCTTAAAAAGAGAATCCTAATGAGATTTCTTAATAATGGGTTTGTTCCTTATCTTATACTAGTGTCTAAACGCTTCTCCATGGCTGGACCCCCAAATAATATTCCTTTACGTGCTAAGGGGTATCTAGCGAGTGGGATAGGTTTTATAACTACCCTAACCCTAACGCGTACCCTAAACCTAACCCCTACCCTAACCCTAAAACGTACCCTAATCCTAACCCGTACCCTAAACCGAGCCCTAACCCTAACACTAACCCTAAATCTAACCCTAACCCATACCCTACGCCGTACCCGAAGCCCTCCCCGAACTCGTACCCTAAGCCGTACCCTAAGCCTAACCCTAAGCCTAACCCTAACCCTAGGCTACCCTTGACTGCTTCTGCCTCCAATAGATTTCCTAAGCACTAGTGTTTTAAGGAGCAGCTTAAAAAGAGAATCCTAATGTGATTTCTTTATAATGTGTGTGTTCCTTATATTATCTTAGTGTCTAAACTCTTCTCCATGGCTGGACCCCCAAATAACATTCCTTTACGTGCTAAGGGGTATCTAGAGAGTGGGATAAGTTTAATCAGTACCCTAACCCTAACGCGTACCCTAACCCTAACCCCTACCCTAACCCTATCACATACCCTAATCCTAACCCGTACCCTAAACCGAGCCCTAACCCTAACACTAACCCTAACCCTAACCCTAACCCATACCCTACGCCATACCCGAAGCCCTCCCCGAACCCGTAACCTAAGCCGTACCCTAAGCCTAACCCTAAGCCTAACCCTAACACTAGGCTACCCTTGACAGCTTCTGCCTCCAATACATTTCCTAAGCACTAGTGTTTTAAGGAACAGCTTAAAAAGAGAATCCTAATGTGATTTCTTTATAATGGGTCTGTTCCTTATTTTATCCTAGTGTCTAAACTCTTCTCCATGGCTGGAACCCCAAATAATATTCCTTTACGTGCTAAGGGGTATCTAGAGAGTGGGATAGGTTTAATGACTACCCTAACCCTAACGCGTACCCTAACCCTAACCCCTACCATAACCCTAACACGTACCCTAATCTTAACCCGTACCCTAAATCGAGCCCTAAACCTAACACTAACCTAACCCTAACCCTAACCCATACCCTACGCCGTACCCGAAGCCCTCCCCGAACCCGTACCCTAAGCCGTACCCTAAGCCTAACCCTAAGCCTAACCCTAACCCTAGGCTACCCTTGACTGCTTCTTCCTCCAATAGATTTCTTAAGCACTAGTGTTTTAAGGAACAGCTTAAAAAGAGAATCCTAATGTGATTTCTTTATAATGGGTGTGTTCCGTATCTAATCCTAGTGTGTAAACTCTTCTGCATGGCTGGACCCCCAAATAATATTCCTTTACGTGCTAAGGGGTATCTAGAGAGTGGGATAGGTTTAATCAGTACCCTAACCCTAACGCGTACCCTAACCCTAACCCCTACCCTAACCCTAACACGTACCCTAATCCTAACCCGTACCCTAAACCGAGCCGTAACCCTAACACTAACCCTAACACTAACCCTAACCCATACCCTACGCCGTACCCGAAGCCCTCCCCGAACCCGTACCCTAAGCCGTACCCTAAGCCTAACCCTAAGCCTAACCCTAACCCTAGGCTACCCTTGACTGCTTCTTCCTCCAATAGATTTCTTAAGCACTAGTGTTTTAAGGAACATCTTAAAAAGAGAATCCTAATGTGATTTCTTTATAATGGGTGTGTTCCTTATCTTATCCTAGTGTCTAAACTCTTCTCCATGGCTGGACCCCCAAATAATATTCCTTTACGTGCTAAGGGGTATCTAGAGAGTGGGATAGGTTTAATAACTACCCTAACCCTAACGCGTACCCTAACCCTAACCCCTACCCTAAACCTAACACGTACCCTAATCCTAACCCGTACCCTAAATCGAGCCCTAACCCTAACACTAACCCTAACCCTAACCCTAACCCATAACCTACGCCGTACCCGAAGCCCTCCCCGAACCCGTACCGTAAGCCGTACCCTAAGCCTATCCCTAAGCCCAACCCTAACCCTAGGCTACCCTTGACTGCTTCTGCCTCCAATAGATTTCCTAAGCATTACTGTTTTAAGGAACAGCTTAAAAAGAGAATCCTAATGTGATTTCTTTATAATGGGTGTGTTCCTTATCTTATCCTTGTGTCTAAACTCTTCTCCATGGCTGGACCCCCAAATAATATTCCTTTACGTGCTAAGGGGAATCTAGAGAGTGGGATAGGTTTAATAACTACCCTAACCCTAACGCGTACCCTAACCCTAACCCCTACCCTAACCCTAACACGTACCCTAAACCTAACCCGTACCCTAAACCGAGCCCTAACCCTAACACTAACCCTAAACCTAACCCTAACCCATACCCTATGCCGTACCCGAAGCCCTCCCCGAACCCGTACCCTAAGCCGTACCCTAAGCCTAACCCTAAGCCTAACCCTAACCCTAGGCTACCGTTGACTCATTCTGCCTCCAATAGATTTCCTAAGCACTAGTCTTCTAAGGAACAGCTTAAAAAGAGAATCCTAATGTGAATTCTTTATAATGGGTATGTTCCTTATATTATCCTAGTGTCTAAACATTTCTCCATGGCTGGACCCCCAAATAATATTCCTTTACGTGCTAAGGGGTATCTAGAGAGTGGGATAGGTTTAATAACTACCCTAACCCTAACGCGTACCCTAACCCTAACCCCTACCCTAAACCTAACACGTACCCTAATCCTAACCCGTACCCTAAACCGAGCCCTAACCCTAACACTAATCCTAACCCTAACCCATACCCTACGCCGTACCCGAAGCCCTCCCCGAACCCGTACCCTAAGCCGTACCCTAAGCCTAACCCTAAGCCTAACCCTAACCCTAGGCTACCCTTGACTGCTTCTGCCTCCAATAGATTTCCTAAGCATTAGTGTTTTAAGGAACAGCTTAAAAAGAGAATCCTATTGTGATTTCTTTATAATGGGTGTGTTCCTTATCTTATCCTAGTGTCTAAACTTTTCTCCATGGCTGGACCCCAAATAATATTCCTTTACGTGCTAGGGGGTATCTAGAGAGTGGGATAGGTTTAATCACTACACTAACCCTAACACGTACACTAACCCTAACCACTACCCTAACCCTAACACGTACCCTAATCCTAACCCAGACCATAAACCGAGCCCTAACCCTAACACTAACCCTAACCCTAACCCTAACCCATACCTTACGCTGTACCCGAAGCCCTCCCCGAACCCGTACCCTAAGCCTAACCCTAAGCCTAACCCTAACCCTAGGCTACCCTTGACTGCTTCTGCCTCCAATAGATTTCCTAAGCACTAGTGTTTTAAGGAACAGCTTAAAAAGAGAATCCTAATGTGATTTCTTTATAATGGCTGTGTTCCTTATCTTATCCTAGGGTCTAAACTCTTCTCCATGGCTGGACCCCCAAATAATATTCCTTTACGTGCTAAGGGGAATCTAGAGAGTGGGATAGGTTTAATAACTACCCTAACCCTAACGCGTACCCTAACCCTAACCCCTACCCTAACCCTAACACGAACCCTAAACCTAACCCGTACCCTAAACCGAGCCCTAACCCTAACACTAACCCTAAACCTAACCCTAACCAATACCCTACGCCGTACCCGAAGCCCTCCCCGAACCCGTACCCTAAGCCGTACTCTAAGCCTAACGCTAAGC
Source organism: Balaenoptera physalus (assembly GCF_965194825.1). Classification (NCBI taxonomy): domain Eukaryota; kingdom Metazoa; phylum Chordata; class Mammalia; order Artiodactyla; family Balaenopteridae; genus Balaenoptera; species Balaenoptera physalus. Next base: position 123,584 of record NW_028126223.1, read on the forward strand.
CTAACACTAACCCTAGGCTACCCTTGACAGCTTCTGCCTCCAATAGATTTCCTAAGCACTAGTGTTTTAAGGAACAGCTTAAAAAGAGAATCCTAATGTGATTTCTTTATAATGTGTGTGTTCCTTATATTATCTTAGTGTCTAAACTCTTCTCCATGGCTGGACCCCCAAATAATATTCCTTTACGTGCTAAGGGGTATCTAGAGAGTGGGATAGGTTTAATAACTACCCTAACCCTTACGCGTACCCTAACCCTAACCCCTACCCTAAACCTAACACGTACCCTAATCCTAACCCGTACCCTAAACCGAGCCCTAACCCTAACACTAACCTAACCCTAACCCTAACCCATACCCTACGCCGTACCCGAAGCCCTCCCCGAACCCGTACCCTAAGCCGTACCCTAAGCCTAACACTAAGCCTAACCCTAACCCTAGGCTACCCTTGACTGCTTCTGCCTCCAATAGATTTCCTAAGCACTAGTGTTTTAAGGAACAGCTTAAAAAGAGAATCCTAATAAGATTTCTTAATAATGGGTGTGTTCCTTATCTTATACTAGTGTCTAAACGCTTCTCCATGGCTGGACCCCCAAATAATATTCCTTTACGTGCTAAGGGGTATCTAGAGAGTGGGATAGGTTTTATAACTACCCTAACCCTAACGCGTACCCTAACCCTAACCCCTACCCTAACCCTAAAACATACCCTAATCCTAACCCGTACCCTAAACCGAGCCCTAACCCTAACACTAACCCTAAACCTAACCCTAACCCATACCCTACGCCGTACCCGAAGCCCTCCCCGAACCCGTACCCTAAGCCGTACCCTAAGCCTAACCCTAAGCCTAACCCTAACCCTAGGCTACCGTTGACTCATTCTGCCTCCAATAGATTTCCTAAGCACTAGTCTTTTAAGGAATAGCTTAAAAAGAGAATCCTAACGTGAATTCTTTATAATGGGTATGTTCCTTATCTTATCCTAGTGTCTAAACATTTCTCCATGGCTGGACCCCCAAATCATATTCCTTTACGTGCTAAGGGGTATCTAGAGAGTGGGATAGGTTTAATCACTACCCTAACCCTAACACGTACACTAACCCTAACCACTACCCTAACCCTAACACGTACCCTAATCCTAACCATACCCTAAACCGAGCCCTAACCCTAACACTAACCCTAACCCTAACCCTAACCCATACCCTACGCTGTATCCGAACCCCTCCCAGAACCCGTACCCTAAGCCGTACCATAACCCTAACACTAACCCTAACCCTAACCCTAACGCATACCCTACGCCGTACCCGAAGCCCTCCCCGAACCCGTACCCTAAACCGAGCCCTAACCCTAACCCTAACCCTAACTCATACCCTACGCCATATCCGAACCCCTCACCGCACCCGTACCCTAAGCCGTACCCTAACCCTAACCCTAAGCCTAACCCTAACCCTAGGTTACCCTTGACTGCGTCTGCCTCCAATAAATTTCCTAAGCACTAGTGTTTTAAGGAACAGCTTAAAAAGAGAATCCTAATGTGATTTCTTTATAATGGGTGTGTTCCTTATCTTATCCTAGTGTCTAAACTTTTCTCCATGGCTGGACCCCAAATAATATTACTTTACGTGCTAGGGGGTATCTAGAGAGTGGGATAGGTTTAATCGCTACACTAACCCTAACACGTACACTAACCCTAACCCCTACCCTAACCCTAACACGTACCCTAAACCTAACCCGTACCCTAAACCGAGCCCTAACCCTAACACTAACCCTAACCCTAACCCTAACCCATACCCTACGCCGTACCCGAAGCCCTCCCCGAACCCGTATCCTAAGCCGTACTCTAAGCCTAACCCTAAGCCTAACACTAACCCTAGGCTACCCTTGACTGCTTCTGCCTCCAATAGATTTCCTAAGCACTAGTGTTTTAAGGAACAGCTTAAAAAGAGAATCCTAATGTGATTTCTTTATAATGTGTGTGTTCCTTATATTATCTTAGTGTCTAAACTCTTCTCCATGGCTGGACCCCCAAATAATATTCCTTTACGTGCTAAGGGGTATCTAGAGAGTGGGATAGGTTTAATAACTACCTTAACCCTTATGCGTACCCTAACCCTAACCCCTACCCTAACCCTAACACGTACCCTAATCCTAACCCGTACCCTAAACCGAGCCCTAACCCTAACACTAACCTAACCCTAACCCTAACCCATACCCTACGCCGCACCCGAAGCCCTCCCCGAACCCGTACCCTAAGCCGTACCCTAAGCCTAACCCTAAGCCTAACACTAACCCTAGGCTACCCTTGACTGCTTCTGCCTCCAATAGATTTCCTAAGCACTAGTGTTTTAAGGAACAGCTTAAAAAGAGAATCCTAATGAGATTTCTTAATAATGGGTGTGTTCCTTATCTTATACCAGTGTCTAAACGCTTCTCCATGGCTGGACCCCCAAATAATATTCCTTTACGTGCTAAGGGGTATCTAGAGAGTGGGATAGGTTTTATAACTACCCTAACCCTAACGCGTACCCTAAACCTAACCCCTACCCTAACACTAAAACGTACCCTAATCCTAACCCGTACCCTAAACCGAGCCCTAACCCCAACACTAACCCTAAACCTAACCCTAACCCATACCCTACGCCGTACCCGAAGCCCTCCCCGAACCCGTACCCTAAGCCGTACCCTAAGCCTAACCCTAAGCCTAACCCTAACCCTAGGCTACCCTTGACTGCTTCTGCCTCCAATAGATTTCCTAAGCACTAGTGTTTTAAGGAACAGCTTAAAAAGAGAATCCTAATGTGATTTCTTTGTAATGTGTGTGTTCCTTATATTATCTTAGTGTCTAAACTCTTCTCCATGGCTGTACCCCTAATAATATTCCTTTACGTGCTAAGGGGTATCTAGAGAGTGGGATAGGTTTAATAACTACCCTAACCCTAACGTGTACCCTAACCCTAACCCCTACTCTAACCCTAACAAGTACCCTAATCCTAACCCGTACCCTAAACAGAGCCCTAACACTAACATTAACCCTAACCCTAACCCATACCCTACGCCGTACCCGAAGCACTCCCCGAAGCCGTACCCTAAGCCGTACCCTAAGGCTAACCCTAACCCTAGGCTACCCTTGACTGCTTCTGCCTCCAATAGATTTCCTAAGCACTAGTGTTTTAAGGAACAGCTTAAAAAGCGAATCCTAATGTGATTTCTTTATAATGTGTGTGTTCCTTATATTATCTTAGTGTCTAAACTCTTCTCCATGGCTGGACCCCCAAATAATATTCCTTTACGTGCTAAGGGGTATCTAGAGAGTGGGATAGGTTTAAACAGTACCCTAACCCTAACGCGTACCCTAACCCTAACCCCTACCCTAACCCTAACACGTACCCTAATCCTAACCCGTACCCTAAACCGAGCCGTAACCCTAACACTAACCGTAACCCTAACCCTAACCCATACCCTACGCCGTACCCGAAGCCCTCCCCGAACCCGTACCCTATGCCGTACCCTAAGCCTAACCCTAAGCCTAACCCTAACCCTAGGCTACCCTTGACTGCTTCTGCCTCCAATAGATTTCTTAAGCACTAGTGTTTTAAGGAACAGCTTAAAAAGAGAATCCTAATGTGATTTCTTTATAATGGGTGTGTTCCTTATCTTATCCTAGTGTCTAAACTCTTCTCCATGGCTGGACCCCCAAATAATATTCCTTTACGTGCTAAGGGGTATCTAGAGAGTGGGATAGGTTTAATAACTACCCTAACCCTAACGCGTACCCTAACCCTAACCCCTACCCTAAACCTAACACGTACCCTAATCCTAACCCGTACCCTAAACCGAGCCCTAACCCTAACACTAACCCTAACCCTAACCCATACCCTACGCCGTACCCGAAGCCCTCCCCGAAACCGTACCCTAAGCCGTACCCTAAGCCTAACCCTAAGCCTAACCCTAACCCTAGGCTACCCTTGACTGCTTCTGCCTCCAATACATTTCCTAAGCAATAGTGTTTTAAGGAACAGCTTAAAAAGAGAATCCTATTGTGATTTCTTTATAATGGGTGTGTTCCTTATCTTATCCTAGTGTCTAAACTTTTCTCCATGGCTGGACCCCAAATAATATTCCTTTACGTGCTAGGGGGTATCTAGAGAGTGGGATAGGTTTAATCACTACACTAACCCTAACACGTACACTAACCCTAACCACTACCCTAACCCTAACACGTACCCTAATCCTAACCCAGACCATAAACCGAGCCCTAACCCTAACACTAACCCTAACCCTAACCCTAACCCATACCTTACGCTGTACCCGAAGCCCTCCCCGAACCCGTACCCTAAGCCTAACCCTAAGCCTAACCCTAACCCTAGGCTACCCTTGACTGCTTCTGCCTCCAATAGATTTCCTAAGCACTAGTGTTTTAAGGAACAGCTTAAAAAGAGAATCCTAATGTGATTTCTTTATAATGGCTGTGTTCCTTATCTTATCCTAGGGTCTAAACTCTTCTCCATGGCTGGACCCCCAAATAATATTCCTTTACGTGCTAAGGGGAATCTAGAGAGTGGGATAGGTTTAATAACTACCCTAACCCTAACGCGTACCCTAACCCTAACCCCTACCCTAACCCTAACACGAACCCTAAACCTAACCCGTACCCTAAACCGAGCCCTAACCCTAACACTAACCCTAAACCTAACCCTAACCAATACCCTACGCCGTACCCGAAGCCCTCCCCGAACCCGTACCCTAAGCCGTACTCTAAGCCTAACGCTAAGCCTAACACTAACCCTAGGCTACCCTTGACAGCTTCTGCCTCCAATAGATTTCCTAAGCACTAGTGTTTTAAGGAACAGCTTAAAAAGAGAATCCTAATGTGATTTCTTTATAATGTGTGTGTTCCTTATATTATCTTAGTGTCTAAACTCTTCTCCATGGCTGGACCCCCAAATAATATTCCTTTACGTGCTAAGGGGTATCTAGAGAGTGGGATAGGTTTAATAACTACCCTAACCCTTACGCGTACCCTAACCCTAACCCCTACCCTAAACCTAACACGTACCCTAATCCTAACCCGTACCCTAAACCGAGCCCTAACCCTAACACTAACCTAACCCTAACCCTAACCCATACCCTACGCCGTACCCGAAGCCCTCCCCGAACCCGTACCCTAAGCCGTACCCTAAGCCTAACACTAAGCCTAACCCTAACCCTAGGCTACCCTTGACTGCTTCTGCCTCCAATAGATTTCCTAAGCACTAGTGTTTTAAGGAACAGCTTAAAAAGAGAATCCTAATAAGATTTCTTAATAATGGGTGTGTTCCTTATCTTATACTAGTGTCTAAACGCTTCTCCATGGCTGGACCCCCAAATAATATTCCTTTACGTGCTAAGGGGTATCTAGAGAGTGGGATAGGTTTTATAACTACCCTAACCCTAACGCGTACCCTAACCCTAACCCCTACCCTAACCCTAAAACATACCCTAATCCTAACCCGTACCCTAAACCGAGCCCTAACCCTAACACTAACCCTAAACCTAACCCTAACCCATACCCTACGCCGTACCCGAAGCCCTCCCCGAACCCGTACCCTAAGCCGTACCCTAAGCCTAACCCTAAGCCTAACCCTAACCCTAGGCTACCGTTGACTCATTCTGCCTCCAATAGATTTCCTAAGCACTAGTCTTTTAAGGAATAGCTTAAAAAGAGAATCCTAACGTGAATTCTTTATAATGGGTATGTTCCTTATCTTATCCTAGTGTCTAAACATTTCTCCATGGCTGGACCCCCAAATCATATTCCTTTACGTGCTAAGGGGTATCTAGAGAGTGGGATAGGTTTAATCACTACCCTAACCCTAACACGTACACTAACCCTAACCACTACCCTAACCCTAACACGTACCCTAATCCTAACCATACCCTAAACCGAGCCCTAACCCTAACACTAACCCTAACCCTAACCCTAACCCATACCCTACGCTGTATCCGAACCCCTCCCAGAACCCGTACCCTAAGCCGTACCATAACCCTAACACTAACCCTAACCCTAATCCTAACGCATACCCTACGCCGTACCCGAAGCCCTCCCCGAACCCGTACCCTAAGCCTATCCCTAAGCCTAACCCTAACCCTAGGCTACCCTTGACTGCTTCTGCCTCCAATAGATTTCCTAAGCACTAGTTTTTAAGGAAGAGCTTAAAAAGAGAATCCTAATGTGATTTATTTGTAATGTGTGTGTTCCTTATATTATCTTAGTGTCTAAACTCTTCTCCATGGCTGGACCCCTAATAATATTCCTTTACGTGCTAAGGGGTATCTAGAGAGTGGGATAGGTTTAATAACTACCCTAACCCTAACGTGTACCCTAACCCTAACCCCTACTCTAACCCTAACAAGTACCCTAATCCTAACCCGTACCCTAAACAGAGCCCTAACCCTAACATTAACCCTAACCCTAACCCATACCCTACGCCGTACCCGAAGCACTCCCCGAAGCCGTACCCTAAGCCGTACCCTAAGCCTAACCCTAACCCTAGGCTACCCTTGACTGCTTCTGCCTCCAATAGATTTCCTAAGCACTAGTGTTTTAAGGAACAGCTTAAAAAGAGAATCCTAATATGATTTCTTTATAATGTGTGTGTTCCTTATATTATCTTAGTGTCTAAACTCTTCTCCATGGCTGGACCCCCAAATAATATTCCTTTACGTGCTAAGGGGTATCTAGAGAGTGGGATAGGTTTAATCAGTACCCTAACCCTAACGCGTACCCTAACCGTAACCCCTACCCTAACCCTAAGACGTACCCTAATCCTAACCCGTACCCTAAACCGAGCCCTAACCCTAACCCTAACCCTAACTCATACCCTACGCCATATCCGAACCCCTCACCGCACCCGTACCCTAAGCCGTACCCTAACCCTAACCCTAAGCCTAACCCTAACCCTAGGTTACCCTTGACTGCGTCTGCCTCCAATAAATTTCCTAAGCACTAGTGTTTTAAGGAACAGCTTAAAAAGAGAATCCTAATGTGATTTCTTTATAATGGGTGTGTTCCTTATCTTATCCTAGTGTCTAAACTTTTCTCCATGGCTGGACCCCAAATAATATTCCTTTACGTGCTAGGGGGTATCTAGAGAGTGGGATAGGTTTAATCGCTACACTAACCCTAACACGTACACTAACCCTAACCCCTACCCTAACCCTAACACGTACCCTAAACCTAACCCGTACCCTAAACCGAGCCCTAACCCTAACACTAACCCTAACCCTAACCCTAACCCATACCCTACGCCGTACCCCAAGCCCTCCCCGAACCCGTATCCTAAGCCGTACTCTAAGCCTAACCCTAAGCCTAACACTAACCCTAGGCTACCCTTGACTGCTTCTGCCTCCAATAGATTTCCTAAGCACTAGTGTTTTAAGGAACAGCTTAAAAAGAGAATCCTAATGTGATTTCTTTATAATGTGTGTGTTCCTTATATTATCTTAGTGTCTAAACTCTTCTCCATGGCTGGACCCCCAAATAATATTCCTTTACGTGCTAAGGGGTATCTAGAGAGTGGGATAGGTTTAATAACTACCTTAACCCTTATGCGTACCCTAACCCTAACCCCTACCCTAACCCTAACACGTACCCTAATCCTAACCCGTACCCTAAACCGAGCCCTAACCCTAACACTAACCTAACCCTAACCCTAACCCATACCCTACGCCGTACCCGAAGCCCTCCCCGAACCCGTACCCTAAGCCGTACCCTAAGCCTAACCCTAAGCCTAACACTAACCCTAGGCTACCCTTGACTGCTTCTGCCTCCAATAGATTTCCTAAGCACTAGTGTTTTAAGGAACAGCTTAAAAAGAGAATCCTAATGAGATTTCTTAATAATGGGTGTGTTCCTTATCTTATACCAGTGTCTAAACGCTTCTCCATGGCTGGACCCCCAAATAATATTCCTTTACGTGCTAAGGGGTATCTAGAGAGTGGGATAGGTTTTATAACTACCCTAACCCTAACGCGTACCCTAAACCTAACCCCTACCCTAACACTAAAACGTACCCTAATCCTAACCCGTACCCTAAACCGAGCCCTAACCCCAACACTAACCCTAAACCTAACCCTAACCCATACCCTACGCCGTACCCGAAGCCCTCCCCGAACCCGTACCCTAAGCCGTACCCTAAGCCTAACCCTAAGCCTAACCCTAACCCTAGGCTACCCTTGACTGCTTCTGCCTCCAATAGATTTCCTAAGCACTAGTGTTTTAAGGAACAGCTTAAAAAGAGAATCCTAATGTGATTTCTTTGTAATGTGTGTGTTCCTTATATTATCTTAGTGTCTAAACTCTTCTCCATGGCTGTACCCCTAATAATATTCCTTTACGTGCTAAGGGGTATCTAGAGAGTGGGATAGGTTTAATAACTACCCTAACCCTAACGTGTACCCTAACCCTAACCCCTACTCTAACCCTAACAAGTACCCTAATCCTAACCCGTACCCTAAACAGAGCCCTAACACTAACATTAACCCTAACCCTAACCCATACCCTACGCCGTACCCGAAGCACTCCCCGAAGCCGTACCCTAAGCCGTACCCTAAGGCTAACCCTAACCCTAGGCTACCCTTGACTGCTTCTGCCTCCAATAGATTTCCTAAGCACTAGTGTTTTAAGGAACAGCTTAAAAAGCGAATCCTAATGTGATTTCTTTATAATGTGTGTGTTCCTTATATTATCTTAGTGTCTAAACTCTTCTCCATGGCTGGACCCCCAAATAATATTCCTTTACGTGCTAAGGGGTATCTAGAGAGTGGGATAGGTTTAAACAGTACCCTAACCCTAACGCGTACCCTAACCCTAACCCCTACCCTAACCCTAACACGTACCCTAATCCTAACCCGTACCCTAAACCGAGCCGTAACCCTAACACTAACCGTAACCCTAACCCTAACCCATACCCTACGCCGTACCCGAAGCCCTCCCCGAACCCGTACCCTATGCCGTACCCTAAGCCTAACCCTAAGCCTAACCCTAACCCTAGGCTACCCTTGACTGCTTCTGCCTCCAATAGATTTCTTAAGCACTAGTGTTTTAAGGAACAGCTTAAAAAGAGAATCCTAATGTGATTTCTTTATAATGGGTGTGTTCCTTATCTTATCCTAGTGTCTAAACTCTTCTCCATGGCTGGACCCCCAAATAATATTCCTTTACGTGCTAAGGGGTATCTAGAGAGTGGGATAGGTTTAATAACTACCCTAACCCTAACGCGTACCCTAACCCTAACCCCTACCCTAAACCTAACACGTACCCTAATCCTAACCCGTACCCTAAACCGAGCCCTAACCCTAACACTAACCCTAACCCTAACCCATACCCTACGCCGTACCCGAAGCCCTCCCCGAAACCGTACCCTAAGCCGTACCCTAAGCCTAACCCTAAGCCTAACCCTAACCCTAGGCTACCCTTGACTGCTTCTGCCTCCAATACATTTCCTAAGCAATAGTGTTTTAAGGAACAGCTTAAAAAGAGAATCCTATTGTGATTTCTTTATAATGGGTGTGTTCCTTATCTTATCCTAGTGTCTAAACTTTTCTCCATGGCTGGACCCCAAATAATATTCCTTTACGTGCTAGGGGGTATCTAGAGAGTGGGATAGGTTTAATCACTACACTAACCCTAACACGTACACTAACCCTAACCACTACCCTAACCCTAACACGTACCCTAATCCTAACCCAGACCATAAACCGAGCCCTAACCCTAACACTAACCCTAACCCTAACCCTAACCCATACCTTACGCTGTACCCGAAGCCCTCCCCGAACCCGTACCCTAAGCCTAACCCTAAGCCTAACCCTAACCCTAGGCTACCCTTGACTGCTTCTGCCTCCAATAGATTTCCTAAGCACTAGTGTTTTAAGGAACAGCTTAAAAAGAGAATCCTAATGTGATTTCTTTATAATGTGTGTGTTCCTTATATTATCTTAGTGTCTAAACTCTTCTCCATGGCTGGACCCCCAAATAATATTCCTTTACGTGCTAAGGGGAATCTAGAGAGTGGGATAGGTTTAATAACTACCCTAACCCTAACGCGTACCCTAACCCTAACCCCTACCCTAACCCTAACACGTACCCTAAACCTAACCCGTACCCTAAACCGAGCCCTAACCCTAACACAAACCCTAAACCTAACCCTAACCCATACCCTACGCCGTACCCGAAGCCCTCCCCGAACCCGTACCCTAAGCCGTACTCTAAGCCTAACCCTAAGCCTAACACTAACCCTAGGCTACCCTTGAAAGCTTCTGCCTCCAATAGATTTCCTAAGCACTAGTGTTTTACGGAACAGCTTAAAAAGAGAATCCTAATGTGATTTCTTTATAATGTGTGTGTTCCTTATATTATCTTAGTGTCTAAACTCTTCTCCATGGCTGGACCCCCAAATAATATTCCTTTACGTGCTAAGGGGTATCTAGAGAGTGGGATAGGTTTAATAACTACCCTAACCCTTACGCGTACCCTAACCCTAACCCCTACCCTAACCCTAACACGTACCATAATCCTAACCCGTACCCTAAACCGAGCCCTAACCCTAACACTAACCTAACCCTAACCCTAACCCATACCCTACGCCGTACCCGAAGCCCTCCCCGAACCCGTACCCTAAGCCGTACCCTAAGCCTAACCCTAAGCCTAACCCTAACCCTAGGCTACCCTTGACTGCTTCTGCCTCCAATAGATTTCCTAAGCACTAGTGTTTTAAGGAACAGCTTAAAAAGAGAATCTTAATGAGATTTCTTAATAATGGGTTTGTTCCTTATCTTATACTAGTGTCTAAACGCTTCTCCATGGCTGGACCCCCAAATAATATTCCTTTACGTGCTAAGGGGTATCTAGCGAGTGGGATAGGTTTTATAACTACCCTAACCCTAACGCATACCCTAAACCTAACCCCTACCCTAACCCTAAAACGTACCCTAATCCTAACCCGTACCCTAAACCGAGCCCTAACCCTAACACTAACCCTAAATCTAACCCTAACCCATACCCTACGCCGTACCCGAACCCCTCCCCGAACTCGTACCCTAAGCCGTACCCTAAGCCTAACCCTAAGCCTAACCCTAACCCTAGGCTACCCTTGACTGCTTCTGCCTCCAATAGATTTCCTAAGCACTAGTGTTTTAAGGAACAGCTTAAAAAGAGAATCCTAATGTGATTTCTTTATAATGTGTGTGTTCCTTATATTATCTTAGTGTCTAAACTCTTCTCCATGGCTGGACCCCCAAATAATATTCCTTTACGTGCTAAGGGGTATCTAGAGAGTGGGATAAGTTTAATCAGTACCCTAACCCTAACGCGTACCCTAACCCTAACCCCTACCCTAACCCTATCACATACCCTAATCCTAACCCGTACCCTAAACCGAGCCCTAACCCTAACACTAACCCTAACCCTAACCCTAACCCATACCCTACGCCATACCCGAAGCCCTCCCCGAACCCGTAACCTAAGCCGTACCCTAAGCCTAACCCTAAGCCTAACCCTAACCCTAGGCTACCCTTGACAGCTTCTGCCTCCAATACATTTCCTAAGCACTAGTGTTTTAAGGAACAGCTTAAAAAGAGAATCCTAATGTGATTTCTTTATAATGGGTCTGTTCCTTATTTTATCCTAGTGTCTAAACTCTTCTCCATGGCTGGAACCCCAAATAATATTCCTTTACGTGCTAAGGGGTATCTAGAGAGTGGGATAGGTTTAATGACTACCCTAACCCTAACGCGTACCCTAACCCTAACCCCTACCATAACCCTAACACGTACCCTAATCTTAACCCGTACCCTAAATCGAGCCCTAAACCTAACACTAACCTAACCCTAACCCTAACCCATACCCTACGCCGTACCCGAAGCCCTCCCCGAACCCGTACCCTAAGCCGTACCCTAAGCCTAACCCTAAGCCTAACCCTAACCCTAGGCTACCCTTGACTGCTTCTTCCTCCAATAGATTTCTTAAGCACTAGTGTTTTAAGGAACAGCTTAAAAAGAGAATCCTAATGTGATTTCTTTATAATGGGTGTGTTCCGTATCTAATCCTAGTGTGTAAACTCTTCTGCATGGCTGGACCCCCAAATAATATTCCTTTACGTGCTAAGGGGTATCTAGAGAGTGGGATAGGTTTAATCAGTACCCTAACCCTAACGCGTACCCTAACCCTAACCCCTACCCTAACCCTAACACGTACCCTAATCCTAACCCGTACCCTAAACCGAGCCGTAACCCTAACACTAACCCTAACACTAACCCTAACCCATACCCTACGCCGTACCCGAAGCCCTCCCCGAACCCGTACCCTAAGCCGTACCCTAAGCCTAACCCTAAGCCTAACCCTAACCCTAGGCTACCCTTGACTGCTTCTTCCTCCAATAGATTTCTTAAGCACTAGTGTTTTAAGGAACATCTTAAAAAGAGAATCCTAATATGATTTCATTATAATGGGTGTGTTCCTTATCTTATCCTAGTGTCTAAACTCTTCTCCATGGCTGGACCCCCAAATAATATTCCTTTACGTGCTAAGGGGTATCTAGAGAGTGGGATAGGTTTAATAACTACCCTAACCCTAACGCGTACCCTAACCCTAACCCCTACCCTAAACCTAACACGTACCCTAATCCTAACCCGTACCCTAAATCGAGCCCTAACCCTAACACTAACCCTAACCCTAACCCTAACCCATAACCTACGCCGTACCCGAAGCCCTCCCCGAACCCGTACCGTAAGCCGTACCCTAAGCCTATCCCTAAGCCTAACCCTAACCCTAGGCTACCCTTGACTGCTTCTGCCTCCAATAGATTTCCTAAGCACTAGTCTTCTAAGGAACAGCTTAAAAAGAGAATCCTAATGTGAATTCTTTATAATGGGTATGTTCCTTATATTATCCTAGTGTCTAAACATTTCTCCATGGCTGGAACCCCAAATAATATTCCTTTACGTGCTAAGGGGTATCTAGAGAGTGGGATAGGTTTAATAACTACCCTAACCCTAACGCGTACCCTAACCCTAACCCCTACCCTAAACCTAACACGTACCCTAATCCTAACCCGTACCCTAAACCGAGCCCTAACCCTAACACTAATCCTAACCCTAACCCATACCCTACGGCGTACCCGAAGCCCTCCCCGAACCCGTACCCTAAGCCGTACCCTAAGCCTAACCCTAAGCCTAACCCTAACCCTAGGCTACCCTTGACTGCTTCTGCCTCCAATAGATTTCCTAAGCATTAGTGTTTTAAGGAACAGCTTAAAAAGAGAATCCTATTGTGATTTCTTTATAATGGGTGTGTTCCGTATCTAATCCTAGTGTGTAAACTCTTCTGCATGGCTGGACCCCCAAATAATATTCCTTTACGTGCTAAGGGGTATCTAGAGAGTGGGATAGGTTTAATCAGTACCCTAACCCTAACGCGTACCCTAACCCTAACCCCTACCCTAACCCTAACACGTACCCTAATCCTAACCCGTACCCTAAACCGAGCCGTAACCCTAACACTAACCCTAACACTAACCCTAACCCATACCCTACGCCGTACCCGAAGCCCTCCCCGAACCCGTACCCTAAGCCGTACCCTAAGCCTAACCCTAAGCCTAACCCTAACCCTAGGCTACCCTTGACTGCTTCTTCCTCCAATAGATTTCTTAAGCACTAGTGTTTTAAGGAACATCTTAAAAAGAGAATCCTAATATGATTTCATTATAATGGGTGTGTTCCTTATCTTATCCTAGTGTCTAAACTCTTCTCCATGGCTGGACCCCCAAATAATATTCCTTTACGTGCTAAGGGGTATCTAGAGAGTGGGATAGGTTTAATAACTACCCTAACCCTAACGCGTACCCTAACCCTAACCCCTACCCTAAACCTAACACGTACCCTAATCCTAACCCGTACCCTAAATCGAGCCCTAACCCTAACACTAACCCTAACCCTAACCCTAACCCATAACCTACGCCGTACCCGAAGCCCTCCCCGAACCCGTACCGTAAGCCGTACCCTAAGCCTATCCCTAAGCCTAACCCTAACCCTAGGCTACCCTTGACTGCTTCTGCCTCCAATAGATTTCCTAAGCATTACTGTTTTAAGGAACAGCTTAAAAAGAGAATCCTAATGTGATTTCTTTATAATGGGTGTGTTCCTTATCTTATCCTTGTGTCTAAACTCTTCTCCATTGCTGGACCCCCAAATAATATTCCTTTACGTGCTAAGGGGAATCTAGAGAGTGGGATAGGTTTAATAACTACCCTAACCCTAACGCGTACCCTAACCCTAACCCCTACCCTAACCCTAACACGTAACCTAAACCTAACCCGTACCCTAAACCGAGCCCTAACCCTAACACTAACCCTAAACCTAACCCTAACCCATACCCTACGCCATACCCGAAGCCCTCCCCGAACCCGTACCCTAAGCCGTACCCTAAGCCTAACCCTAAGCCTAACCCTAACCCTAGGCTACCGTTGACTCATTCTGCCTCCAATAGATTTCCTAAGCACTAGTCTTCTAAGGAACAGCTTAAAAAGAGAATCCTAATGTGAATTCTTTATAATGGGTATGTTCCTTATATTATCCTAGTGTCTAAACATTTCTCCATGGCTGGAACCCCAAATAATATTCCTTTACGTGCTAAGGGGTATCTAGAGAGTGGGATAGGTTTAATAACTACCCTAACCCTAACGCGTACCCTAACCCTAACCCCTACCCTAAACCTAACACGTACCCTAATCCTAACCCGTACCCTAAACCGAGCCCTAACCCTAACACTAATCCTAACCCTAACCCATACCCTACGGCGTACCCGAAGCCCTCCCCGAACCCGTACCCTAAGCCGTACCCTAAGCCTAACCCTAAGCCTAACCCTAACCCTAGGCTACCCTTGACTGCTTCTGCCTCCAATAGATTTCCTAAGCATTAGTGTTTTAAGGAACAGCTTAAAAACAGAATCCTAATGTGATTTCTTTATAATGTGTGTGTTCCTTATATTATCTTAGTGTCTAAACTCTTCTCCATGGCTGGACCCCCAAATAATATTCCTTTACGTGCTAAGGGGTAACTAGAGAGTGGGATAGGTTTAATAACTACCCTAACCCTAACGCGTACCCTAACGCTAACCCCTACCCTAACCCTAACACGTACTCTAATCCTAACCCGTACCCTAAACCGAGCCCTAACCCTAACACTAACCCTAACCCTAACCCTAACCCATACCCTACGCCGTACCCGAAGCCCTCCCCGAACCCGTACCCTAAGCCGTACCCTAAGCCTAACCCTAAGCCTAACCCTAACCCTAGGCTACCCTTGACTGCTTCTGCCTCCAATAGATTTCCTAAGCACTAGTGTTTTAAGGAACAGCTTAAAAAGAGAATCCTAATGTGATTTCTTTATATTGTGTGTGTTCCTCATCTTATCCTTGTGTCTAAACTCTTCTCCATGGCTGGACCCCCAAATAATATTCCTTTACGTGCTAAGGGGTATCTAGGGAGTGGGATAGGTTTAATAACTACCCTAACCCTAACGCGTACCCTAACGCTAACCCCTACCCTAACACTAACACGTACCCTAATCCTAACCCGTACCCTAAACCGAGCCCTAACCCTAACACTAACCCTAACCCTAACCCTAAACCATACCCTACGCCATACCCGAAGCCCTCCCCGAACCCGTACCGTAAGCCGTACCCTAAGCCTAACCCTAAGCCTAACCCTAACCCTAGGCTACCCTTGACTGCTTGTGCCTCCAATAGATTTCCTAAGAACTAGTGTTTTAAGGAACAGCTTAAAAAGAGAATCCTAATGTGATTTCTTTATAATGTGTGTGTTCCTTATCTTATCCTAGTGTCTAAACACTTCTCCATGGCTGGACCCCCAAAATAATATTCCTTTACGTGCTAAGGGGTAACTAGAGAGTGGGATAGGTTTAATAACTACCCTAACCCTAACGCGTACCCTAACGCTAACCCCTACCCTAACACTAACACGTACCCTAATCCTAACCCGTACCCTAAACCGAGCCCTAACCCTAACACTAACCCTAACCCTAACCCTAACCCATACCCTACGCCGTACCCGAAGCCCTCCCCGAACCCGTACCCTAAGCCGTACCCTAAGCCTAACCCTAAGCCTAACCCTAACCCTAGGCTACCCTTGACTGCTTCTGCCTCCAATAGATTTCCTAAGCACTAGTGTTTTAAGGAACAGCTTAAAAAGAGAATCCTAATGTGATTTCTTTATAATGTGTGTGTTCCTTATATTATCTTAGTGTCTAAACACTTCTCCATGGCTGCACCCCCAAATAATATTCCTTTACGTGCTAAGGAGTATCTAGAGAGTGGGATAGGTTTCATAACTACCCTAACCCTAACGCGTACCCTAACCCTAACCCCTACCCTAACCCTAACACGTACCCTAATCCTAACCCGTACCCTAAACCGAGCCCTAACCCTAACACTAACCCTAACCTTAACCCTAACCCATACCCTACGCCGTACCCGAAGCCCTCCACGAACCCGTACCCTAAGCCGTACCCTAAGCCTAACCCTAAGCCTAACCCTAACCCTAGGCTACCCTTGACTGCTTCTGCCTCCAATAGATTTCCTAAGCACTAGTGTTTTAAGGAACAGCTTAAAAAGAGAATCCTAATGTGATTTCTTTATAATGTGTGTGTTCCTTATCTTATCCTAGTGTCTAAACTCTTCTCCATGGCTGGACCCCCAAATAATATTCCTTTACGTGCTAAGGGGTAACTAGAGAGTGGGATAGGTTTAATAACTACCCTAACCCTAACGCGTACCCTAACGCTAACCCCTACCCTAACCCTAACACGTACTCTAATCCTAACCCGTACCCTAAACCGAGCCCTAACCCTAACACTAACCCTAACCCTAACCCTAACCCATACCCTACGCCGTACCCGAAGCCCTCCCCGAACCCGTACCCTAAGCCGTACCCTAAGCCTAACCCTAAGCCTAACCCTAACCCTAGGCTACCCTTGACTGCTTCTGCCTCCAATAGATTTCCTAAGCACTAGTGTTTTAAGGAACAGCTTAAAAAGAGAATCCTAATGTGATTTCTTTATAATGGGTGTGTTCCTCATCTAATCCTAGTGTCTAAACTCTTCTCCATGGCTGAACCCCCAAATAATATTCCTTTATGTGTTAAGGGGTATCTAGAGAGTGGGATAGGTTTAATCACTACCCTAACCCTAACGCGTACCATAACCCTAACCCCTACCCTAACCCTAACACGTACCCTAATCCTAACCCGTACCCTAAACCGAGCCCTAACCCTAACACTAACCCTAACCCTAACCCTAACCCATACCCTACGCCGTACCTGAAGCCCTCCCCGAACCCGTACCCTAAGCCGTACCCTAAGCCTAACCCTAAGCCTAACCCTAACCCTAGGCTACCCTTGACTGCTTCTGCCTCCAATAGATTTCCTAAGCACTAGTGTTTTAAGGAACAGCTTAAAAAGAGAATCCTAATGTGATTTCTTTATATTGTGTGTGTTCCTCATCTTATCCTTGTGTCTAAACTCTTCTCCATGGCTGGACCCCCAAATAATATTCCTTTACGTGCTAAGGGGTATCTAGGGAGTGGGATAGGTTTAATAACTACCCTAACCCTAACGCGTACCCTAACGCTAACCCCTACCCTAACACTAACACGTACCCTAATCCTAACCCGTACCCTAAACCGAGCCCTAACCCTAACACTAACCCTAACCCTAACCCTAAACCATACCCTACGCCATACCCGAAGCCCTCCCCGAACCCGTACCGTAAGCCGTACCCTAAGCCTAACCCTAAGCCTAACCCTAACCCTAGGCTACCCTTGACTGCTTGTGCCTCCAATAGATTTCCTAAGAACTAGTGTTTTAAGGAACAGCTTAAAAAGAGAATCCTAATGTGATTTCTTTATAATGTGTGTGTTCCTTATCTTATCCTAGTGTCTAAACACTTCTCCATGGCTGGACCCCCAAAATAATATTCCTTTACGTGCTAAGGGGTAACTAGAGAGTGGGATAGGTTTAATAACTACCCTAACCCTAACGCGTACCCTAACGCTAACCCCTACCCTAACACTAACACGTACCCTAATCCTAACCCGTACCCTAAACCGAGCCCTAACCCTAACACTAACCCTAACCCTAACCCTAACCCATACCCTACGCCGTACCCGAAGCCCTCCCCGAACCCGTACCCTAAGCCGTACCCTAAGCCTAACCCTAAGCCTAACCCTAACCCTAGGCTACCCTTGACTGCTTCTGCCTCCAATAGATTTCCTAAGCACTAGTGTTTTAAGGAACAGCTTAAAAAGAGAATCCTAATGTGATTTCTTTATAATGGGTGTGTTCCTTATATTATCTTAGTGTCTAAACACTTCTCCATGGCTGCACCCCCAAATAATATTCCTTTACGTGCTAAGGAGTATCTAGAGGGTGGGATAGGTTTAATAACTACCCTAACCCTAAAGCATACCCTAACCCTAACCCCTACCCTAACCCTAACACGTACCCTAATCCTAACCCGTACCCTAAACCGAGCCCTAACCCTAACACTAACCCTAACCCTAACCCTAACCCATACCCTACGCCGTACCCGAAGCCCTCCACGAACCCGTACCCTAAGCCGTACCCTAAGCCTAACCCTAAGCCTAACCCTAACCCTAGGCTACCCTTGACTGCTTCTGCCTCCAATAGATTTCCTAAGCACTAGTGTTTTAAGGAACAGCTTAAAAAGAGAATCCTAATGTGATTTCTTTATAATGTGTGTGTTCCTTATCTTATCCTAGTGTCTAAACTCTTCTCCATGGCTGGACCCCCAAATAATATTCCTTTACGTGCTAAGGGGTAACTAGAGAGTGGGATAGGTTTAATAACTACCCTAACCCTAACGCGTACCCTAACGCTAACCCCTACCCTAACCCTAACACGTACCCTAATCCTAACCCGTACCCTAAACCGAGCCCTAACCCTAACACTAACCCTAACCCTAACCCTAACCCATACCCTATGCCGTACCCGAAGCCCTCCCCGAACCCGTACCCTAAGCCGTACCCTAAGCCTAACCCTAAGCCTAACCCTAACCCTAGGCTACCCTTGATTGCTTCTGCCTCCAATAGATTTCCTAAGCACTAGTGTTTTAAGGAACAGCTTAAAAAGAGAATCCTAATGTGATTTCTTTATAATGGGTGTGTTCCTTATCTAATCCTAGTGTCTAAACTCTTCTCCATGGCTGGACCCCCAAATAATATTCCTTTACGTGCTAAGGGGTATCTAGAGAGTGGGATAGGTTTAATAACTACCCTAACCCTAACGCGTACCCTAACCCTAACCCCTACCCTAACCCTAACACGTACCCTAATCCTAACCCGTACCCTAAACCGAGCCCTAACCCTAACACTAACCCTAACCCTAACCCTAACCCATACCCTACGCCGTACCCGAAGCCCTCCCCGAACCCGTACCCTAAGCCGTACCCTAAGCCTAACCCTAAGCCTAACCCTAACCCTAGGCTACCCTTGACTGCTTCTGCCTCCAATAGATTTCCTAAGCACTAGTGTTTTAAGGAACAGCTTAAAAAGAGAATCCTAATGTGATTTCTTTATAATGTGTGTGTTCCTTATATTATCTTAGTGTCTAAACACTTCTCCATGCCTGGACCCCCAAATAATATTCCTTTACGTACTAAGGAGTATCTAGAGAGTGGGATAGGTTTAATAACTACCCTAACCCTAACGCGTACCCTAACCCTAACCCCTACCCTAACCCTAACACGTACCCTAATCCTAACCCGTACCCTAAACCGAGCCCTAACCCTAACACTAACCCTAACCCTAACCCTAACCCATACCCTACGCCGTAGCCGAAGCCCTCCACGAACCCGTACCCTAAGCCGTACCCTAAGCCTAACCCTAAGCCTAACCCTAACCCTAGGCTACCCTTGACTGCTTCTGCCTCCAATAGATTTCCTAAGCACTAGTGTGTTAAGGAACAGCTTAAAAAGAGAATCCTAATGTGATTTCTTTATAATGTGTGTGTTCCTTATCTTATCCTAGTGTCTAAACTCTTCTCCATGGCTGGACCCCCAAATAATATTCCTTTACGTGCTAAGGGGTAACTAGAGAGTGGGATAGGTTTAATAACTACCCTAACCCTAACGCGTACCCTAACGCTAACCCCTACCCTAACACTAACACGTACCCTAATCCTAACCCGTACCCTAAACCGAGCCCTAACCCTAACACTAACCCTAACCCTAACCCTAACCCATACCCTACGCCGTACCCGAAGCCCTCCCCGAACCCGTACCCTAAGCCGTACCCTAAGCCTAACCCTAAGCCTAACCCTAACCCTAGGCTACCCTTGACTGCTTCTGCCTCCAATAGATTTCCTAAGCACTAGTGTTTTAAGGAACAGCTTAAAAAGAGAATCCTAATGTGATTTCTTTATAATGTGTGTGTTCCTTATATTATCTTAGTGTCTAAACACTTCTCCATGGCTGGACCCCCAAATAATATTCCTTTACGTGCTAAGGAGTATCTAGAGAGTGGGATAGGTTTAATAACTACCCTAACCCTAACGCGTACCCTAACCCTAACCCCTACCCTAACCCTAACACGTACCCTAATCCTAACCCGTACCCTAAACCGAGCCCTAACCCTAACACTAACCCTAGCCCTAACCCTAACCCATACCCTACGCCGTACCCGAAGCCCTCCACGAACCCGTACCCTAAGCCGTACCCTAAGCCTAACCCTAAGCCTAAACCTAACCCTAGGCTACCCTTGACTGCTTCTGCCTCCAATAGATTTCCTAAGCACTAGTGTTTTAAGGAACAGCTTAAAAAGAGAATCCTAATGTGATTTCTTTATAATGTGTGTGTTCCTTATCTTATCCTAGTGTCTAAACACTTCTCCATGGCTGCACCCCCAAATAATATTCCTTTACGTGCTAAGGAGTATCTAGAGAGTGGGATAGGTTTAATAACTACCCTAACCCTAACGCGTACCCTAACCCTAAACCCTACCCTAAACCTAACACGTACCCTAATCCTAACCCGTACCCTAAACCGAGCCCTAACCCTAACACTAACCCTAACCCTAACCCTAACCCATACCCTACGCCGTACCCGAAGCCCTCCACGAACCCGTACCCTAAGCCGTACCCTAAGCCTAACCCTAAGCCTAACCCTAACCCTAGGCTACCCTTGACTGCTTCTGCCTCCAATAGATTTCCTAAGCACTAGTGTTTTAAGGAACAGCTTAAAAAGAGAATCCTAATGTGATTTCTTTATAATGTGTGTGTTCCTTATCTTATCCTAGTGTCTAAACTCTTCTCCATGGCTGGACCCCCAAATAATATTCCTTTACGTGCTAAGGGGTAACTAGAGAGTGGGATAGGTTTAATAACTACCCTAACCCTAATGCGTACCCTAACGCTAACCCCTACCCTAACCCTAACACGTACCCTAATCCTAACCCGTACCCTAAACCGAGCCCTAACCCTAACACTAACCCTAACCCTAACCCTAACCCATACCCTACGCCGTACCCGAAGCCCTCCCCGAACCCGTACCCTAAGCCGTACCCTAAGCCTAACCCTAAGCCTAACCCTAACCCTAGGGTACCCTTGACTGCTTCTGCCTCCAATAGATTTCCTAAGCACTAGTGTTTTAAGGAACAGCTTAAAAAGAGAATCCTAATGTGATTTCTTTATAATGGGTGTGTTCCTTATCTAATCCTAGTGTCTAAACTCTTCTCCATGGCTGGACCCCCAAATAATATTCCTTTATGTGCTAAGGGGTATCTAGAGAGTGGGATAGGTTTAATCACTACCCTAACCCTAACGCGTACCATAACCCTAACCCCTACCCTAACCCTAACACGTACCCTAATCCTAACCCGTACCCTAAACCGAGCCCTAACCCTAACACTAACCCTAACCCTAACCCTAACCCATACCCTACGCCGTATCTGAAGCCCTCCCCGAACCCGTACCCTAAGCCGTACCCTAAGCCTAACCCTAAGCCTAACCCTAACCCTAGGCTATCCTTGACTGCTTCTGCCTCCAATAGATTTCCTAAGCACTAGTGTTTTAAGGAACAGCTTAAAAAGAGAATCCTAATGTGATTTCTTTATATTGTGTGTGTTCCTCATCTTATCCTAGTGTCTAAACTCTTCTCCATGGCTGGACCCCCAAATAATATTCCTTTACGTGCTAAGGGGTAACTAGGGAGTGGGATAGGTTTAATAACTACCCTAACCCTAACGCGTACCCTAACGCTAACCCCTACCCTAATACTAACACGTACCCTAATCCTAACCCGTACCCTAAACCGAGCCCTAACCCTAACACTAACCCTAACCCTAACCCTAACCCATACCCTACGCCGTACCCGAAGCCCTCCCCGAACCCGTACCCTAAGCCGTACCCTAAGCCTAACCCTAAGCCTAACCCTAACCCTAGGCTACCCTTGACTGCTTCTGCCTCCAATAGATTTCCTAAGCACTAGTGTTTTAAGGAACAGCTTAAAAAGAGAATCCTAATGTGATTTCTTTATAATGGGTGTGTTCCTGATCTTATCCTAGTGTCTAAACTCTTCTCCATGGCTGGACCCCCAAATAATATTCCTTTACGTGCTAAGGGGTAACTAGAGAGTGGGATAGGTTTAATAACTACCCTAACCCTAACGCGTACCCTAACGCTAACCCCTACCCTAACCCTAACACGTACCCTAATCCTAACCCGTACCCTAAACCGAGCCCTAACCCTAACACTAACCCTAACCCTAACCCTAACCCATACCCTACGCCGTACCCGAAGCCCTCCCCGAACCCGTACCCTAAGCCGTACCCTAAGCCTAACCCTAAGCCTAACCCTAACCCTAGGCTACCCTTGACTGCTTCTGCCTCCAATAGATTTCCTAAGCACTAGTGTTTTAAGGAACAGCTTAAAAAGAGAATCCTAATGTGATTTCTTTATAATGTGTGTGTTCCTTATATTATCTTAGTGTCTAAACACTTCTCCATGCCTGGACCCCCAAATAATATTCCTTTACGTACTAAGGAGTATCTAGAGAGTGGGATAGGTTTAATAACTACCCTAACCCTAACGCGTACCCTAACCCTAACCCCTACACTAACCCTAACACGTACCCTAATCCTAACCCGTACCCTAAACCGAGCCCTAACCCTAACACTAACCCTAACCCTAACCCTAACCCATACCCTACGCCGTAGCCGAAGCCCTCCACGAACCCGTACCCTAAGCCGTACCCTAAGCCTAACCCTAAGCCTAACCCTAACCCTAGGCTACCCTTGACTGCTTCTGCCTCCAATAGATTTCCTAAGCACTAGTGTGTTAAGGAACAGCTTAAAAAGAGAATCCTAATGTGATTTCTTTATAATGTGTGTGTTCCTTATCTTATCCTAGTGTCTAAACTCTTCTCCATGGCTGGACCCCCAAATAATATTCCTTTCCGTGCTAAGGGGTAACTAGAGAGTGGGATAGGTTTAATAACTACCCTAACCCTAACGCGTACCCTAACGCTAACCCCTACCCTAACACTAACACGTACCCTAATCCTAACCCGTACCCTAAACTGAGCCCTAACCCTAACACTAACCCTAACCCTAACCCTAACCCATACCCTACGCCGTACCCGAAGCCCTCCCCGAACCCGTACCCTAAGCCGTACCCTAAGCCTAACCCTAAGCCTAACCCTAACCCTAGGCTACCCTTGACTGCTTCTGCCTCCAATAGATTTCCTAAGCACTAGTGTTTTAAGGAACAGCTTAAAAAGAGAATCCTAATGTGATTTCTTTATAATGTGTGTGTTCCTTATATTATCTTAGTGTCTAAACACTTCTCCATGGCTGGACCCCCAAATAATATTCCTTTACGTGCTAAGGAGTATCTAGAGAGTGGGATAGGTTTAATAACTACCCTAACCCTAACGCGTACCCTAACCCTAACCCCTACCCTAACCCTAACACGTACCCTAATCCTAACCCGTACCCTAAACCGAGCCCTAACCCTAACACTAACCCTAGCCCTAACCCTAACCCATACCCTACGCCGTACCCGAAGCCCTGCACGAACCCGTACCCTAAGCCGTACCCTAAGCCTAACCCTAAGCCTAACCCTAACCCTAGGCTACCCTTGACTGCTTCTGCCTCCAATAGATTTCCTAAGCACTAGTGTTTTAAGGAACAGCTTAAAAAGAGAATCCTAATGTGATTTCTTTATAATGTGTGTGTTCCTTATCTTATCCTAGTGTCTAAACACTTCTCCATGGCTGCACCCCCAAATAATATTCCTTTACGTGCTAAGGAGTATCTAGAGAGTGGGATAGGTTTAATAACTACCCTAACCCTAACGCGTACCCTAACCCTAAACCCTACCCTAAACCTAACACGTACCCTAATCCTAACCCGTACCCTAAACCGAGCCCTAACCCTAACACTAACCCTAACCCTAACCCTAACCCATACCCTACGCCGTACCCGAAGCCCTCCACGAACCCGTACCCTAAGCCGTACCCTAAGCCTAACCCTAAGCCTAACCCTAACCCTAGGCTACCCTTGACTGCTTCTGCCTCCAATAGATTTCCTAAGCACTAGTGTTTTAAGGAACAGCTTAAAAAGAGAATCCTAATGTGATTTCTTTATAATGTGTGTGTTCCTTATCTTATCCTAGTGTCTAAACTCTTCTCCATGGCTGGACCCCCAAATAATATTCCTTTACGTGCTAAGGGGTAACTAGAGAGTGGGATAGGTTTAATAACTACCCTAACCCTAACGCGTACCCTAACGCTAACCCCTACCCTAACCCTAACACGTACCCTAATCCTAACCCGTACCCTAAACCGAGCCCTAACCCTAACACTAACCCTAACCCTAACCCTAACCCATACCCTACGCCGTACCCGAAGCCCTCCCCGAACCCGTACCCTAAGCCGTACCCTAAGCCTAACCCTAAGCCTAACCCTAACCCTAGGCTACCCTTGACTGCTTCTGCCTCCAATAGATTTCCTAAGCACTAGTGTTTTAAGGAACAGCTTAAAAAGAGAATCCTAATGTGATTTCTTTATAATGGGTGTGTTCCTTATCTAATCCTAGTGTCTAAACTCTTCTCCATGGCTGGACCCCCAAATAATATTCCTTTATGTGCTAAGGGGTATCTAGAGAGTGGGATAGGTTTAATCACTACCCTAACCCTAACGCGTACCATAAACCTAACCCCTACCCTAACCCTAACACGTACCCTAATCCTAACCCGTACCCTAAACCGAGCCCTAACCCTAACACTAACCCTAACCCTAACCCTAACCCATACCCTACGCCGTATCTGAAGCCCTCCCCGAACCCGTACCCTAAGCCGTACCCTAAGCCTAACCCTAAGCCTAACCCTAACCCTAGGCTATCCTTGACTGCTTCTGCCTCCAATAGATTTCCTAAGCACTAGTGTTTTAAGGAACAGCTTAAAAAGAGAATCCTAATGTGATTTCTTTATATTGTGTGTGTTCCTCATCTTATCCTAGTGTCTAAACTCTTCTCCATGGCTGGACCCCCAAATAATATTCCTTTACGTGCTAAGGGGTAACTAGGGAGTGGGATAGGTTTAATAACTACCCTAACCCTAACGCGTACCCTAACGCTAACCCCTACCCTAACACTAACACGTACCCTAATCCTAACCCGTACCCTAAACCGAGCCCTAACCCTAACACTAACCCTAACCCTAACCCTAACCCATACCCTACGCCGTACCCGAAGCCCTCCCCGAACCCGTACCCTAAGCCGTACCCTAAGCCTAACCCTAAGCCTAACCCTAACCCTAGGCTACCCTTGACTGCTTCTGCCTCCAATAGATTTCCTAAGCACTAGTGTGTTAAGGAACAGCTTAAAAAGAGAATCCTAATGTGATTTCTTTATAATGTGTGTGTTCCTTATCTTATCCTAGTGTCTAAACTCTTCTCCATGGCTGGACCCCCAAATAATATTCCTTTACGTGCTAAGGGGTAACTAGAGAGTGGGATAGGTTTAATAACTACCCTAACCCTAACGCGTACCCTAACGCTAACCCCTACCCTAACACTAACACGTACCCTAATCCTAACCCGTACCCTAAACCGAGCCCTAACCCTAACACTAACCCTAACCATAACCCTAACCCATACCCTACGCCGTACCCGAAGCCCTCCCCGAACCCGTACCCTAAGCCGTACCCTAAGCCTAACCCTAAGCCTAACCCTAACCCTAGGCTACCCTTGACTGCTTCTGCCTCCAATAGATTTCCTAAGCACTAGTGTTTTAAGGAACAGCTTAAAAAGAGAATCCTAATGTGATTTCTTTATAATGGGTGTGTTCCTTATCTAATCCTAGTGTCTAAACTCTTCTCCATGGCTGGACCCCCAAATAATATTCCTTTATGTGCTAAGGGGTATCTAGAGAGTGGGATAGGTTTAATCACTACCCTAACCCTAACGCGTACCATAACCCTAACCCCTACCCTAACCCTAACACGTACCCTAATCCTAACCCGTACCCTAAACCGAGCCCTAACCCTAACACTAACCCTAACCCTAACCCTAACCCATACCCTACGCCGTACCCTAAGCCCTCCCCGAACCCGTACCCTAAGCCATACCCTAAGCCTAACCCTAAGCCTAACCCTAACCCTAGGCTACCCTTGACTGCTTCTGCCTCCAATAGATTTCCTAAGCACTAGTGTTTTAAGGAACAGCTTAAAAAGAGAATCCTAATGTGATTTCTTTATAATGTGTGTGTTCCTTATATTATCTTAGTGTCTAAACACTTCTCCATGGCTGGACCCCCAAATAATATTCCTTTACGTGCTAAGGAGTATCTAGAGAGTGGGATAGGTTTAATAACTACCCTAACCCTAACGCGTACCCTAACCCTAACCCCTACCCTAACCCTAACACGTACCCTAATCCTAACCCGTACCCTAAACCGAGCCCTAACCCTAACACTAACCCTAGCCCTAACCCTAACCCATACCCTACGCCGTACCCGAAGCCCTGCACGAACCCGTACCCTAAGCCGTACCCTAAGCCTAACCCTAAGCCTAACCCTAACCCTAGGCTACCCTTGACTGCTTCTGCCTCCAATAGATTTCCTAAGCACTAGTGTTTTAAGGAACAGCTTAAAAAGAGAATCCTAATGTGATTTCTTTATAATGTGTGTGTTCCTTATCTTATCCTAGTGTCTAAACACTTCTCCATGGCTGCACCCCCAAATAATATTCCTTTACGTGCTAAGGAGTATCTAGAGAGTGGGATAGGTTTAATAACTACCCTAACCCTAACGCGTACCCTAACCCTAAACCCTACCCTAAACCTAACACGTACCCTAATCCTAACCCGTACCCTAAACCGAGCCCTAACCCTAACACTAACCCTAACCCTAACCCTAACCCATACCCTACGCCGTACCCGAAGCCCTCCACGAACCCGTACCCTAAGCCGTACCCTAAGCCTAACCCTAAGCCTAACCCTAACCCTAGGCTACCCTTGACTGCTTCTGCCTCCAATAGATTTCCTAAGCACTAGTGTTTTAAGGAACAGCTTAAAAAGAGAATCCTAATGTGATTTCTTTATAATGTGTGTGTTCCTTATCTTATCCTAGTGTCTAAACTCTTCTCCATGGCTGGACCC
The DNA here is from genome assembly GCF_965194825.1 of Balaenoptera physalus. Classification (NCBI taxonomy): domain Eukaryota; kingdom Metazoa; phylum Chordata; class Mammalia; order Artiodactyla; family Balaenopteridae; genus Balaenoptera; species Balaenoptera physalus. The sequence goes on from NW_028126223.1 coordinate 151,299, forward strand.
CCAAATAATATTCCTTTACGTGCTAAGGGGTAACTAGAGAGTGGGATAGGTTTAATAACTACCCTAACCCTAACGCGTACCCTAACGCTAACCCCTACCCTAACCCTAACACGTACCCTAATCCTAACCCGTACCCTAAACCGAGCCCTAACCCTAACACTAACCCTAACCCTAACCCTAACCCATACCCTACGCCGTACCCGAAGCCCTCCCCGAACCCGTACCCTAAGCCGTACCCTAAGCCTAACCCTAAGCCTAACCCTAACCCTAGGCTACCCTTGACTGCTTCTGCCTCCAATAGATTTCCTAAGCACTAGTGTTTTAAGGAACAGCTTAAAAAGAGAATCCTAATGTGATTTCTTTATAATGGGTGTGTTCCTTATCTAATCCTAGTGTCTAAACTCTTCTCCATGGCTGGACCCCCAAATAATATTCCTTTATGTGCTAAGGGGTATCTAGAGAGTGGGATAGGTTTAATCACTACCCTAACCCTAACGCGTACCATAAACCTAACCCCTACCCTAACCCTAACACGTACCCTAATCCTAACCCGTACCCTAAACCGAGCCCTAACCCTAACACTAACCCTAACCCTAACCCTAACCCATACCCTACGCCGTATCTGAAGCCCTCCCCGAACCCGTACCCTAAGCCGTACCCTAAGCCTAACCCTAAGCCTAACCCTAACCCTAGGCTATCCTTGACTGCTTCTGCCTCCAATAGATTTCCTAAGCACTAGTGTTTTAAGGAACAGCTTAAAAAGAGAATCCTAATGTGATTTCTTTATATTGTGTGTGTTCCTCATCTTATCCTAGTGTCTAAACTCTTCTCCATGGCTGGACCCCCAAATAATATTCCTTTACGTGCTAAGGGGTAACTAGGGAGTGGGATAGGTTTAATAACTACCCTAACCCTAACGCGTACCCTAACGCTAACCCCTACCCTAACACTAACACGTACCCTAATCCTAACCCGTACCCTAAACCGAGCCCTAACCCTAACACTAACCCTAACCCTAACCCTAACCCATACCCTACGCCGTACCCGAAGCCCTCCCCGAACCCGTACCCTAAGCCGTACCCTAAGCCTAACCCTAAGCCTAACCCTAACCCTAGGCTACCCTTGACTGCTTCTGCCTCCAATAGATTTCCTAAGCACTAGTGTGTTAAGGAACAGCTTAAAAAGAGAATCCTAATGTGATTTCTTTATAATGTGTGTGTTCCTTATCTTATCCTAGTGTCTAAACTCTTCTCCATGGCTGGACCCCCAAATAATATTCCTTTACGTGCTAAGGGGTAACTAGAGAGTGGGATAGGTTTAATAACTACCCTAACCCTAACGCGTACCCTAACGCTAACCCCTACCCTAACACTAACACGTACCCTAATCCTAACCCGTACCCTAAACCGAGCCCTAACCCTAACACTAACCCTAACCATAACCCTAACCCATACCCTACGCCGTACCCGAAGCCCTCCCCGAACCCGTACCCTAAGCCGTACCCTAAGCCTAACCCTAAGCCTAACCCTAACCCTAGGCTACCCTTGACTGCTTCTGCCTCCAATAGATTTCCTAAGCACTAGTGTTTTAAGGAACAGCTTAAAAAGAGAATCCTAATGTGATTTCTTTATAATGGGTGTGTTCCTTATCTAATCCTAGTGTCTAAACTCTTCTCCATGGCTGGACCCCCAAATAATATTCCTTTATGTGCTAAGGGGTATCTAGAGAGTGGGATAGGTTTAATCACTACCCTAACCCTAACGCGTACCATAACCCTAACCCCTACCCTAACCCTAACACGTACCCTAATCCTAACCCGTACCCTAAACCGAGCCCTAACCCTAACACTAACCCTAACCCTAACCCTAACCCATACCCTACGCCGTACCCTAAGCCCTCCCCGAACCCGTACCCTAAGCCATACCCTAAGCCTAACCCTAAGCCTAACCCTAACCCTAGGCTACCCTTGACTGCTTCTGCCTCCAATAGATTTCCTAAGCACTAGTGTTTTAAGGAACAGCTTAAAAAGAGAATCCTAATGTGATTTCTTTATAATGTGTGTGTTCCTTATCTTATCCTAGTGTCTAAACACTTCTCCATGGCTGCACCCCCAAATAATATTCCTTTACGTGCTAAGGAGTATCTAGAGAGTGGGATAGGTTTAATAACTACCCTAACCCTAACGCGTACCCTAACCCTAACCCCTACCCTAACCCTAACATGTACCCTAATCCTAACCCGTACCCTAAACCGAGCCCTAACCCTAACACTAACCCTAACACTAACCCTAACCCATACCCTACGCCGTACCCGAAGCCCTCCACGAACCCGTACCCTAAGCCGTACCCTAAGCCTAACCCTAAGCCTATCGCTAACCCTAGGCTACCCTTGACTGCTTCTGCCTCCAATAGATTTCCTAAGCACTAGTGTTTTAAGGAACAGCTTAAAAAGAGAATCCTAATGTGATTTCTATATAATGTGTGTGTTCCTTATTTTATCCTAGTGTCTAAACTCTTCTCCATGGCTGGACCCCCAAATAATATTCCTTTACGTGCTAAGGGGTAACTAGAGAGTGGGATAGGTTTAATAACTACCCTAACCCTAACGCGTACCCTAATGCTAATCCCTACCCTAACACTAACACGTACCCTAATCCTAACCCGTACCCTAAACCGAGCCCTAACCCTAACACTAACCCTAACCCTAACCCTAACCCATACCCTATGCCGTACCCGAAGCCCTCCCTGAACCCGTACCCTAAGCCGTACCCTAAGCCTAACCCTAAGCCTAACCCTAACCCTAGGCTACCCTTGACTGCTTCTGCCTCCAATAGATTTCCTAAGCACTAGTGTTTTAAGGAACAGCTTAAAAAGAGAATCCTAATGTGATTTCTTTATAATGTGTGTGTTCCTTATATTATCTTAGTGTCTAAACACTTCTCCATGGCTGCACCCCCAAATAATATTCCTTTACGTGCTAAGGAGTATCTAGAGAGTGGGATAGGTTTCATAACTACCCTAACCCTAACGCGTACCCTAACCCTAACCCCTACCCTAACCCTAACACGTACCCTAATCCTAACCCGTACCCTAAACCGAGCCCTAACCCTAACACTAACCCTAACCTTAACCCTAACCCATACCCTACGCCGTACCCGAAGCCCTCCACGAACCCGTACCCTAAGCCGTACCCTAAGCCTAACCCTAAGCCTAACCCTAACCCTAGGCTACCCTTGACTGCTTCTGCCTCCAATAGATTTCCTAAGCACTAGTGTTTTAAGGAACAGCTTAAAAAGAGAATCCTAATGTGATTTCTTTATAATGTGTGTGTTCCTTATCTTATCCTAGTGTCTAAACTCTTCTCCATGGCTGGACCCCCAAATAATATTCCTTTACGTGCTAAGGGGTAACTAGAGAGTGGGATAGGTTTAATAACTACCCTAACCCTAACGCGTACCCTAACGCTAACCCCTACCCTAACCCTAACACGTACCCTAATCCTAACCCGTACCCTAAACCGAGCCCTAACCCTAACACTAACCCTAACCCTAACCCTAACCCATACCCTACGCCGTACCCGAAGCCCTCCCCGAACCCGTACCCTAAGCCGTACCCTAAGCCTAACCCTAAGCCTAACCCTAACCCTAGGCTACCCTTGACTGCTTCTGCCTCCAATAGATTTCCTAAGCACTAGTGTTTTAAGGAACAGCTTAAAAAGAGAATCCTAATGTGATTTCTTTATAATGGGTGTGTTCCTCATCTAATCCTAGTGTCTAAACTCTTCTCCATGGCTGGACCCCCAAATAATATTCCTTTATGTGTTAAGGGGTATCTAGAGAGTGGGATAGGTTTAATCACTACCCTAACCCTAACGCGTACCATAACCCTAACCCCTACCCTAACCCTAACACGTACCCTAATCCTAACCCGTATCCTAAACCGAGCCCTAACCCTAACACTAACCCTAACCCTAACCCTAACCCATACCCTACGCCGTACCTGAAGCCCTCCCCGAACCCGTACCCTAAGCCGTACCCTAAGCCTAACCCTAAGCCTAACCCTAACCCTAGGCTACCCTTGACTGCTTCTGCCTCCAATAGATTTCCTAAGCACTAGTGTTTTAAGGAACAGCTTAAAAAGAGAATCCTAATGTGATTTCTTTATATTGTGTGTGTTCCTCATCTTATCCTTGTGTCTAAACTCTTCTCCATGGCTGGACCCCCAAATAATATTCCTTTACGTGCTAAGGGGTATCTAGGGAGTGGGATAGGTTTAATAACTACCCTAACCCTAACGCGTACCCTAACGCTAACCCCTACCCTAACACTAACACGTACCCTAATCCTAACCCGTACCCTAAACCGAGCCCTAACCCTAACACTAACCCTAACCCTAACCCTAAACCATACCCTACGCCATACCCGAAGCCCTCCCCGAACCCGTACCCTAAGCCGTACCCTAAGCCTAACCCTAAGCCTAACCCTAACCCTAGGCTACCCTTGACTGCTTGTGCCTCCAATAGATTTCCTAAGAACTAGTGTTTTAAGGAACAGCTTAAAAAGAGAATCCTAATGTGATTTCTTTATAATGTGTGTGTTCCTTATCTTATCCTAGTGTCTAAACACTTCTCCATGGCTGGACCCCCAAAATAATATTCCTTTACGTGCTAAGGGGTAACTAGAGAGTTGGATAGGTTTAATAACTACCCTAACCCTAACGCGTACCCTAACGCTAACCCCTACCCTAACACTAACACGTACCCTAATCCTAACCCGTACCCTAAACCGAGCCCTAACCCTAACACTAACCCTAACCATAACCCTAACCCATACCCTACGCCGTACCCGAAGCCCTCCCCGAACCCGTACCCTAAGCCGTACCCTAAGCCTAACCCTAAGCCTAACCCTAACCCTAGGCTACCCTTGACTGCTTCTGCCTCCAATAGATTTCCTAAGCACTAGTGTTTTAAGGAACAGCTTAAAAAGAGAATCCTAATGTGATTTCTTTATAATGGGTGTGTTCCTTATCTAATCCTAGTGTCTAAACTCTTCTCCATGGCTGGACCCCCAAATAATATTCCTTTATGTGCTAAGGGGTATCTAGAGAGTGGGATAGGTTTAATCACTACCCTAACCCTAACGCGTACCATAACCCTAACCCCTACCCTAACCCTAACACGTACCCTAATCCTAACCCGTACCCTAAACCGAGCCCTAACCCTAACACTAACCCTAACCCTAACCCTAACCCATACCCTACGCCGTACCCTAAGCCCTCCCCGAACCCGTACCCTAAGCCATACCCTAAGCCTAACCCTAAGCCTAACCCTAACCCTAGGCTACCCTTGACTGCTTCTGCCTCCAATAGATTTCCTAAGCACTAGTGTTTTAAGGAACAGCTTAAAAAGAGAATCCTAATGTGATTTCTTTATAATGTGTGTGTTCCTTATCTTATCCTAGTGTCTAAACACTTCTCCATGGCTGCACCCCCAAATAATATTCCTTTACGTGCTAAGGAGTATCTAGAGAGTGGGATAGGTTTAATAACTACCCTAACCCTAACGCGTACCCTAACCCTAACCCCTACCCTAACCCTAACACGTACCCTAATCCTAACCCGTACCCTAAACCGAGCCCTAACCCTAACACTAACCCTAACACTAACCCTAACCCATACCCTACGCCGTACCCGAAGCCCTCCACGAACCCGTACCCTAAGCCGTACCCTAAGCCTAACCCTAAGCCTATCGCTAACCCTAGGCTACCCTTGACTGCTTCTGCCTCCAATAGATTTCCTAAGCACTAGTGTTTTAAGGAACAGCTTAAAAAGAGAATCCTAATGTGATTTCTATATAATGTGTGTGTTCCTTATTTTATCCTAGTGTCTAAACTCTTCTCCATGGCTGGACCCCCAAATAATATTCCTTTACGTGCTAAGGGGTAACTAGAGAGTGGGATAGGTTTAATAACTACCCTAACCCTAACGCGTACCCTAATGCTAATCCCTACCCTAACACTAACACGTACCCTAATCCTAACCCGTACCCTAAACCGAGCCCTAACCCTAACACTAACCCTAACCCTAACCCTAACCCATACCCTATGCCGTACCCGAAGCCCTCCCTGAACCCGTACCCTAAGCCGTACCCTAAGCCTAACCCTAAGCCTAACCCTAACCCTAGGCTACCCTTGACTGCTTCTGCCTCCAATAGATTTCCTAAGCACTAGTGTTTTAAGGAACAGCTTAAAAAGAGAATCCTAATGTGATTTCTTTATAATGTGTGTGTTCCTTATATTATCTTAGTGTCTAAACACTTCTCCATGGCTGCACCCCCAAATAATATTCCTTTACGTGCTAAGGAGTATCTAGAGAGTGGGATAGGTTTCATAACTACCCTAACCCTAACGCGTACCCTAACCCTAACCCCTACCCTAACCCTAACACGTACCCTAATCCTAACCCGTACCCTAAACCGAGCCCTAACCCTAACACTAACCCTAACCTTAACCCTAACCCATACCCTACGCCGTACCCGAAGCCCTCCACGAACCCGTACCCTAAGCCGTACCCTAAGCCTAACCCTAAGCCTAACCCTAACCCTAGGCTACCCTTGACTGCTTCTGCCTCCAATAGATTTCCTAAGCACTAGTGTTTTAAGGAACAGCTTAAAAAGAGAATCCTAATGTGATTTCTTTATAATGTGTGTGTTCCTTATCTTATCCTAGTGTCTAAACTCTTCTCCATGGCTGGACCCCCAAATAATATTCCTTTACGTGCTAAGGGGTAACTAGAGAGTGGGATAGGTTTAATAACTACCCTAACCCTAACGCGTACCCTAACGCTAACCCCTACCCTAACCCTAACACGTACCCTAATCCTAACCCGTACCCTAAACCGAGCCCTAACCCTAACACTAACCCTAACCCTAACCCTAACCCATACCCTACGCCGTACCCGAAGCCCTCCCCGAACCCGTACCCTAAGCCGTACCCTAAGCCTAACCCTAAGCCTAACCCTAACCCTAGGCTACCCTTGACTGCTTCTGCCTCCAATAGATTTCCTAAGCACTAGTGTTTTAAGGAACAGCTTAAAAAGAGAATCCTAATGTGATTTCTTTATAATGGGTGTGTTCCTCATCTAATCCTAGTGTCTAAACTCTTCTCCATGGCTGGACCCCCAAATAATATTCCTTTATGTGTTAAGGGGTATCTAGAGAGTGGGATAGGTTTAATCACTACCCTAACCCTAACGCGTACCATAACCCTAACCCCTACCCTAACCCTAACACGTACCCTAATCCTAACCCGTACCCTAAACCGAGCCCTAACCCTAACACTAACCCTAACCCTAACCCTAACCCATACCCTACGCCGTACCTGAAGCCCTCCCCGAACCCGTACCCTAAGCCGTACCCTAAGCCTAACCCTAAGCCTAACCCTAACCCTAGGCTACCCTTGACTGCTTCTGCCTCCAATAGATTTCCTAAGCACTAGTGTTTTAAGGAACAGCTTAAAAAGAGAATCCTAATGTGATTTCTTTATATTGTGTGTGTTCCTCATCTTATCCTTGTGTCTAAACTCTTCTCCATGGCTGGACCCCCAAATAATATTCCTTTACGTGCTAAGGGGTATCTAGGGAGTGGGATAGGTTTAATAACTACCCTAACCCTAACGCGTACCCTAACGCTAACCCCTACCCTAACACTAACACGTACCCTAATCCTAACCCGTACCCTAAACCGAGCCCTAACCCTAACACTAACCCTAACCCTAACCCTAAACCATACCCTACGCCATACCCGAAGCCCTCCCCGAACCCGTACCCTAAGCCGTACCCTAAGCCTAACCCTAAGCCTAACCCTAACCCTAGGCTACCCTTGACTGCTTGTGCCTCCAATAGATTTCCTAAGAACTAGTGTTTTAAGGAACAGCTTAAAAAGAGAATCCTAATGTGATTTCTTTATAATGTGTGTGTTCCTTATCTTATCCTAGTGTCTAAACACTTCTCCATGGCTGGACCCCCAAAATAATATTCCTTTACGTGCTAAGGGGTAACTAGAGAGTGGGATAGGTTTAATAACTACCCTAACCCTAACGCGTACCCTAACGCTAACCCCTACCCTAACACTAACACGTACCCTAATCCTAACCCGTACCCTAAACCGAGCCCTAACCCTAACACTAACCCTAACCCTAACCCTAACCCATACCCTACGCCGTACCCGAAGCCCTCCCCGAACCCGTACCCTAAGCCGTACCCTAAGCCTAACCCTAAGCCTAACCCTAACCCTAGGCTACCCTTGACTGCTTCTGCCTCCAATAGATTTCCTAAGCACTAGTGTTTTAAGGAACAGCTTAAAAAGAGAATCCTAATGTGATTTCTTTATAATGGGTGTGTTCCTTATATTATCTTAGTGTCTAAACACTTCTCCATGGCTGCACCCCCAAATAATATTCCTTTACGTGCTAAGGAGTATCTAGAGGGTGGGATAGGTTTAATAACTACCCTAACCCTAACGCATACCCTAACCCTAACCCCTACCCTAACCCTAACACGTACCCTAATCCTAACCCGTACCCTAAACCGAGCCCTAACCCTAACACTAACCCTAACCCTAACCCTAACCCATACCCTACGCCGTACCCGAAGCCCTCCACGAACCCGTACCCTAAGCCGTACCCTAAGCCTAACCCTAAGCCTAACCCTAACCCTAGGCTACCCTTGACTGCTTCTGCCTCCAATAGATTTCCTAAGCACTAGTGTTTTAAGGAACAGCTTAAAAAGAGAATCCTAATGTGATTCCTTTATAATGTGTGTGTTCCTTATCTTATCCTAGTGTCTAAACTCTTCTCCATGGCTGGACCCCCAAATAATATTCCTTTACGTGCTAAGGGGTAACTAGAGAGTGGGATAGGTTTAATAACTACCCTAACCCTAACGCGTACCCTAACGCTAACCCCTACCCTAACCCTAACACGTACCCTAATCCTAACCCGTACCCTAAACCGAGCCCTAACCCTAACACTAACCCTAACCCTAACCCTAACCCATACCCTATGCCGTACCCGAAGCCCTCCCCGAACCCGTACCCTAAGCCGTACCCTAAGCCTAACCCTAAGCCTAACCCTAACCCTAGGCTACCCTTGATTGCTTCTGCCTCCAATAGATTTCCTAAGCACTAGTGTTTTAAGGAACAGCTTAAAAAGAGAATCCTAATGTGATTTCTTTATAATGGGTGTGTTCCTTATCTAATCCTAGTGTCTAAACTCTTCTCCATGGCTGGACCCCCAAATAATATTCCTTTACGTGCTAAGGGGTATCTAGAGAGTGGGATAGGTTTAATAACTACCCTAACCCTAACGCGTACCCTAACCCTAACCCCTACCCTAACCCTAACACGTACCCTAATCCTAACCCGTACCCTAAACCGAGCCCTAACCCTAACACTAACCCTAACCCTAACCCTAACCCATACCCTACGCCGTACCCGAAGCCCTCCCCGAACCCGTACCCTAAGCCGTACCCTAAGCCTAACCCTAAGCCTAACCCTAACCCTAGGCTACCCTTGACTGCTTCTGCCTCCAATAGATTTCCTAAGCACTAGTGTTTTAAGGAACAGCTTAAAAAGAGAATCCTAATGTGATTTCTTTATAATGTGTGTGTTCCTTATATTATCTTAGTGTCTAAACACTTCTCCATGCCTGGACCCCCAAATAATATTCCTTTACGTACTAAGGAGTATCTAGAGAGTGGGATAGGTTTAATAACTACCCTAACCCTAACGCGTACCCTAACCCTAACCCCTACCCTAACCCTAACACGTACCCTAATCCTAACCCGTACCCTAAACCGAGCCCTAACCCTAACACTAACCCTAACCCTAACCCTAACCCATACCCTACGCCGTAGCCGAAGCCCTCCACGAACCCGTACCCTAAGCCGTACCCTAAGCCTAACCCTAAGCCTAACCCTAACCCTAGGCTACCCTTGACTGCTTCTGCCTCCAATAGATTTCCTAAGCACTAGTGTGTTAAGGAACAGCTTAAAAAGAGAATCCTAATGTGATTTCTTTATAATGTGTGTGTTCCTTATCTTATCCTAGTGTCTAAACTCTTCTCCATGGCTGGACCCCCAAATAATATTCCTTTACGTGCTAAGGGGTAACTAGAGAGTGGGATAGGTTTAATAACTACCCTAACCCTAACGCGTACCCTAACGCTAACCCCTACCCTAACCCTAACACGTACCCTAATCCTAACCCGTACCCTAAACCGAGCCCTAACCCTAACACTAACCCTAACCCTAACCCTAACCCATACCCTACGCCGTACCCGAAGCCCTCCCCGAACCCGTACCCTAAGCCGTACCCTAAACCTAACCCTAAGCCTAACCCTAACCCTAGGCTACCCTTGACTGCTTCTGCCTCCAATAGATTTCCTAAGCACTAGTGTTTTAAGGAACAGCTTAAAAAGAGAATCCTAATGTGATTTCTTTATAATGTGTGTGTTCCTTATATTATCTTAGTGTCTAAACACTTCTCCATGGCTGGACCCCCAAATAATATTCCTTTACGTGCTAAGGAGTATCTAGAGAGTGGGATAGGTTTAATAACTACCCTAACCCTAACGCGTACCCTAACCCTAACCCCTACCCTAACCCTAACACGTACCCTAATCCTAACCCGTACCCTAAACCGAGCCCTAACCCTAACACTAACCCTAGCCCTAACCCTAACCCATACCCTACGCCGTACCCGAAGCCCTCCACGAACCCGTAACCTAAGCCGTACCCTAAGCCTAACCCTAAGCCTAACCCTAACCCTAGGCTACCCTTGACTGCTTCTGCCTCCAATAGATTTCCTAAGCACTAGTGTTTTAAGGAACAGCTTAAAAAGAGAATCCTAATGTGATTTCTTTATAATGGGTGTGTTCCTTATCTTATCCTAGTGTCTAAACACTTCTCCATGGCTGCACCCCCAAATAATATTCCTTTACGTGCTAAGGAGTATCTAGAGAGTGGGATAGGTTTAATAACTACCCTAACCCTAACGCGTACCCTAACCCTAAACCCTACCCTAAACCTAACACGTACCCTAATCCTAACCCGTACCCTAAACCGAGCCCTAACCCTAACACTAACCCTAACCCTAACCCTAACCCATACCCTACGCCGTACCCGAAGCCCTCCACGAACCCGTACCCTAAGCCGTACCCTAAGCCTAACCCTAAGCCTAACCCTAACCCTAGGCTACCCTTGACTGCTTCTGCCTCCAATAGATTTCCTAAGCACTAGTGTTTTAAGGAACAGCTTAAAAAGAGAATCCTAATGTGATTTCTTTATAATGTGTGTGTTCCTTATCTTATCCTAGTGTCTAAACTCTTCTCCATGGCTGGACCCCCAAATAATATTCCTTTACGTGCTAAGGGGTAACTAGAGAGTGGGATAGGTTTAATAACTACCCTAACCCTAACGCGTACCCTAACGCTAACCCCTACCCTAACCCTAACACGTACCCTAATCCTAACCCGTACCCTAAACCGAGCCCTAACCCTAACACTAACCCTAACCCTAACCCTAACCCATACCCTACGCCGTACCCGAAGCCCTCCCCGAACCCGTACCCTAAGCCGTACCCTAAGCCTAACCCTAAGCCTAACCCTAACCCTAGGCTACCCTTGACTGCTTCTGCCTCCAATAGATTTCCTAAGCACTAGTGTTTTAAGGAACAGCTTAAAAAGAGAATCCTAATGTGATTTCTTTATAATGGGTGTGTTCCTTATCTAATCCTAGTGTCTAAACTCTTCTCCATGGCTGGACCCCCAAATAATATTCCTTTATGTGCTAAGGGGTATCTAGAGAGTGGGATAGGTTTAATCACTACCCTAACCCTAACGCGTACCATAACCCTAACCCCTACCCTAACCCTAACACGTACCCTAATCCTAACCCGTACCCTAAACCGAGCCCTAACCCTAACACTAACCCTAACCCTAACCCTAACCCATACCCTACGCCGTATCTGAAGCCCTCCCCGAACCCGTACCCTAAGCCGTACCCTAAGCCTAACCCTAAGCCTAACCCTAACCCTAGGCTATCCTTGACTGCTTCTGCCTCCAATAGATTTCCTAAGCACTAGTGTTTTAAGGAACAGCTTAAAAAGAGAATCCTAATGTGATTTCTTTATAATGTGTGTGTTCCTTATATTATCTTAGTGTCTAAACACTTCTCCATGGCTGCACCCCCAAATAATATTCCTTTACGTGCTAAGGAGTATCTAGAGAGTGGGATAGGTTTCATAACTACCCTAACCCTAACGCGTACCCTAACCCTAACCCCTACCCTAACCCTAACACGTACCCTAATCCTAACCCGTACCCTAAACCGAGCCCTAACCCTAACACTAACCCTAACCTTAACCCTAACCCATACCCTACGCCGTACCCGAAGCCCTCCACGAACCCGTACCCTAAGCCGTACCCTAAGCCTAACCCTAAGCCTAACCCTAACCCTAGGCTACCCTTGACTGCTTCTGCCTCCAATAGATTTCCTAAGCACTAGTGTTTTAAGGAACAGCTTAAAAAGAGAATCCTAATGTGATTTCTTTATAATGTGTGTGTTCCTTATCTTATCCTAGTGTCTAAACTCTTCTCCATGGCTGGACCCCCAAATAATATTCCTTTACGTGCTAAGGGGTAACTAGAGAGTGGGATAGGTTTAATAACTACCCTAACCCTAACGCGTACCCTAACGCTAACCCCTACCCTAACCCTAACACGTACCCTAATCCTAACCCGTACCCTAAACCGAGCCCTAACCCTAACACTAACCCTAACCCTAACCCTAACCCATACCCTACGCCGTACCCGAAGCCCTCCCCGAACCCGTACCCTAAGCCGTACCCTAAGCCTAACCCTAAGCCTAACCCTAACCCTAGGCTACCCTTGACTGCTTCTGCCTCCAATAGATTTCCTAAGCACTAGTGTTTTAAGGAACAGCTTAAAAAGAGAATCCTAATGTGATTTCTTTATAATGGGTGTGTTCCTCATCTAATCCTAGTGTCTAAACTCTTCTCCATGGCTGGACCCCCAAATAATATTCCTTTATGTGTTAAGGGGTATCTAGAGAGTGGGATAGGTTTAATCACTACCCTAACCCTAACGCGTACCATAACCCTAACCCCTACCCTAACCCTAACACGTACCCTAATCCTAACCCGTACCCTAAACCGAGCCCTAACCCTAACACTAACCCTAACCCTAACCCTAACCCATACCCTACGCCGTACCTGAAGCCCTCCCCGAACCCGTACCCTAAGCCGTACCCTAAGCCTAACCCTAAGCCTAACCCTAACCCTAGGCTACCCTTGACTGCTTCTGCCTCCAATAGATTTCCTAAGCACTAGTGTTTTAAGGAACAGCTTAAAAAGAGAATCCTAATGTGATTTCTTTATATTGTGTGTGTTCCTCATCTTATCCTTGTGTCTAAACTCTTCTCCATGGCTGGACCCCCAAATAATATTCCTTTACGTGCTAAGGGGTATCTAGGGAGTGGGATAGGTTTAATAACTACCCTAACCCTAACGCGTACCCTAACGCTAACCCCTACCCTAACACTAACACGTACCCTAATCCTAACCCGTACCCTAAACCGAGCCCTAACCCTAACACTAACCCTAACCCTAACCCTAAACCATACCCTACGCCATACCCGAAGCCCTCCCCGAACCCGTACCCTAAGCCGTACCCTAAGCCTAACCCTAAGCCTAACCCTAACCCTAGGCTACCCTTGACTGCTTGTGCCTCCAATAGATTTCCTAAGAACTAGTGTTTTAAGGAACAGCTTAAAAAGAGAATCCTAATGTGATTTCTTTATAATGTGTGTGTTCCTTATCTTATCCTAGTGTCTAAACACTTCTCCATGGCTGGACCCCCAAAATAATATTCCTTTACGTGCTAAGGGGTAACTAGAGAGTGGGATAGGTTTAATAACTACCCTAACCCTAACGCGTACCCTAACGCTAACCCCTACCCTAACACTAACACGTACCCTAATCCTAACCCGTACCCTAAACCGAGCCCTAACCCTAACACTAACCCTAACCCTAACCCTAACCCATACCCTACGCCGTACCCGAAGCCCTCCCCGAACCCGTACCCTAAGCCGTACCCTAAGCCTAACCCTAAGCCTAACCCTAACCCTAGGCTACCCTTGACTGCTTCTGCCTCCAATAGATTTCCTAAGCACTAGTGTTTTAAGGAACAGCTTAAAAAGAGAATCCTAATGTGATTTCTTTATAATGGGTGTGTTCCTTATATTATCTTAGTGTCTAAACACTTCTCCATGGCTGCACCCCCAAATAATATTCCTTTACGTGCTAAGGAGTATCTAGAGGGTGGGATAGGTTTAATAACTACCCTAACCCTAACGCATACCCTAACCCTAACCCCTACCCTAACCCTAACACGTACCCTAATCCTAACCCGTACCCTAAACCGAGCCCTAACCCTAACACTAACCCTAACCCTAACCCTAACCCATACCCTACGCCGTACCCGAAGCCCTCCACGAACCCGTACCCTAAGCCGTACCCTAAGCCTAACCCTAAGCCTAACCCTAACCCTAGGCTACCCTTGACTGCTTCTGCCTCCAATAGATTTCCTAAGCACTAGTGTTTTAAGGAACAGCTTAAAAAGAGAATCCTAATGTGATTTCTTTATAATGTGTGTGTTCCTTATCTTATCCTAGTGTCTAAACTCTTCTCCATGGCTGGACCCCCAAATAATATTCCTTTACGTGCTAAGGGGTAACTAGAGAGTGGGATAGGTTTAATAACTACCCTAACCCTAACGCGTACCCTAACGCTAACCCCTACCCTAACCCTAACACGTACCCTAATCCTAACCCGTACCCTAAACCGAGCCCTAACCCTAACACTAACCCTAACCCTAACCCTAACCCATACCCTATGCCGTACCCGAAGCCCTCCCCGAACCCGTACCCTAAGCCGTACCCTAAGCCTAACCCTAAGCCTAACCCTAACCCTAGGCTACCCTTGATTGCTTCTGCCTCCAATAGATTTCCTAAGCACTAGTGTTTTAAGGAACAGCTTAAAAAGAGAATCCTAATGTGATTTCTTTATAATGGGTGTGTTCCTTATCTAATCCTAGTGTCTAAACTCTTCTCCATGGCTGGACCCCCAAATAATATTCCTTTACGTGCTAAGGGGTATCTAGAGAGTGGGATAGGTTTAATAACTACCCTAACCCTAACGCGTACCCTAACCCTAACCCCTACCCTAACCCTAACACGTACCCTAATCCTAACCCGTACCCTAAACCGAGCCCTAACCCTAACACTAACCCTAACCCTAACCCTAACCCATACCCTACGCCGTACCCGAAGCCCTCCCCGAACCCGTACCCTAAGCCGTACCCTAAGCCTAACCCTAAGCCTAACCCTAACCCTAGGCTACCCTTGACTGCTTCTGCCTCCAATAGATTTCCTAAGCACTAGTGTTTTAAGGAACAGCTTAAAAAGAGAATCCTAATGTGATTTCTTTATAATGTGTGTGTTCCTTATATTATCTTAGTGTCTAAACACTTCTCCATGCCTGGACCCCCAAATAATATTCCTTTACGTACTAAGGAGTATCTAGAGAGTGGGATAGGTTTAATAACTACCCTAACCCTAACGCGTACCCTAACCCTAACCCCTACCCTAACCCTAACACGTACCCTAATCCTAACCCGTACCCTAAACCGAGCCCTAACCCTAACACTAACCCTAACCCTAACCCTAACCCATACCCTACGCCGTAGCCGAAGCCCTCCACGAACCCGTACCCTAAGCCGTACCCTAAGCCTAACCCTAAGCCTAACCCTAACCCTAGGCTACCCTTGACTGCTTCTGCCTCCAATAGATTTCCTAAGCACTAGTGTGTTAAGGAACAGCTTAAAAAGAGAATCCTAATGTGATTTCTTTATAATGTGTGTGTTCCTTATCTTATCCTAGTGTCTAAACTCTTCTCCATGGCTGGACCCCCAAATAATATTCCTTTACGTGCTAAGGGGTAACTAGAGAGTGGGATAGGTTTAATAACTACCCTAACCCTAACGCGTACCCTAACGCTAACCCCTACCCTAACACTAACACGTACCCTAATCCTAACCCGTACCCTAAACCGAGCCCTAACCCTAACACTAACCCTAACCCTAACCCTAACCCATACCCTACGCCGTACCCGAAGCCCTCCCCGAACCCGTACCCTAAGCCGTACCCTAAGCCTAACCCTAAGCCTAACCCTAACCCTAGGCTACCCTTGACTGCTTCTGCCTCCAATAGATTTCCTAAGCACTAGTGTTTTAAGGAACAGCTTAAAAAGAGAATCCTAATGTGATTTCTTTATAATGTGTGTGTTCCTTATATTATCTTAGTGTCTAAACACTTCTCCATGGCTGGACCCCCAAATAATATTCCTTTACGTGCTAAGGAGTATCTAGAGAGTGGGATAGGTTTAATAACTACCCTAACCCTAACGCGTACCCTAACCCTAACCCCTACCCTAACCCTAACACGTACCCTAATCCTAACCCGTACCCTAAACCGAGCCCTAACCCTAACACTAACCCTAGCCCTAACCCTAACCCATACCCTACGCCGTACCCGAAGCCCTCCACGAACCCGTAACCTAAGCCGTACCCTAAGCCTAACCCTAAGCCTAACCCTAACCCTAGGCTACCCTTGACTGCTTCTGCCTCCAATAGATTTCCTAAGCACTAGTGTTTTAAGGAACAGCTTAAAAAGAGAATCCTAATGTGATTTCTTTATAATGTGTGTGTTCCTTATCTTATCCTAGTGTCTAAACACTTCTCCATGGCTGCACCCCCAAATAATATTCCTTTACGTGCTAAGGAGTATCTAGAGAGTGGGATAGGTTTAATAACTACCCTAACCCTAACGCGTACCCTAACCCTAAACCCTACCCTAAACCTAACACGTACCCTAATCCTAACCCGTACCCTAAACCGAGCCCTAACCCTAACACTAACCCTAACCCTAACCCTAACCCATACCCTACGCCGTACCCGAAGCCCTCCACGAACCCGTACCCTAAGCCGTACCCTAAGCCTAACCCTAAGCCTAACCCTAACCCTAGGCTACCCTTGACTGCTTCTGCCTCCAATAGATTTCCTAAGCACTAGTGTTTTAAGGAACAGCTTAAAAAGAGAATCCTAATGTGATTTCTTTATAATGTGTGTGTTCCTTATCTTATCCTAGTGTCTAAACTCTTCTCCATGGCTGGACCCCCAAATAATATTCCTTTACGTGCTAAGGGGTAACTAGAGAGTGGGATAGGTTTAATAACTACCCTAACCCTAACGCGTACCCTAACGCTAACCCCTACCCTAACCCTAACACGTACCCTAATCCTAACCCGTACCCTAAACCGAGCCCTAACCCTAACACTAACCCTAACACTAACCCTAACCCATACCCTACGCCGTACCCGAAGCCCTCCCCGAACCCGTACCCTAAGCCGTACCCTAAGCCTAACCCTAAGCCTAACCCTAACCCTAGGCTACCCTTGACTGCTTCTGCCTCCAATAGATTTCCTAAGCACTAGTGTTTTAAGGAACAGCTTAAAAAGAGAATCCTAATGTGATTTCTTTATAATGGGTGTGTTCCTTATCTAATCCTAGTGTCTAAACTCTTCTCCATGGCTGGACCCCCAAATAATATTCCTTTATGTGCTAAGGGGTATCTAGAGAGTGGGATAGGTTTAATCACTACCCTAACCCTAACGCGTACCATAACCCTAACCCCTACCCTAACCCTAACACGTACCCTAATCCTAACCCGTACCCTAAACCGAGCCCTAACCCTAACACTAACCCTAACCCTAACCCTAACCCATACCCTACGCCGTATCTGAAGCCCTCCCCGAACCCGTACCCTAAGCCGTACCCTAAGCCTAACCCTAAGCCTAACCCTAACCCTAGGCTATCCTTGACTGCTTCTGCCTCCAATAGATTTCCTAAGCACTAGTGTTTTAAGGAACAGCTTAAAAAGAGAATCCTAATGTGATTTCTTTATATTGTGTGTGTTCCTCATCTTATCCTAGTGTCTAAACTCTTCTCCATGGCTGGACCCCCAAATAATATTCCTTTACGTGCTAAGGGGTAACTAGGGAGTGGGATAGGTTTAATAACTACCCTAACCCTAACGCGTACCCTAACGCTAACCCCTACCCTAACACTAACACGTACCCTAATCCTAACCCGTACCCTAAACCGAGCCCTAACCCTAACACTAACCCTAGCCCTAACCCTAACCCATACCCTACGCCGTACCCGAAGCCCTGCACGAACCCGTACCCTAAGCCGTACCCTAAGCCTAACCCTAAGCCTAACCCTAACCCTAGGCTACCCTTGACTGCTTCTGCCTCCAATAGATTTCCTAAGCACTAGTGTTTTAAGGAACAGCTTAAAAAGAGAATCCTAATGTGATTTCTTTATAATGTGTGTGTTCCTTATCTTATCCTAGTGTCTAAACACTTCTCCATGGCTGCACCCCCAAATAATATTCCTTTACGTGCTAAGGAGTATCTAGAGAGTGGGATAGGTTTAATAACTACCCTAACCCTAACGCGTACCCTAACCCTAAACCCTACCCTAAACCTAACACGTACCCTAATCCTAACCCGTACCCTAAACCGAGCCCTAACCCTAACACTAACCCTAACCCTAACCCTAACCCATACCCTACGCCGTACCCGAAGCCCTCCACGAACCCGTACCCTAAGCCGTACCCTAAGCCTAACCCTAAGCCTAACCCTAACCCTAGGCTACCCTTGACTGCTTCTGCCTCCAATAGATTTCCTAAGCACTAGTGTTTTAAGGAACAGCTTAAAAAGAGAATCCTAATGTGATTTCTTTATAATGTGTGTGTTCCTTATCTTATCCTAGTGTCTAAACTCTTCTCCATGGCTGGACCCCCAAATAATATTCCTTTACGTGCTAAGGGGTAACTAGAGAGTGGGATAGGTTTAATAACTACCCTAACCCTAACGCGTACCCTAACGCTAACCCCTACCCTAACCCTAACACGTACCCTAATCCTAACCCGTACCCTAAACCGAGCCCTAACCCTAACACTAACCCTAACCCTAACCCTAACCCATACCCTACGCCGTACCCGAAGCCCTCCCCGAACCCGTACCCTAAGCCGTACCCTAAGCCTAACCCTAAGCCTAACCCTAACCCTAGGCTACCCTTGACTGCTTCTGCCTCCAATAGATTTCCTAAGCACTAGTGTTTTAAGGAACAGCTTAAAAAGAGAATCCTAATGTGATTTCTTTATAATGGGTGTGTTCCTTATCTAATCCTAGTGTCTAAACTCTTCTCCATGGCTGGACCCCCAAATAATATTCCTTTATGTGCTAAGGGGTATCTAGAGAGTGGGATAGGTTTAATCACTACCCTAACCCTAACGCGTACCATAAACCTAACCCCTACCCTAACCCTAACACGTACCCTAATCCTAACCCGTACCCTAAACCGAGCCCTAACCCTAACACTAACCCTAACCCTAACCCTAACCCATACCCTACGCCGTATCTGAAGCCCTCCCCGAACCCGTACCCTAAGCCGTACCCTAAGCCTAACCCTAAGCCTAACCCTAACCCTAGGCTATCCTTGACTGCTTCTGCCTCCAATAGATTTCCTAAGCACTAGTGTTTTAAGGAACAGCTTAAAAAGAGAATCCTAATGTGATTTCTTTATATTGTGTGTGTTCCTCATCTTATCCTAGTGTCTAAACTCTTCTCCATGGCTGGACCCCCAAATAATATTCCTTTACGTGCTAAGGGGTAACTAGGGAGTGGGATAGGTTTAATAACTACCCTAACCCTAACGCGTACCCTAACGCTAACCCCTACCCTAACACTAACACGTACCCTAATCCTAACCCGTACCCTAAACCGAGCCCTAACCCTAACACTAACCCTAACCCTAACCCTAACCCATACCCTACGCCGTACCAGAAGCCCTCCCCGAACCCGTACCCTAAGCCGTACCCTAAGCCTAACCCTAAGCCTAACCCTAACCCTAGGCTACCCTTGATTGCTTCTGCCTCCAATAGATTTCCTAAGCACTAGTGTTTTAAGGAACAGCTTAAAAAGAGAATCCTAATGTGATTTCTTTATAATGGGTGTGTTCCTTATCTAATCCTAGTGTCTAAACTCTTCTCCATGGCTGGACCCCCAAATAATATTCCTTTACGTGCTAAGGGGTATCTAGAGAGTGGGATAGGTTTAATAACTACCCTAACCCTAACGCGTACCCTAACCCTAACCCCTACCCTAACCCTAACACGTACCCTAATCCTAACCCGTACCCTAAACCGAGCCCTAACCCTAACACTAACCCTAACCCTAACCCTAACCCATACCCTACGCCGTACCCGAAGCCCTCCCCGAACCCGTACCCTAAGCCGTACCCTAAGCCTAACCCTAAGCCTAACCCTAACCCTAGGCTACCCTTGACTGCTTCTGCCTCCAATAGATTTCCTAAGCACTAGTGTTTTAAGGAACAGCTTAAAAAGAGAATCCTAATGTGATTTCTTTATAATGTGTGTGTTCCTTATATTATCTTAGTGTCTAAACACTTCTCCATGCCTGGACCCCCAAATAATATTCCTTTACGTACTAAGGAGTATCTAGAGAGTGGGATAGGTTTAATAACTACCCTAACCCTAACGCGTACCCTAACCCTAACCCCTACCCTAACCCTAACACGTACCCTAATCCTAACCCGTACCCTAAACCGAGCCCTAACCCTAACACTAACCCTAACCCTAACCCTAACCCATACCCTACGCCGTAGCCGAAGCCCTCCACGAACCCGTACCCTAAGCCGTACCCTAAGCCTAACCCTAAGCCTAACCCTAACCCTAGGCTACCCTTGACTGCTTCTGCCTCCAATAGATTTCCTAAGCACTAGTGTGTTAAGGAACAGCTTAAAAAGAGAATCCTAATGTGATTTCTTTATAATGTGTGTGTTCCTTATCTTATCCTAGTGTCTAAACTCTTCTCCATGGCTGGACCCCCAAATAATATTCCTTTACGTGCTAAGGGGTAACTAGAGAGTGGGATAGGTTTAATAACTACCCTAACCCTAACGCGTACCCTAACGCTAACCCCTACCCTAACACTAACACGTACCCTAATCCTAACCCGTACCCTAAACCGAGCCCTAACCCTAACACTAACCCTAACCCTAACCCTAACCCATACCCTACGCCGTACCCGAAGCCCTCCCCGAACCCGTACCCTAAGCCGTACCCTAAGCCTAACCCTAAGCCTAACCCTAACCCTAGGCTACCCTTGACTGCTTCTGCCTCCAATAGATTTCCTAAGCACTAGTGTTTTAAGGAACAGCTTAAAAAGAGAATCCTAATGTGATTTCTTTATAATGTGTGTGTTCCTTATATTATCTTAGTGTCTAAACACTTCTCCATGGCTGGACCCCCAAATAATATTCCTTTACGTGCTAAGGAGTATCTAGAGAGTGGGATAGGTTTAATAACTACCCTAACCCTAACGCGTACCCTAACCCTAACCCCTACCCTAACCCTAACACGTACCCTAATCCTAACCCGTACCCTAAACCGAGCCCTAACCCTAACACTAACCCTAGCCCTAACCCTAACCCATACCCTACGCCGTACCCGAAGCCCTCCACGAACCCGTAACCTAAGCCGTACCCTAAGCCTAACCCTAAGCCTAACCCTAACCCTAGGCTACCCTTGACTGCTTCTGCCTCCAATAGATTTCCTAAGCACTAGTGTTTTAAGGAACAGCTTAAAAAGAGAATCCTAATGTGATTTCTTTATAATGTGTGTGTTCCTTATCTTATCCTAGTGTCTAAACACTTCTCCATGGCTGCACCCCCAAATAATATTCCTTTACGTGCTAAGGAGTATCTAGAGAGTGGGATAGGTTTAATAACTACCCTAACCCTAACGCGTACCCTAACCCTAAACCCTACCCTAAACCTAACACGTACCCTAATCCTAACCCGTACCCTAAACCGAGCCCTAACCCTAACACTAACCCTAACCCTAACCCTAACCCATACCCTACGCCGTACCCGAAGCCCTCCACGAACCCGTACCCTAAGCCGTACCCTAAGCCTAACCCTAAGCCTAACCCTAACCCTAGGCTACCCTTGACTGCTTCTGCCTCCAATAGATTTCCTAAGCACTAGTGTTTTAAGGAACAGCTTAAAAAGAGAATCCTAATGTGATTTCTTTATAATGTGTGTGTTCCTTATCTTATCCTAGTGTCTAAACTCTTCTCCATGGCTGGACCCCCAAATAATATTCCTTTACGTGCTAAGGGGTAACTAGAGAGTGGGATAGGTTTAATAACTACCCTAACCCTAACGCGTACCCTAACGCTAACCCCTACCCTAACCCTAACACGTACCCTAATCCTAACCCGTACCCTAAACCGAGCCCTAACCCTAACACTAACCCTAACCCTAACCCTAACCCATACCCTACGCCGTACCCGAAGCCCTCCCCGAACCCGTACCCTAAGCCGTACCCTAAGCCTAACCCTAAGCCTAACCCTAACCCTAGGCTACCCTTGACTGCTTCTGCCTCCAATAGATTTCCTAAGCACTAGTGTTTTAAGGAACAGCTTAAAAAGAGAATCCTAATGTGATTTCTTTATAATGGGTGTGTTCCTTATCTAATCCTAGTGTCTAAACTCTTCTCCATGGCTGGACCCCCAAATAATATTCCTTTATGTGCTAAGGGGTATCTAGAGAGTGGGATAGGTTTAATCACTACCCTAACCCTAACGCGTACCATAACCCTAACCCCTACCCTAACCCTAACACGTACCCTAATCCTAACCCGTACCCTAAACCGAGCCCTAACCCTAACACTAACCCTAACCCTAACCCTAACCCATACCCTACGCCGTATCTGAAGCCCTCCCCGAACCCGTACCCTAAGCCGTACCCTAAGCCTAACCCTAAGCCTAACCCTAACCCTAGGCTATCCTTGACTGCTTCTGCCTCCAATAGATTTCCTAAGCACTAGTGTTTTAAGGAACAGCTTAAAAAGAGAATCCTAATGTGATTTCTTTATATTGTGTGTGTTCCTCATCTTATCCTAGTGTCTAAACTCTTCTCCATGGCTGGACCCCCAAATAATATTCCTTTACGTGCTAAGGGGTAACTAGGGAGTGGGATAGGTTTAATAACTACCCTAACCCTAACGCGTACCCTAACGCTAACCCCTACCCTAACACTAACACGTACCCTAATCCTAACCCGTACCCTAAACCGAGCCCTAACCCTAACACTAACCCTAGCCCTAACCCTAACCCATACCCTACGCCGTACCCGAAGCCCTGCACGAACCCGTACCCTAAGCCGTACCCTAAGCCTAACCCTAAGCCTAACCCTAACCCTAGGCTACCCTTGACTGCTTCTGCCTCCAATAGATTTCCTAAGCACTAGTGTTTTAAGGAACAGCTTAAAAAGAGAATCCTAATGTGATTTCTTTATAATGTGTGTGTTCCTTATCTTATCCTAGTGTCTAAACACTTCTCCATGGCTGCACCCCCAAATAATATTCCTTTACGTGCTAAGGAGTATCTAGAGAGTGGGATAGGTTTAATAACTACCCTAACCCTAACGCGTACCCTAACCCTAAACCCTACCCTAAACCTAACACGTACCCTAATCCTAACCCGTACCCTAAACCGAGCCCTAACCCTAACACTAACCCTAACCCTAACCCTAACCCATACCCTACGCCGTACCCGAAGCCCTCCACGAACCCGTACCCTAAGCCGTACCCTAAGCCTAACCCTAAGCCTAACCCTAACCCTAGGCTACCCTTGACTGCTTCTGCCTCCAATAGATTTCCTAAGCACTAGTGTTTTAAGGAACAGCTTAAAAAGAGAATCCTAATGTGATTTCTTTATAATGTGTGTGTTCCTTATCTTATCCTAGTGTCTAAACTCTTCTCCATGGCTGGACCCCCAAATAATATTCCTTTACGTGCTAAGGGGTAACTAGAGAGTGGGATAGGTTTAATAACTACCCTAACCCTAACGCGTACCCTAACGCTAACCCCTACCCTAACCCTAACACGTACCCTAATCCTAACCCGTACCCTAAACCGAGCCCTAACCCTAACACTAACCCTAACCCTAACCCTAACCCATACCCTACGCCGTACCCGAAGCCCTCCCCGAACCCGTACCCTAAGCCGTACCCTAAGCCTAACCCTAAGCCTAACCCTAACCCTAGGCTACCCTTGACTGCTTCTGCCTCCAATAGATTTCCTAAGCACTAGTGTTTTAAGGAACAGCTTAAAAAGAGAATCCTAATGTGATTTCTTTATAATGGGTGTGTTCCTTATCTAATCCTAGTGTCTAAACTCTTCTCCATGGCTGGACCCCCAAATAATATTCCTTTATGTGCTAAGGGGTATCTAGAGAGTGGGATAGGTTTAATCACTACCCTAACCCTAACGCGTACCATAAACCTAACCCCTACCCTAACCCTAACACGTACCCTAATCCTAACCCGTACCCTAAACCGAGCCCTAACCCTAACACTAACCCTAACCCTAACCCTAACCCATACCCTACGCCGTATCTGAAGCCCTCCCCGAACCCGTACCCTAAGCCGTACCCTAAGCCTAACCCTAAGCCTAACCCTAACCCTAGGCTATCCTTGACTGCTTCTGCCTCCAATAGATTTCCTAAGCACTAGTGTTTTAAGGAACAGCTTAAAAAGAGAATCCTAATGTGATTTCTTTATATTGTGTGTGTTCCTCATCTTATCCTAGTGTCTAAACTCTTCTCCATGGCTGGACCCCCAAATAATATTCCTTTACGTGCTAAGGGGTAACTAGGGAGTGGGATAGGTTTAATAACTACCCTAACCCTAACGCGTACCCTAACGCTAACCCCTACCCTAACACTAACACGTACCCTAATCCTAACCCGTACCCTAAACCGAGCCCTAACCCTAACACTAACCCTAACCCTAACCCTAACCCATACCCTACGCCGTACCAGAAGCCCTCCCCGAACCCGTACCCTAAGCCGTACCCTAAGCCTAACCCTAAGCCTAACCCTAACCCTAGGCTACCCTTGACTGCTTCTGCCTCCAATAGATTTCCTAAGCACTAGTGTTTTAAGGAACAGCTTAAAAAGAGAATCCTAATGTGATTTCTTTATAATGGGTGTGTTCCTGATCTTATCCTAGTGTCTAAACTCTTCTCCATGGCTGGACCCCCAAATAATATTCCTTTACGTGCTAAGGGGTAACTAGAGAGTGGGATAGGTTTAATAACTACCCTAACCCTAACGCGTACCCTAACGCTAACCCCTACCCTAACCCTAACACGTACCCTAATCCTAACCCGTACCCTAAACCGAGCCCTAACCCTAACACTAACCCTAACCCTAACCCTAACCCATACCCTACGCCGTACCCGAAGCCCTCCCCGAACCCGTACCCTAAGCCGTACCCTAAGCCTAACCCTAAGCCTAACCCTAACCCTAGGCTACCCTTGACTGCTTCTGCCTCCAATAGATTTCCTAAGCACTAGTGTTTTAAGGAACAGCTTAAAAAGAGAATCCTAATGTGATTTCTTTATAATGTGTGTGTTCCTTATATTATCTTAGTGTCTAAACACTTCTCCATGGCTGGACCCCCAAATAATATTCCTTTACGTGCTAAGGAATATCTAGAGAGTGGGATAGGTTTAATAACTACCCTAACCCTAACGCGTACCCTAACCCTAACCCCTACCCTAACCCTAACACGTACCCTAATCCTAACCCGTACCCTAAACCGAACCCTAACCCTAACACTAACCCTAACCCTAACCCTAACCCATACCCTACGCCGTACCCGAAGCCCTCCACGAACCCGTACCCTAAGCCGTACCCTAAGCCTAACCCTAAGCCTAACCCTAACCCTAGGCTACCCTTGACTGCTTCTGCCTCCAATAGATTTCCTAAGCACTAGTGTTTTAAGGAACAGCTTAAAAAGAGAATCCTAATGTGATTTCTTTATAATGTGTGTGTTCCTTATCTTATCCTAGTGTCTAAACTCTTCTCCATGGCTGGACCCCCAAATAATATTCCTTTACGTGCTAAGGGGTAACTAGAGAGTGGGATAGGTTTAATAACTACCCTAACCCTAACGCGTACCCTAACGCTAACCCCTACCCTAACCCTAACACGTACCCTAATCCTAACCCGTACCCTAAACCGAGCCCTAAACCTAACACTAACCCTAACCCTAACCCTAAACCGTACCCTACGCCGTACCCGAAGCCCTCCCCGAACCCGTACCCTAAGCCGTACCCTAAGCCTAACCCTAAGCCTAACCCTAACCCTAGGCTACCCTTGACTGCTTCTGCCTCCAATAGATTTCCTAAGCACTAGTGTTTTAAGGAACAGCTTAAAAAGAGAATCCTAATGTGATTTCTTTATAATGGGTGTGTTCCTTATATTATCTTAGTGTCTAAACACTTCTCCATGGCTGCACCCCCAAATAATATTCCTTTACGTGCTAAGGAGTATCTAGAGAGTGGGATAGGTTTAATAACTACCCTAACCCTAACGCGTACCCTAACCCTAACCCCTACCCTAACCCTAACACGTACCCTAATCCTAACCCGTACCCTAAACCGAGCCCTAACCCTAACACTAACCCTAACCCTAACCCTAACCCATACCCTACGCCGTACCCGAAGCCCTCCCCGAACCCGTACCCTAAGCCGTACCCTAAGCCTAACCCTAAGCCTAACACTAACCCTAGGCTACCCTTGACTGCTTCTGCCTCCAATAGATTTCCTAAGCACTAGTGTTTTAAGGAACAGCTTAAAAAGAGAATCCTAATGTGATTTCTTTATAATGGGTGTTTTCCTTATCTAATCCTAGTGTCTAAACTCTTCTCCATGGCTGGACCCCCAAATAATATTCCTTTACGTGCTAAGGGGTAACTAGAGAGTGGGATAGGTTTAATAACTACCCTAACCCTAACGCGTACCCTAACGCTAACCCCTACCCTAACCCTAACACGTACCCTAATCCTAACCCGTACCCTAAACCGAGCCCTAACCCTAACACTAACCCTAACCCTAACCCTAACCCATACCCTACGCCGTACCCGAAGCCCTCCCCGAACCCGTACCCTAAGCCGTACCCTAAGCCTAACCCTAAGCCCAACCCTAACCCTAGGCTACCCTTGACTGCTTCTGCCTCCAATAGATTTCCTAAGCACTAGTGTTTTAAGGAACAGCTTAAAAAGAGAATCCTAATGTGATTTCTTTATAATGTGTGTGTTCCTTATCTTATCCTAGTGTCTAAACTCTTCTCCATGGCTGGACCCCCAAATAATATTCCTTTACGTGCTAAGGGGTAACTAGAGAGTGGGATAGGTTTAATAACTACCCTAACCCTAACGCGTACCCTAACGCTAACCCCTACCCTAACCCTAACACGTACCCTAATCCTAACCCGTACCCTAAACCGAGCCCTAACCCTAACACTAACCCTAACCCTAACCCTAACCCATACCCTACGCCGTACCCGAAGCCCTCCCCGAACCCGTACCCTAAGCCGTACCCTAAGGCTAACCCTAAGCCTAACCCTAACCCTAGGCTACCCTTGACTGCTTCTGCCTCCAATAGATTTCCTAAGCACTAGTGTTTTAAGGAACAGCTTAAAAAGAGAATCCTAATGTGATTTCTTTATAATGGGTGTTTTCCTTATCTAATCCTAGTGTCTAAACTCTTCTCCATGGCTGGACCCCCAAATAATATTCCTTTATGTGCTAAGGGGTATCTAGAGAGTGGGATAGGTTTAATCACTACCCTAACCCTAACGCGTACCATAACCCTAACCCCTACCCTAACCCTAACACGAACACTAATCCTAACACGTACCCTAAACCGAGCCCTAACCCTAACACTAACCCTAACCCTAACCCTAACCCATACCCTACGCCGTACCCGAAGCCCTCCCCGAACCCGTACCCTAAGCCGTACCCTAAGCCTAACCCTAAGCCTAACCCTAACCCTAGGCTACCCTTGACTGCTTCTGCCTCCAATAGATTTCCTAAGCACTAGTGTTTTAAGGAACAGCTTAAAAAGAGAATCCTAATGTGATTTCTTTATAATGTGTGTGTTCCTTATCTTATCCTAGTGTCTAAACTCTTCTCCATGGCTGGACCCCCAAATAATATTCCTTTACGTGCTAAGGGGTAACTAGAGAGTGGGATAGGTTTAATAACTACCCTAACCCTAACGCGTACCCTAACGCTAACCCCTACCCTAACCCTAACACGTACCCTAATCCTAACACGTACCCTAAACCGAGCCCTAACCCTAACCCTAACCCTAACCCTAACCCATACCCTACGCCGTACCCGAAGCCCTCCCCGAACCCGTACCCTAAGCCGTACCCTAAGCCTAACCCTAAGCCTAACCCTAACCCTACGCTACCCTTGACTGCTTCTGCCTCCAATAGATTTCCTAAGCACTAGTGTTTTAAGGAACAGCTTAAAAAGAGAATCCTAATGTGATTTCTTTATATTGTGTGTGTTCCTCATCTTATCCTAGTGTCTAAACTCTTCTCCATGGCTGGACCCCCAAATAATATTCCTTTACGTGCTAAGGGGTAACTAGAGAGTGGGATAAGTTTATTAACTACCCTAACCCTAACGCGTACCCTAACCCTAACCCCTACCCTAACCCTAACACGTACCCTAATCCTAACCCGTACCCTAAACCGAGCCCTAACCCTAAAACTAACCCTAACCCTAACCCTAACCCATACCCTACGCCGTACCCGAAGCCCTCCCCGAACCCGTTCCCTAAGCCGTACCCTAAGCCTAACCCTAAGCCTAACCCTAACCCTAGGCTACCCTTGACTGCTTCTGCCTCCAATAGATTTCCTAAGCACTAGTGTTTTAAGGAACAGCTTAAAAAGAGAATCCTAATGTGATTTCTTTATAATGGGTGTGTTCCTTATCTTATCCTAGTGTCTAAACTCTTCTCCATGGCTGGACCCCCAAATAATATTCCTTTACGTGCTAAGGGGTAACTAGAGAGTGGGATAGGTTTAATAACTACCCTAACCCTAACGCGTACCCTAACGCTAACCCCTACCCTAACCCTAACACGTACCCTAATCCTAACCCGTACCCTAAACCGAGCCCTAAACCTAACACTAACCCTAACCCTAACCCTAAACCGTACCCTACGCCGTACCCGAAGCCCTCCCCGAACCCGTACCCTAAGCCGTACCCTAAGCCTAACCCTAAGCCTAACCCTAACCCTAGGCTACCCTTGACTGCTTCTGCCTCCAATAGATTTCCTAAGCACTAGTGTTTTAAGGAACAGCTTAAAAAGAGAATCCTAATGTGATTTCTTTATAATGGGTGTGTTCCTTATATTATCTTAGTGTCTAAACACTTCTCCATGGCTGCACCCCCAAATAATATTCCTTTACGTGCTAAGGAGTATCTAGAGAGTGGGATAGGTTTCATAACTACCCTAACCCTAACGCGTACCCTAACCCTAACCCCTACCCTAACCCTAACACGTACCCTAATCCTAACCCGTACCCTAAACCGAGCCCTAACCCTAACACTAACCCTAACCTTAACCCTAACCCATACCCTACGCCGTACCCGAAGCCCTCCACGAACCCGTACCCTAAGCCGTACCCTAAGCCTAACCCTAAGCCTAACCCTAACCCTAGGCTACCCTTGACTGCTTCTGCCTCCAATAGATTTCCTAAGCACTAGTGTTTTAAGGAACAGCTTAAAAAGAGAATCCTAATGTGATTTCTTTATAATGTGTGTGTTCCTTATCTTATCCTAGTGTCTAAACTCTTCTCCATGGCTGGACCCCCAAATAATATTCCTTTACGTGCTAAGGGGTAACTAGAGAGTGGGATAGGTTTAATAACTACCCTAACCCTAACGCGTACCCTAACGCTAACCCCTACCCTAACCCTAACACGTACCCTAATCCTAACCCGTACCCTAAACCGAGCCCTAACCCTAACACTAACCCTAACCCTAACCCTAACCCATACCCTACGCCGTACCCGAAGCCCTCCCCGAACCCGTACCCTAAGCCGTACCCTAAGCCTAACCCTAAGCCTAACCCTAACCCTAGGCTACCCTTGACTGCTTCTGCCTCCAATAGATTTCCTAAGCACTAGTGTTTTAAGGAACAGCTTAAAAAGAGAATCCTAATGTGATTTCTTTATAATGGGTGTGTTCCTTATCTAATCCTAGTGTCTAAACTCTTCTCCATGGCTGGACCCCCAAATAATATTCCTTTATGTGTTAAGGGGTATCTAGAGAGTGGGATAGGTTTAATCACTACCCTAACCCTAACGCGTACCATAACCCTAACCCCTACCCTAACCCTAACACGTACCCTAATCCTAACCCGTACCCTAAACAGAGCCCTAACCCTAACACTAACCCTAACCCTAACCCTAACCCATACCCTACGCCGTACCTGAAGCCCTCCCCGAACCCGTACCCTAAGCCGTACCCTAAGCCTAACCCTAAGCCTAACCCTAACCCTAGGCTACCCTTGACTGCTTCTGCCTCCAATAGATTTCCTAAGCACTAGTGTTTTAAGGAACAGCTTAAAAAGAGAATCCTAATGTGATTTCTTTATATTGTGTGTGTTCCTCATCTTATCCTTGTGTCTAAACTCTTCTCCATGGCTGGACCCCCAAATAATATTCCTTTACGTGCTAAGGGGTATCTAGGGAGTGGGATAGGTTTAATAACTACCCTAACCCTAACGCGTACCCTAACGCTAACCCCTACCCTAACACTAACACGTACCCTAATCCTAACCCGTACCCTAAACCGAGCCCTAACCCTAACACTAACCCTAACCCTAACCCTAAACCATACCCTACGCCATACCCGAAGCCCTCCCCGAACCCGTACCCTAAGCCGTACCCTAAGCCTAACCCTAAGCCTAACCCTAACCCTAGGCTACCCTTGACTGCTTCTGCCTCCAATAGATTTCCTAAGAACTAGTGTTTTAAGGAACAGCTTAAAAAGAGAATCCTAATGTGATTTCTTTATAATGTGTGTGTTCCTTATCTTATCCTAGTGTCTAAACTCTTCTCCATGGCTGGACCCCCAAAATAATATTCCTTTACGTGCTAAGGGGTAACTAGAGAGTGGGATAGGTTTAATAACTACCCTAACCCTAACGCGTACCCTAACGCTAACCCCTACCCTAACACTAACACGTACCCTAATCCTAACCCGTACCCTAAACCGAGCCCTAACACTAACACTAACCCTAACCCTAACCCTAACCCATACCCTACGCCGTACCCGAAGCCCTCCCCGAACCCGTACCCTAAGCCGTACCCTAAGCCTAACCCTAAGCCTAACCCTAACCCTAGGCTACCCTTGACTGCTTCTGCCTCCAATAGATTTCCTAAGCACTAGTGTTTTAAGGAACAGCTTAAAAAGAGAATCCTAATGTGATTTCTTTATAATGGGTGTGTTCCTTATATTATCTTAGTGTCTAAACACTTCTCCATGGCTGCACCCCCAAATAATATTCCTTTACGTGCTAAGGAGTATCTAGAGGGTGGGATAGGTTTAATAACTACCCTAACCCTAACGCATACCCTAACCCTAACCCCTACCCTAACCCTAACACGTACCCTAATCCTAACCCGTACCCTAAACCGAGCCCTAACCCTAACACTAACCCTAACCCTAACCCTAACCCATACCCTACGCCGTACCCGAAGCCCTCCACGAACCCGTACCCTAAGCCGTACCCTAAGCCTAACCCTAAGCCTAACCCTAACGCTAGGCTACCCTTGACTGCTTCTGCCTCCAATAGATTTCCTAAGCACTAGTGTTTTAAGGAACAGCTTAAAAAGAGAATCCTAATGTGATTTCTTTATAATGTGTGTGTTCCTTATCTTATCCTAGTGTCTAAACTCTTCTCCATGGCTGGACCCCCAAATAATATTCCTTTACGTGCTAAGGGGTAACTAGAGAGTGGGATAGGTTTAATAACTACCCTAACCCTAACGCGTACCCTAACGCTAACCCCTACCCTAACCCTAACACGTACCCTAATCCTAACCCGTACCCTAAACCGAGCCCTAACCCTAACACTAACCCTAACCCTAACCCTAACCCATACCCTATGCCGTACCCGAAGCCCTCCCCGAACCCGTACCCTAAGCCGTACCCTAAGCCTAACCCTAAGCCTAACCCTAACCCTAGGCTACCCTTGATTGCTTCTGCCTCCAATAGATTTCCTAAGCACTAGTGTTTTAAGGAACAGCTTAAAAAGAGAATCCTAATGTGATTTCTTTATAATGGGTGTGTTCCTTATCTAATCCTAGTGTCTAAACTCTTCTCCATGGCTGGACCCCCAAATAATATTCCTTTACGTGCTAAGGGGTATCTAGAGAGTGGGATAGGTTTAATAACTACCCTAACCCTAACACGTACCCTAACCCTAACCCCTACCCTAACCCTAACACGTACCCTAATCCTAACCCGTACCCTAAACCGAGCCCTAACCCTAACACTAACCCTAACCCTAACCCTAACCCATACCCTACGCCGTACCCGAAGCCCTCCCCGAACCCGTACCCTAAGCCGTACCCTAAGCCTAACCCTAAGCCTAACCCTAACCCTAGGCTACCCTTGACTGCTTCTGCCTCCAATAGATTTCCTAAGCACTAGTGTTTTAAGGAACAGCTTAAAAAGAGAATCCTAATGTGATTTCTTTATAATGTGTGTGTTCCTTATCTTATCCTAGTGTCTAAACTCTTCTCCATGGCTGGACCCCCAAATAATATTCCTTTACGTGCTAAGGGGTAACTAGAGAGTGGGATAGGTTTAATAACTACCCTAACCCTAACGCGTACCCTAACGCTAACCCCTACCCTAACCCTAACACGTACCCTAATCCTAACCCGTACCCTAAACCGAGCCCTAACCCTAACACTAACCCTAACCCTAACCCTAACCCATACCCTACGCCGTACCCGAAGCCCTCCCCGAACCCGTACCCTAAGCCGTACCCTAAGCCTAACCCTAAGCCTAACCCTAACCCTAGGCTACGCTTGACTGCTTCTGCCTCCAATAGATTTCCTAAGCACTAGTGTTTTAAGGAACAGCTTAAAAAGAGAATCCTAATGTGATTTCTTTATAATGGGTGTGTTCCTTATCTAATCCTAGTGTCTAAACTCTTCTCCATGGCTGGACCCCCAAATAATATTCCTTTATGTGTTAAGGGGTATCTAGAGAGTGGGATAGGTTTAATCACTACCCTAACCCTAACGCGTACCATAACCCTAACCCCTACCCTAACCCTAACACGTACCCTAATCCTAACCCGTACCCTAAACCGAGCCCTAACCCTAACACTAACCCTAACCCTAACCCTAACCCATACCCTACGCCGTACCTGAAGCCCTCCCCGAACCCGTACCCTAAGCCGTACCCTAAGCCTAACCCTAAGCCTAACCCTAACCCTAGGCTACCCTTGACTGCTTCTGCCTCCAATAGATTTCCTAAGCACTAGTGTTTTAAGGAACAGCTTAAAAAGAGAATCCTAATGTGATTTCTTTATATTGTGTGTGTTCCTCATCTTATCCTTGTGTCTAAACTCTTCTCCATGGCTGGACCCCCAAATAATATTCCTTTACGTGCTAAGGGGTATCTAGGGAGTGGGATAGGTTTAATAACTACCCTAACCCTAACGCGTACCCTAACGCTAACCCCTACCCTAACACTAACACGTACCCTAATCCTAACCCGTACCCTAAACCGAGCCCTAACCCTAACACTAACCCTAACCCTAACCCTAAACCATACCCTACGCCATACCCGAAGCCCTCCCCGAACCCGTACCCTAAGCCGTACCCTAAGCCTAACCCTAAGCCTAACCCTAACCCTAGGCTACCCTTGACTGCTTCTGCCTCCAATAGATTTCCTAAGAACTAGTGTTTTAAGGAACAGCTTAAAAAGAGAATCCTAATGTGATTTCTTTATAATGTGTGTGTTCCTTATCTTATCCTAGTGTCTAAACTCTTCTCCATGGCTGGACCCCCAAAATAATATTCCTTTACGTGCTAAGGGGTAACTAGAGAGTGGGATAGGTTTAATAACTACCCTAACCCTAACGCGTACCCTAACGCTAACCCCTACCCTAACACTAACACGTACCCTAATCCTAACCCGTACCCTAAACCGAGCCCTAACACTAACACTAACCCTAACCCTAACCCTAACCCATACCCTACGCCGTACCCGAAGCCCTCCCCGAACCCGTACCCTAAGCCGTACCCTAAGCCTAACCCTAAGCCTAACCCTAACCCTAGGCTACCCTTGACTGCTTCTGCCTCCAATAGATTTCCTAAGCACTAGTGTTTTAAGGAACAGCTTAAAAAGAGAATCCTAATGTGATTTCTTTATAATGGGTGTGTTCCTTATATTATCTTAGTGTCTAAACACTTCTCCATGGCTGCACCCCCAAATAATATTCCTTTACGTGCTAAGGAGTATCTAGAGGGTGGGATAGGTTTAATAACTACCCTAACCCTAACGCATACCCTAACCCTAACCCCTACCCTAACCCTAACACGTACCCTAATCCTAACCCGTACCCTAAACCGAGCCCTAACCCTAACACTAACCCTAACCCTAACCCTAACCCATACCCTACGCCGTACCCAAAGCCCTCCACGAACCCGTACCCTAAGCCGTACCCTAAGCCTAACCCTAAGCCTAACCCTAACCCTAGGCTACCCTTGACTGCTTCTGCCTCCAATAGATTTCCTAAGCACTAGTGTTTTAAGGAACAGCTTAAAAAGAGAATCCTAATGTGATTTCTTTATAATGTGTGTGTTCCTTATCTTATCCTAGTGTCTAAACTCTTCTCCATGGCTGGACCCCCAAATAATATTCCTTTACGTGCTAAGGGGTAACTAGAGAGTGGGATAGGTTTAATAACTACCCTAACCCTAACGCGTACCCTAACGCTAACCCCTACCCTAACCCTAACACGTACCCTAATCCTAACCCGTACCCTAAACCGAGCCCTAACCCTAACACTAACCCTAACCCTAACCCTAACCCATACCCTATGCCGTACCCGAAGCCCTCCCCGAACCCGTACCCTAAGCCGTACCCTAAGCCTAACCCTAAGCCTAACCCTAACCCTAGGCTACCCTTGATTGCTTCTGCCTCCAATAGATTTCCTAAGCACTAGTGTTTTAAGGAACAGCTTAAAAAGAGAATCCTAATGTGATTTCTTTATAATGGGTGTGTTCCTTATCTAATCCTAGTGTCTAAACTCTTCTCCATGGCTGGACCCCCAAATAATATTCCTTTACGTGCTAAGGGGTATCTAGAGAGTGGGATAGGTTTAATAACTACCCTAACCCTAACACGTACCCTAACCCTAACCCCTACCCTAACCCTAACACGTACCCTAATCCTAACCCGTACCCTAAACCGAGCCCTAACCCTAACACTAACCCTAACCCTAACCCTAACCCATACCCTACGCCGTACCCGAAGCCCTCCCCGAACCCGTACCCTAAGCCGTACCCTAAGCCTAACCCTAAGCCTAACCCTAACCCTAGGCTACCCTTGACTGCTTCTGCCTCCAATAGATTTCCTAAGCACTAGTGTTTTAAGGAACAGCTTAAAAAGAGAATCCTAATGTGATTTCTTTATAATGTGTGTGTTCCTTATATTATCTTAGTGTCTAAACACTTCTCCATGCCTGGACCCCCAAATAATATTCCTTTACGTACTAAGGAGTATCTAGAGAGTGGGATAGGTTTAATAACTACCCTAACCCTAACGCGTACCCTAACCCTAACCCCTACCCTAACCCTAACACGTACCCTAATCCTAACCCGTACCCTAAACCGAGCCCTAACCCTAACACTAACCCTAACCCTAACCCTAACGCATACCCTACGCCGTAGCCGAAGCCCTCCACGAACCCGTACCCTAAGCCGTACCCTAAGCCTAACCCTAAGCCTAACCCTAACCCTAGGCTACCCTTGACTGCTTCTGCCTCCAATAGATTTCCTAAGCACTAGTGTGTTAAGGAACAGCTTAAAAAGAGAATCCTAATGTGATTTCTTTATAATGTGTGTGTTCCTTATCTTATCCTAGTGTCTAAACTCTTCTCCATGGCTGGACCCCCAAATAATATTCCTTTACGTGCTAAGGGGTAACTAGAGAGTGGGATAGGTTTAATAACTACCCTAACCCTAACGCGTACCCTAACGCTAACCCCTACCCTAACACTAACACGTACCCTAATCCTAACCCGTACCCTAAACCGAGCCCTAACCCTAACACTAACCCTAACCCTAACCCTAACCCATACCCTACGCCGTACCCGAAGCCCTCCCCGAACCCGTACCCTAAGCCGTACCCTAAGCCTAACCCTAAGCCTAACCCTAACCCTAGGCTACCCTTGACTGCTTCTGCCTCCAATAGATTTCCTAAGCACTAGTGTTTTAAGGAACAGCTTAAAAAGAGAATCCTAATGTGATTTCTTTATAATGTGTGTGTTCCTTATATTATCTTAGTGTCTAAACACTTCTCCATGGCTGCACCCCCAAATAATATTCCTTTACGTGCTAAGGAGTATCTAGAGAGTGGGATAGGTTTAATAACTACCCTAACCCTAACGCGTACCCTAACCCTAAACCCTACCCTAACCCTAACACGTACCCTAATCCTAACCCGTACCCTAAACCGAGCCCTAACCCTAACACTAACCCTAACCCTAACCCTAACCCATACCCTACGCCGTACCCGAAGCCCTCCACGAACCCGTACCCTAAGCCATACCCTAAGCCTAACCCTAAGCCTAACCCTAACCCTAGGCTACCCTTGACTGCTTCTGCCTCCAATAGATTTCCTAAGCACTAGTGTTTTAAGGAACAGCTTAAAAAGAGAATCCTAATGTGATTTCTTTATAATGTGTGTGTTCCTTATCTTATCCTAGTGTCTAAACTCTTCTCCATGGCTGGACCCCCAAATAATATTCCTTTACGTGCTAAGGGGTAACTAGAGAGTGGGATAGGTTTAATAACTACCCTAACCCTAACGCGTACCCTAACGCTAACCCCTACCCTAACCCTAACACGTACCCTAATCCTAACCCGTACCCTAAACCGAGCCCTAACCCTAACACTAACCCTAACCCTAACCCTAACCCATACCCTACGCCGTACCCGAAGCCCTCCCCGAACCCGTACCCTAAGCCGTACCCTAAGCCTAACCCTAAGCCTAACCCTAACCCTAGGCTACCCTTGACTGCTTCTGCCTCCAATAGATTTCCTAAGCACTAGTGTTTTAAGGAACAGCTTAAAAAGAGAATCCTAATGTGATTTCTTTATAATGGGTGTGTTCCTTATCTAATCCTAGTGTCTAAACTCTTCTCCATGGCTGGACCCCCAAATAATATTCCTTTATGTGCTAAGGGGTATCTAGAGAGTGGGATAGGTTTAATCACTACCCTAACCCTAACGCGTACCATAACCCTAACCCCTACCCTAACCCTAACACGTACCCTAATCCTAACCCGTACCCTAAGCCGAGCCCTAACCCTAACACTAACCCTAACCCTAACCCTAACCCATACCCTACGCCGTATCTGAAACCCTCCCCGAACCCGTACCCTAAGCCGTACCCTAAGCCTAACCCTAAGCCTAACCCTAACCCTAGGCTATCCTTGACTGCTTCTGCCTCCAATAGATTTCCTAAGCACTAGTGTTTTAAGGAACAGCTTAAAAAGAGAATCCTAATGTGATTTCTTTATATTGTGTGTGTTCCTCATCTTATCCTAGTGTCTAAACTCTTCTCCATGGCTGGACCCCCAAATAATATTCCTTTACGTGCTAAGGGGTAACTAGGGAGTGGGATAGGTTTAATAACTACCCTAACCCTAACGCGTACCCTAACGCTAACCCCTACCCTAACACTAACACGTACCCTAATCCTAACCCGTACCCTAAACCGAGCCCTAACCCTAACACTAACCCTAACCCTAACCCTAACCCATACCCTACGCCGTACCCGAAGCCCTCCCCGAACCCGTACCCTAAGCCGTACCCTAAGCCTAACCCTAAGCCTAACCCTAACCCTAGGCTACCCTTGACTGCTTCTGCCTCCAATAGATTTCCTAAGCACTAGTGTTTTAAGGAACAGCTTAAAAAGAGAATCCTAATGTGATTTCTTTATAATGGGTGTGTTCCTGATCTTATCCTAGTGTCTAAACTCTTCTCCATGGCTGGACCCCCAAATAATATTCCTTTACGTGCTAAGGGGTATCTAGAGAGTGGGATAGGTTTAATCACTACCCTAACCCTAACGCGTACCATAACCCTAACCCCTACCCTAACCCTAACACGTACCCTAATCCTAACCCGTACCCTAAACCGAGCCCTAACCCTAACACTAACCCTAACCCTAACCCTAACCCATACCCTACGCCGTACCTGAAGCCCTCCCCGAACCCGTACCCTAAGCCGTACCCTAAGCCTAACCCTAAGCCTAACCCTAACCCTAGGTTACCCTTGACTGCTTCTGCCTCCAATAGATTTCCTAAGCACTAGTGTTTTAAGGAACAGCTTAAAAAGAGAATCCTAATGTGATTTCTTTATATTGTGTGTGTTCCTCATCTTATCCTTGTGTCTAAACTCTTCTCCATGGCTGGACCCCCAAATAATATTCCTTTACGTGCTAAGGGGTATCTAGGGAGTGGGATAGGTTTAATAACTACCCTAACCCTAACGCGTACCCTAACGCTAACCCCTACCCTAACACTAACACGTACCCTAATCCTAACCCGTACCCTAAACCGAGCCCTAACCCTAACACTAACCCTAACCCTAACCCTAAACCATACCCTACGCCATACCCGAAGCCCTCCCCGAACCCGTACCCTAAGCCGTACCCTAAGCCTAACCCTAAGCCTAACCCTAACCCTAGGCTACCCTTGACTGCTTCTGCCTCCAATAGATTTCCTAAGAACTAGTGTTTTAAGGAACAGCTTAAAAAGAGAATCCTAATGTGATTTCTTTATAATGTGTGTGTTCCTTATCTTATCCTAGTGTCTAAACTCTTCTCCATGGCTGGACCCCCAAAATAATATTCCTTTACGTGCTAAGGGGTAACTAGAGAGTGGGATAGGTTTAATAACTACCCTAACCCTAACGCGTACCCTAACGCTAACCCCTACCCTAACACTAACACGTACCCTAATCCTAACCCGTACCCTAAACCGAGCCCTAACACTAACACTAACCCTAACCCTAACCCTAACCCATACCCTACGCCGTACCCGAAGCCCTCCCCGAACCCGTACCCTAAGCCGTACCCTAAGCCTAACCCTAAGCCTAACCCTAACCCTAGGCTA
This sequence comes from Balaenoptera physalus, assembly GCF_965194825.1. Classification (NCBI taxonomy): domain Eukaryota; kingdom Metazoa; phylum Chordata; class Mammalia; order Artiodactyla; family Balaenopteridae; genus Balaenoptera; species Balaenoptera physalus. The sequence continues at coordinate 190,820 of NW_028126223.1, forward strand.
CCCTTGACTGCTTCTGCCTCCAATAGATTTCCTAAGCACTAGTGTTTTAAGGAACAGCTTAAAAAGAGAATCCTAATGTGATTTCTTTATAATGGGTGTGTTCCTTATATTATCTTAGTGTCTAAACACTTCTCCATGGCTGCACCCCCAAATAATATTCCTTTACGTGCTAAGGAGTATCTAGAGGGTGGGATAGGTTTAATAACTACCCTAACCCTAACGCATACCCTAACCCTAACCCCTACCCTAACCCTAACACGTACCCTAATCCTAACCCGTACCCTAAACCGAGCCCTAACCCTAACACTAACCCTAACCCTAACCCTAACCCATACCCTACGCCGTACCCGAAGCCCTCCACGAACCCGTACCCTAAGCCGTACCCTAAGCCTAACCCTAAGCCTAACCCTAACCCTAGGCTACCCTTGACTGCTTCTGCCTCCAATAGATTTCCTAAGCACTAGTGTTTTAAGGAACAGCTTAAAAAGAGAATCCTAATGTGATTTCTTTATAATGTGTGTGTTCCTTATCTTATCCTAGTGTCTAAACTCTTCTCCATGGCTGGACCCCCAAATAATATTCCTTTACGTGCTAAGGGGTAACTAGAGAGTGGGATAGGTTTAATAACTACCCTAACCCTAACGCGTACCCTAACGCTAACCCCTACCCTAACCCTAACACGTACCCTAATCCTAACCCGTACCCTAAACCGAGCCCTAACCCTAACACTAACCCTAACCCTAACCCTAACCCATACCCTATGCCGTACCCGAAGCCCTCCCCGAACCCGTACCCTAAGCCGTACCCTAAGCCTAACCCTAAGCCTAACCCTAACCCTAGGCTACCCTTGATTGCTTCTGCCTCCAATAGATTTCCTAAGCACTAGTGTTTTAAGGAACAGCTTAAAAAGAGAATCCTAATGTGATTTCTTTATAATGGGTGTGTTCCTTATCTAATCCTAGTGTCTAAACTCTTCTCCATGGCTGGACCCCCAAATAATATTCCTTTACGTGCTAAGGGGTATCTAGAGAGTGGGATAGGTTTAATAACTACCCTAACCCTAACACGTACCCTAACCCTAACCCCTACCCTATCCCTAACACGTACCCTAATCCTAACCCGTACCCTAAACCGAGCCCTAACCCTAACACTAACCCTAACCCTAACCCTAACCCATACCCTACGCCGTACCCGAAGCCCTCCCCGAACCCGTACCCTAAGCCGTACCCTAAGCCTAACCCTAAGCCTAACCCTAACCCTAGGCTACCCTTGACTGCTTCTGCCTCCAATAGATTTCCTAAGCACTAGTGTTTTAAGGAACAGCTTAAAAAGAGAATCCTAATGTGATTTCTTTATAATGTGTGTGTTCCTTATATTATCTTAGTGTCTAAACACTTCTCCATGCCTGGACCCCCAAATAATATTCCTTTACGTACTAAGGAGTATCTAGAGAGTGGGATAGGTTTAATAACTACCCTAACCCTAACGCGTACCCTAACCCTAACCCCTACCCTAACCCTAACACGTACCCTAATCCTAACCCGTACCCTAAACCGAGCCCTAACCCTAACACTAACCCTAACCCTAACCCTAACGCATACCCTACGCCGTAGCCGAAGCCCTCCACGAACCCGTACCCTAAGCCGTACCCTAAGCCTAACCCTAAGCCTAACCCTAACCCTAGGCTACCCTTGACTGCTTCTGCCTCCAATAGATTTCCTAAGCACTAGTGTGTTAAGGAACAGCTTAAAAAGAGAATCCTAATGTGATTTCTTTATAATGTGTGTGTTCCTTATCTTATCCTAGTGTCTAAACTCTTCTCCATGGCTGGACCCCCAAATAATATTCCTTTACGTGCTAAGGGGTAACTAGAGAGTGGGATAGGTTTAATAACTACCCTAACCCTAACGCGTACCCTAACGCTAACCCCTACCCTAACACTAACACGTACCCTAATCCTAACCCGTACCCTAAACCGAGCCCTAACCCTAACACTAACCCTAACCCTAACCCTAACCCATACCCTACGCCGTACCCGAAGCCCTCCCCGAACCCGTACCCTAAGCCGTACCCTAAGCCTAACCCTAAGCCTAACCCTAACCCTAGGCTACCCTTGACTGCTTCTGCCTCCAATAGATTTCCTAAGCACTAGTGTTTTAAGGAACAGCTTAAAAAGAGAATCCTAATGTGATTTCTTTATAATGTGTGTGTTCCTTATATTATCTTAGTGTCTAAACACTTCTCCATGGCTGGACCCCCAAATAATATTCCTTTACGTGCTAAGGAGTATCTAGAGAGTGGGATAGGTTTAATAACTACCCTAACCCTAACGCGTACCCTAACCCTAACCCCTACCCTAACCCTAACACGTACCCTAATCCTAACCCGTACCCTAAACCGAGCCCTAACCCTAACACTAACCCTAGCCCTAACCCTAACCCATACCCTACGCCGTACCCGAAGCCCTCCACGAACCCGTACCCTAAGCCGTACCCTAAGCCTAACCCTAAGCCTAACCCTAACCCTAGGCTACCCTTGACTGCTTCTGCCTCCAATAGATTTCCTAAGCACTAGTGTTTTAAGGAACAGCTTAAAAAGAGAATCCTAATGTGATTTCTTTATAATGTGTGTGTTCCTTATCTTATCCTAGTGTCTAAACACTTCTCCATGGCTGCACCCCCAAATAATATTCCTTTACGTGCTAAGGAGTATCTAGAGAGTGGGATAGGTTTAATAACTACCCTAACCCTAACGCGTACCCTAACCCTAAACCCTACCCTAAACCTAACACGTACCCTAATCCTAACCCGTACCCTAAACCGAGCCCTAACCCTAACACTAACCCTAACCCTAACCCTAACCCATACCCTACGCCGTACCCGAAGCCCTCCACGAACCCGTACCCTAAGCCGTACCCTAAGCCTAACCCTAAGCCTAACCCTAACCCTAGGCTACCCTTGACTGCTTCTGCCTCCAATAGATTTCCTAAGCACTAGTGTTTTAAGGAACAGCTTAAAAAGAGAATCCTAATGTGATTTCTTTATAATGTGTGTGTTCCTTATCTTATCCTAGTGTCTAAACTCTTCTCCATGGCTGGACCCCCAAATAATATTCCTTTACGTGCTAAGGGGTAACTAGAGAGTGGGATAGGTTTAATAACTACCCTAACCCTAACGCGTACCCTAACGCTAACCCCTACCCTAACCCTAACACGTACCCTAATCCTAACCCGTACCCTAAACCGAGCCCTAACCCTAACACTAACCCTAACCCTAACCCTAAACCATACCCTACGCCGTACCCGAAGCCCTCCCCGAACCCGTACCCTAAGCCGTACCCTAAGGCTAACCCTAAGCCTAACCCTAACCCTAGGCTACCCTTGACTGCTTCTGCCTCCAATAGATTTCCTAAGCACTAGTGTTTTAAGGAACAGCTTAAAAAGAGAATCCTAATGTGATTTCTTTATAATGGGTGTTTTCCTTATCTAATCCTAGTGTCTAAACTCTTCTCCATGGCTGGACCCCCAAATAATATTCCTTTATGTGCTAAGGGGTATCTAGAGAGTGGGATAGGTTTAATCACTACCCTAACCCTAACGCGTACCATAACCCTAACCCCTACCCTAACCCTAACACGTACCCTAATCCTAACACGTACCCTAAACCGAGCCCTAACCCTAACACTAACCCTAACCCTAACCCTAACCCATACCCTACGCCGTACCCGAAGCCCTCCACGAACCCGTACCCTAAGCCGTACCCTAAGCCTAACCCTAAGCCTAACCCTAACCCTAGGCTACCCTTGACTGCTTCTGCCTCCAATAGATTTCCTAAGCACTAGTGTTTTAAGGAACAGCTTAAAAAGAGAATCCTAATGTGATTTCTTTATAATGTGTGTGTTCCTTATCTTATCCTAGTGTCTAAACTCTTCTCCATGGCTGGACCCCCAAATAATATTCCTTTACGTGCTAAGGGGTAACTAGAGATTGGGATAGGTTTAATAACTACCCTAACCCTAACGCGTACCCTAACGCTAACCCCTACCCTAACCCTAACACGTACCCTAATCCTAACCCGTACCCTAAACCGAGCCCTAACCCTAACACTAACCCTAACCCTAACCCTAACCCATACCCTACGCCGTAGCCGAAGCCCTCCACGAACCCGTACCCTAAGCCGTACCCTAAGCCTAACCCTAAGCCTAACCCTAACCCTAGGCTACCCTTGACTGCTTCTGCCTCCAATAGATTTCCTAAGCACTAGTGTGTTAAGGAACAGCTTAAAAAGAGAATCCTAATGTGATTTCTTTATAATGTGTGTGTTCCTTATCTTATCCTAGTGTCTAAACTCTTCTCCATGGCTGGACCCCCAAATAATATTCCTTTACGTGCTAAGGGGTAACTAGAGAGTGGGATAGGTTTAATAACTACCCTAACCCTAACGCGTACCCTAACGCTAACCCCTACCCTAACACTAACACGTACCCTAATCCTAACCCGTACCCTAAACCGAGCCCTAACCCTAACACTAACCCTAACCCTAACCCTAACCCATACCCTACGCCGTACCCGAAGCCCTCCCCGAACCCGTACCCTAAGCCGTACCCTAAGCCTAACCCTAAGCCTAACCCTAACCCTAGGCTACCCTTGACTGCTTCTGCCTCCAATAGATTTCCTAAGCACTAGTGTTTTAAGGAACAGTTTAAAAAGAGAATCCTAATGTGATTTCTTTATAATGTGTGTGTTCCTTATATTATCTTAGTGTCTAAACACTTCTCCATGGCTGGACCCCCAAATAATATTCCTTTACGTGCTAAGGAGTATCTAGAGAGTGGGATAGGTTTAATAACTACCCTAACCCTAACGCGTACCCTAACCCTAACCCCTACCCTAACCCTAACACGTACCCTAATCCTAACCCGTACCCTAAACCGAGCCCTAACCCTAACACTAACCCTAGCCCTAACCCTAACCCATACCCTACGCCGTACCCGAAGCCCTCCACGAACCCGTACCCTAAGCCGTACCCTAAGCCTAACCCTAAGCCTAACCCTAACCCTAGGCTACCCTTGACTGCTTCTGCCTCCAATAGATTTCCTAAGCACTAGTGTTTTAAGGAACAGCTTAAAAAGAGAATCCTAATGTGATTTCTTTATAATGTGTGTGTTCCTTATCTTATCCTAGTGTCTAAACACTTCTCCATGGCTGCACCCCCAAATAATATTCCTTTACGTGCTAAGGAGTATCTAGAGAGTGGGATAGGTTTAATAACTACCCTAACCCTAACGCGTACCCTAACCCTAAACCCTACCCTAAACCTAACACGTACCCTAATCCTAACCCGTACCCTAAACCGAGCCCTAACCCTAACACTAACCCTAACCCTAACCCTAACCCATACCCTACGCCGTACCCGAAGCCCTCCACGAACCCGTACCCTAAGCCGTACCCTAAGCCTAACCCTAAGCCTAACCCTAACCCTAGGCTACCCTTGACTGCTTCTGCCTCCAATAGATTTCCTAAGCACTAGTGTTTTAAGGAACAGCTTAAAAAGAGAATCCTAATGTGATTTCTTTATAATGTGTGTGTTCCTTATCTTATCCTAGTGTCTAAACTCTTCTCCATGGCTGGACCCCCAAATAATATTCCTTTACATGCTAAGGGGTAACTAGAGAGTGGGATAGGTTTAATAACTACCCTAACCCTAACGCGTACCCTAACGCTAACCCCTACCCTAACCCTAACACGTACCCTAATCCTAACCCGTACCCTAAACCGAGCCCTAACCCTAACACTAACCCTAACCCTAACCCTAACCCATACCCTACGCCGTACCCGAAGCCCTCCCCGAACCCGTACCCTAAGCCGTACCCTAAGCCTAACCCTAAGCCTAACCCTAACCCTAGGCTACCCTTGACTGCTTCTGCCTCCAATAGATTTCCTAAGCACTAGTGTTTTAAGGAACAGCTTAAAAAGAGAATCCTAATGTGATTTCTTTATAATGGGTGTGTTCCTTATCTAATCCTAGTGTCTAAACTCTTCTCCATGGCTGGACCCCCAAATAATATTCCTTTATGTGCTAAGGGGTATCTAGAGAGTGGGATAGGTTTAATCACTACCCTAACCCTAACGCGTACCATAACCCTAACCCCTACCCTAACCCTAACACGTACCCTAATCCTAACCCGTACCCTAAGCCGAGCCCTAACCCTAACACTAACCCTAACCCTAACCCTAACCCATACCCTACGCCGTATCTGAAGCCCTCCCCGAACCCGTACCCTAAGCCGTACCCTAAGCCTAACCCTAAGCCTAACCCTAACCCTAGGCTATCCTTGACTGCTTCTGCCTCCAATAGATTTCCTAAGCACTAGTGTTTTAAGGAACAGCTTAAAAAGAGAATCCTAATGTGATTTCTTTATATTGTGTGTGTTCCTCATCTTATCCTAGTGTCTAAACTCTTCTCCATGGCTGGACCCCCAAATAATATTCCTTTACGTGCTAAGGGGTAACTAGGGAGTGGGATAGGTTTAATAACTACCCTAACCCTAACGCGTACCCTAACGCTAACCCCTACCCTAACACTAACACGTACCCTAATCCTAACCCGTACCCTAAACCGAGCCCTAACCCTAACACTAACCCTAACCCTAACCCTAACCCATACCCTACGCCGTACCCGAAGCCCTCCCCGAACCCGTACCCTAAGCCGTACCCTAAGCCTAACCCTAAGCCTAACCCTAACCCTAGGCTACCCTTGACTGCTTCTGCCTCCAATAGATTTCCTAAGCACTAGTGTTTTAAGGAACAGCTTAAAAACAGAATCCTAATGTGATTTCTTTATAATGGGTGTGTTCCTGATCTTATCCTAGTGTCTAAACTCTTCTCCATGGCTGGACCCCCAAATAATATTCCTTTACGTGCTAAGGGGTAACTAGAGAGTGGGATAGGTTTAATAACTACCCTAACCCTAACGCGTACCCTAACGCTAACCCCTACCCTAACCCTAACACGTACCCTAATCCTAACCCGTACCCTAAACCGAGCCCTAACCCTAACACTAACCCTAACCCTAACCCTAACCCATACCCTACGCCGTACCCGAAGCCCTCCCCGAACCCGTACCCTAAGCCGTACCCTAAGCCTAACCCTAAGCCTAACCCTAACCCTAGGCTACCCTTGACTGCTTCTGCCTCCAATAGATTTCCTAAGCACTAGTGTTTTAAGGAACAGCTTAAAAAGAGAATCCTAATGTGATTTCTTTATAATGTGTGTGTTCCTTATATTATCTTAGTGTCTAAACACTTCTCCATGGCTGGACCCCCAAATAATATTCCTTTACGTGCTAAGGAATATCTAGAGAGTGGGATAGGTTTAATAACTACCCTAACCCTAACGCGTACCCTAACCCTAACCCCTACCCTAACCCTAACACGTACCCTAATCCTAACCCGTACCCTAAACCGAACCCTAACCCTAACACTAACCCTAACCCTAACCCTAACCCATACCCTACGCCGTACCCGAAGCCCTCCACGAACCCGTACCCTAAGCCGTACCCTAAGCCTAACCCTAAGCCTAACCCTAACCCTAGGCTACCCTTGACTGCTTCTGCCTCCAATAGATTTCCTAAGCACTAGTGTTTTAAGGAACAGCTTAAAAAGAGAATCCTAATGTGATTTCTTTATAATGTGTGTGTTCCTTATCTTATCCTAGTGTCTAAACTCTTCTCCATGGCTGGACCCCCAAATAATATTCCTTTACGTGCTAAGGGGTAACTAGAGAGTGGGATAGGTTTAATAACTACCCTAACCCTAACGCGTACCCTAACGCTAACCCCTACCCTAACCCTAACACGTACCCTAATCCTAACCCGTACCCTAAACCGAGCCCTAACCCTAACACTAACCCTAACCCTAACCCTAAACCATACCCTACGCCGTACCCGAAGCCCTCCCCGAACCCGTACCCTAAGCCGTACCCTAAGGCTAACCCTAAGCCTAACCCTAACCCTAGGCTACCCTTGACTGCTTCTGCCTCCAATAGATTTCCTAAGCACTAGTGTTTTAAGGAACAGCTTAAAAAGAGAATCCTAATGTGATTTCTTTATAATGGGTGTTTTCCTTATCTAATCCTAGTGTCTAAACTCTTCTCCATGGCTGGACCCCCAAATAATATTCCTTTATGTGCTAAGGGGTATCTAGAGAGTGGGATAGGTTTAATCACTACCCTAACCCTAACGCGTACCATAACCCTAACCCCTACCCTAACCCTAACACGTACCCTAATCCTAACACGTACCCTAAACCGAGCCCTAACCCTAACACTAACCCTAACCCTAACCCTAACCCATACCCTACGCCGTACCCGAAGCCCTCCACGAACCCGTACCCTAAGCCGTACCCTAAGCCTAACCCTAAGCCTAACCCTAACCCTAGGCTACCCTTGACTGCTTCTGCCTCCAATAGATTTCCTAAGCACTAGTGTTTTAAGGAACAGCTTAAAAAGAGAATCCTAATGTGATTTCTTTATAATGTGTGTGTTCCTTATCTTATCCTAGTGTCTAAACTCTTCTCCATGGCTGGACCCCCAAATAATATTCCTTTACGTGCTAAGGGGTAACTAGAGATTGGGATAGGTTTAATAACTACCCTAACCCTAACGCGTACCCTAACGCTAACCCCTACCCTAACCCTAACACGTACCCTAATCCTAACCCGTACCCTAAACCGAGCCCTAACCCTAACACTAACCCTAACCCTAACCCTAACCCATACCCTACGCCGTACCCGAAGCCCTCCCCGAACCCGTACCCTAAGCCGTACCCTAAGGCTAACCCTAAGCCTAACCCTAACCCTAGGCTACCCTTGACTGCTTCTGCCTCCAATAGATTTCCTAAGCACTAGTGTTTTAAGGAACAGCTTAAAAAGAGAATCCTAATGTGATTTCTTTATAATGGGTGTTTTCCTTATCTAATCCTAGTGTCTAAACTCTTCTCCATGGCTGGACCCCCAAATAATATTCCTTTATGTGCTAAGGGGTATCTAGAGAGTGGGGTAGGTTTAATCACTACCCTAACCCTAACGCGTACCATAACCCTAACCCCTACCCTAACCCTAACACGTACCCTAATCCTAACACGTACCCTAAACCGAGCCCTAACCCTAACACTAACCCTAACCCTAACCCTAACCCATACCCTACGCCGTACCCGAAGCCCTCCCCGAACCCGTACCCTAAGCCGTACCCTAAGCCTAACCCTAAGCCTAACCCTAACCCTAGGCTACCCTTGACTGCTTCTGCCTCCAATAGATTTCCTAAGCACTAGTGTTTTAAGGAACAGCTTAAAAAGAGAATCCTAATGTGATTTCTTTATAATGTGTGTGTTCCTTATCTTATCCTAGTGTCTAAACTCTTCTCCATGGCTGGACCCCCAAATAATATTCCTTTACGTGCTAAGGGGTAACTAGAGAGTGGGATAGGTTTAATAACTACCCTAACCCTAACGCGTACCCTAACGCTAACCACTACACTAACCCTAACACGTACCCTAATCCTAACAAGTACCCTAAACCGAGCCCTAACCCTAACACTAACCCTAACCCTAACCCATACCCTACGCCGTACCCGAAGCCCTCCCCGAACCCGTACCCTAAGCCGTACCCTAAGCCTAACCCTAAGCCTAACCCTAACCCTACGCTACCCTTGACTGCTTCTGCCTCCAATAGATTTCCTAAGCACTAGTGTTTTAAGGAAGAGCTTAAAAAGAGAATCCTAATGTGATTTCTTTATATTGTGTGTGTTCCTCATCTTATCCTAGTGTCTAAACTCTTCTCCATGGCTGGACCCTCAAATAATATTCCTTTACGTGCTAAGGGGTAACTAGAGAGTGGGATAGGTTTAATAACTACCCTAACCCTAACGCGTACCCTAACCCTAACCCCTACCCTAACCCTAACACGTACCCTAATCCTAACCCGTACCCTAAACCGAGCCCTAACCCTAAAACTAACCCTAACCCTAACCCTAACCCATACCCTACGCCGTACCCGAAGCCCTCCCCGAACCCGTTCCCTAAGCCGTACCCTAAGCCTAACCCTAAGCCTAACCCTAACCCTAGGCTACCCTTGACTGCTTCTGCCTCCAATAGATTTCCTAAGCACTAGTGTTTTAAGGAACAGCTTAAAAAGAGAATCCTAATGTGATTTCTTTATATTGTGTGTGTTCCTCATCTTATCCTAGTGTCTAAACTCTTCTCCATGGCTGGACCCCCAAATAATATTCCTTTACGTGCTAAGGGGTAACTAGGGAGTGGGATAGGTTTAATAACTACCCTAACCCTAACGCGTACCCTAACGCTAACCCCTACCCTAACACTAACACGTACCCTAATCCTAACCCGTACCCTAAACCGAGCCCTAACCCTAACACTAACCCTAACCCTAACCCTAACCCATACCCTACGCCGTACCCGAAGCCCTCCCCGAACCCGTACCCTAAGCCGTACCCTAAGCCTAACCCTAAGCCTAACCCTAACCCTAGGCTACCCTTGACTGCTTCTGCCTCCAATAGATTTCCTAAGCACTAGTGTTTTAAGGAACAGCTTAAAAAGAGAATCCTAATGTGATTTCTTTATAATGGGTGTGTTCCTGATCTTATCCTAGTGTCTAAACTCTTCTCCATGGCTGGACCCCCAAATAATATTCCTTTACGTGCTAAGGGGTAACTAGAGAGTGGGATAGGTTTAATAACTACCCTAACCCTAACGCGTACCCTAACGCTAACCCCTACCCTAACCCTAACACGTACCCTAATCCTAACCCGTACCCTAAACCGAGCCCTAACCCTAACACTAACCCTAACCCTAACCCTAACCCATACCCTACGCCGTACCCGAAGCCCTCCCCGAACCCGTACCCTAAGCCGTACCCTAAGCCTAACCCTAAGCCTAACCCTAACCCTAGGCTACCCTTGACTGCTTCTGCCTCCAATAGATTTCCTAAGCACTAGTGTTTTAAGGAACAGCTTAAAAAGAGAATCCTAATGTGATTTCTTTATAATGTGTGTGTTCCTTATATTATCTTAGTGTCTAAACACTTCTCCATGGCTGGACCCCCAAATAATATTCCTTTACGTGCTAAGGAATATCTAGAGAGTGGGATAGGTTTAATAACTACCCTAACCCTAACGCGTACCCTAACCCTAACCCCTACCCTAACCCTAACACGTACCCTAATCCTAACCCGTACCCTAAACCGAACCCTAACCCTAACACTAACCCTAACCCTAACCCTAACCCATACCCTACGCCGTACCCGAAGCCCTCCACGAACCCGTACCCTAAGCCGTACCCTAAGCCTAACCCTAAGCCTAACCCTAACCCTAGGCTACCCTTGACTGCTTCTGCCTCCAATAGATTTCCTAAGCACTAGTGTTTTAAGGAACAGCTTAAAAAGAGAATCCTAATGTGATTTCTTTATAATGTGTGTGTTCCTTATCTTATCCTAGTGTCTAAACTCTTCTCCATGGCTGGACCCCCAAATAATATTCCTTTACGTGCTAAGGGGTAACTAGAGAGTGGGATAGGTTTAATAACTACCCTAACCCTAACGCGTACCCTAACGCTAACCCCTACCCTAACCCTAACACGTACCCTAATCCTAACCCGTACCCTAAACCGAGCCCTAACCCTAACACTAACCCTAACCCTAACCCTAAACCATACCCTACGCCGTACCCGAAGCCCTCCCCGAACCCGTACCCTAAGCCGTACCCTAAGGCTAACCCTAAGCCTAACCCTAACCCTAGGCTACCCTTGACTGCTTCTGCCTCCAATAGATTTCCTAAGCACTAGTGTTTTAAGGAACAGCTTAAAAAGAGAATCCTAATGTGATTTCTTTATAATGGGTGTTTTCCTTATCTAATCCTAGTGTCTAAACTCTTCTCCATGGCTGGACCCCCAAATAATATTCCTTTATGTGCTAAGGGGTATCTAGAGAGTGGGATAGGTTTAATCACTACCCTAACCCTAACGCGTACCATAACCCTAACCCCTACCCTAACCCTAACACGTACCCTAATCCTAACACGTACCCTAAACCGAGCCCTAACCCTAACACTAACCCTAACCCTAACCCTAACCCATACCCTACGCCGTACCCGAAGCCCTCCCCGAACCCGTACCCTAAGCCGTACCCTAAGCCTAACCCTAAGCCTAACCCTAACCCTAGGCTACCCTTGACTGCTTCTGCCTCCAATAGATTTCCTAAGCACTAGTGTTTTAAGGAACAGCTTAAAAAGAGAATCCTAATGTGATTTCTTTATAATGTGTGTGTTCCTTATCTTATCCTAGTGTCTAAACTCTTCTCCATGGCTGGACCCCCAAATAATATTCCTTTACGTGCTAAGGGGTAACTAGAGATTGGGATAGGTTTAATAACTACCCTAACCCTAACGCGTACCCTAACGCTAACCCCTACCCTAACCCTAACACGTACCCTAATCCTAACCCGTACCCTAAACCGAGCCCTAACCCTAACACTAACCCTAACCCTAACCCTAACCCATACCCTACGCCGTACCCGAAGCCCTCCCCGAACCCGTACCCTAAGCCGTACCCTAAGGCTAACCCTAAGCCTAACCCTAACCCTAGGCTACCCTTGACTGCTTCTGCCTCCAATAGATTTCCTAAGCACTAGTGTTTTAAGGAACAGCTTAAAAAGAGAATCCTAATGTGATTTCTTTATAATGGGTGTTTTCCTTATCTAATCCTAGTGTCTAAACTCTTCTCCATGGCTGGACCCCCAAATAATATTCCTTTATGTGCTAAGGGGTATCTAGAGAGTGGGATAGGTTTAATCACTACCCTAACCCTAACGCGTACCATAACCCTAACCCCTACCCTAACCCTAACACGTACCCTAATCCTAACACGTACCCTAAACCGAGCCCTAACCCTAACACTAACCCTAACCCTAACCCTAACCCATACCCTACGCCGTACCCGAAGCCCTCCCCGAACCCGTACCCTAAGCCGTACCCTAAGCCTAACCCTAAGCCTAACCCTAACCCTAGGCTACCCTTGACTGCTTCTGCCTCCAATAGATTTCCTAAGCACTAGTGTTTTAAGGAACAGCTTAAAAAGAGAATCCTAATGTGATTTCTTTATAATGTGTGTGTTCCTTATCTTATCCTAGTGTCTAAACTCTTCTCCATGGCTGGACCCCCAAATAATATTCCTTTACGTGCTAAGGGGTAACTAGAGAGTGGGATAGGTTTAATAACTACCCTAACCCTAACGCGTACCCTAACGCTAACCACTACCCTAACCCTAACACGTACCCTAATCCTAACACGTACCCTAAACCGAGCCCTAACCCTAACCCTAACCCTAACCCTAACCCATACCCTACGCCGTACCCGAAGCCCTCCCCGAACCCGTACCCTAAGCCGTACCCTAAGCCTAACCCTAAGCCTAACCCTAACCCTACGCTACCCTTGACTGCTTCTGCCTCCAATAGATTTCCTAAGCACTAGTGTTTTAAGGAAGAGCTTAAAAAGAGAATCCTAATGTGATTTCTTTATATTGTGTGTGTTCCTCATCTTATCCTAGTGTCTAAACTCTTCTCCATGGCTGGACCCTCAAATAATATTCCTTTACGTGCTAAGGGGTAACTAGAGAGTGGGATAGGTTTAATAACTACCCTAACCCTAACGCGTACCCTAACCCTAACCCCTACCCTAACCCTAACACGTACCCTAATCCTAACCCGTACCCTAAACCGAGCCCTAACCCTAAAACTAACCCTAACCCTAACCCTAAACCATACCCTACGCCGTACCCGAAGCCCTCCCCGAACCCGTACCCTAAGCCGTACCCTAAGGCTAACCCTAAGCCTAACCCTAACCCTAGGCTACCCTTGACTGCTTCTGCCTCCAATAGATTTCCTAAGCACTAGTGTTTTAAGGAACAGCTTAAAAAGAGAATCCTAATGTGATTTCTTTATAATGGGTGTTTTCCTTATCTAATCCTAGTGTCTAAACTCTTCTCCATGGCTGGACCCCCAAATAATATTCCTTTATGTGCTAAGGGGTATCTAGAGAGTGGGATAGGTTTAATCACTACCCTAACCCTAACACGTACCATAACCCTAACCCCTACCCTAACCCTAACACGTACCCTAATCCTAACACGTACCCTAAACCGAGCCCTAACCCTAACACTAACCCTAACCCTAACCCTAACCCATACCCTACGCCGTACCCGAAGCCCTCCCCGAACCCGTACCCTAAGCCGTACCCTAAGCCTAACCCTAAGCCTAACCCTAACCCTAGGCTACCCTTGACTGCTTCTGCCTCCAATAGATTTCCTAAGCACTAGTGTTTTAAGGAACAGCTTAAAAAGAGAATCCTAATGTGATTTCTTTATAATGTGTGTGTTCCTTATCTTATCCTAGTGTCTAAACTCTTCTCCATGGCTGGACCCCCAAATAATATTCCTTTACGTGCTAAGGGGTAACTAGAGATTGGGATAGGTTTAATAACTACCCTAACCCTAACGCGTACCCTAACGCTAACCCCTACCCTAACCCTAACACGTACCCTAATCCTAACCCGTACCCTAAACCGAGCCCTAACCCTAACACTAACCCTAACCCTAACCCTAACCCATACCCTACGCCGTACCCGAAGCCCTCCCCGAACCCGTACCCTAAGCCGTACCCTAAGGCTAACCCTAAGCCTAACCCTAACCCTAGGCTACCCTTGACTGCTTCTGCCTCCAATAGATTTCCTAAGCACTAGTGTTTTAAGTAACAGCTTAAAAAGAGAATCCTAATGTGATTTCTTTATAATGGGTGTTTTCCTTATCTAATCCTAGTGTCTAAACTCTTCTCCATGGCTGGACCCCCAAATAATATTCCTTTATGTGCTAAGGGGTATCTAGAGAGTGGGATAGGTTTAATCACTACCCTAACCCTAACGCGTACCATAACCCTAACCCCTACCCTAACCCTAACACGTACCCTAATCCTAACACGTACCCTAAACCGAGCCCTAACCCTAACACTAACCCTAACCCTAACCCTAACCCATACCCTACGCCGTACCCGAAGCCCTCCCCGAACCCGTACCCTAAGCCGTACCCTAAGCCTAACCCTAAGCCTAACCCTAACCCTAGGCTACCCTTGACTGCTTCTGCCTCCAATAGATTTCCTAAGCACTAGTGTTTTAAGGAACAGCTTAAAAAGAGAATCCTAATGTGATTTCTTTATAATGTGTGTGTTCCTTATCTTATCCTAGTGTCTAAACTCTTCTCCATGGCTGGACCCCCAAATAATATTCCTTTACGTGCTAAGGGGTAACTAGAGAGTGGGATAGGTTTAATAACTACCCTAACCCTAACGCGTACCCTAACGCTAACCACTACCCTAACCCTAACACGTACCCTAATCCTAACACGTACCCTAAACCGAGCCCTAAACCTAACCCTAACCCTAACCCTAACCCATACCCTACGCCGTACCCGAAGCCCTCCCCGAACCCGTACCCTAAGCCGTACCCTAAGCCTAACCCTAAGCCTAACCCTAACCCTACGCTACCCTTGACTGCTTCTGCCTCCAATAGATTTCCTAAGCACTAGTGTTTTAAGGAAGAGCTTAAAAAGAGAATCCTAATGTGATTTCTTTATATTGTGTGTGTTCCTCATCTTATCCTAGTGTCTAAACTCTTCTCCATGGCTGGACCCTCAAATAATATTCCTTTACGTGCTAAGGGGTAACTAGAGAGTGGGATAGGTTTAATAACTACCCTAACCCTAACGCGTACCCTAACCCTAACCCCTACCCTAACCCTAACACGTACCCTAATCCTAACCCGTACCCTAAACCGAGCCCTAACCCTAAAACTAACCCTAACCCTAACCCTAACCCATACCCTACGCCGTACCCGAAGCCCTCCCCGAACCCGTTCCCTAAGCCGTACCCTAAGCCTAACCCTAAGCCTAACCCTAACCCTAGGCTACCCTTGACTGCTTCTGCCTCCAATAGATTTCCTAAGCACTAGTGTTTTAAGGAACAGCTTAAAAAGAGAATCCTAATGTGATTTCTTTATAATGGGTGTGTTCCTTATCTTATCCTAGTGTCTAAACTCTTCTCCATGGCTGGACCCCCAAATAATATTCCTTTACGTGCTAAGGAGTATCTAGAGAGTGGGATAGGTTTAATAACTACCCTAACCCTAACGCGTACCCTAACCCTAACCCCTACCCTAACCCTAACACGTACCCTAATCCTAACCCGTACCCTAAACCGAGCCCTAACCCTAACACTAACCCTAACCCTAACCCTAACCCATACCCTACGCCGTACCCGAAGCCCTCCCCGAACCCGTACCCTAAGCCGTACCCTAAGCCTAACCCTAAGCCTAACCCTAACCCTAGGCTACCCTTGACTGCTTCTGCCTCCAATAGATTTCCTAAGCACTAGTGTTTTAAGGAACAGCTTAAAAAGAGAATCCTAATGTGATTTCTTTATAATGGGTGTGTTCCTTATCTTATCCTAGTGTCTAAACTCTTCTCCATGGCTGGACCCCCAAATAATATTCCTTTACGTGCTAAGGGGTAACTACAGAGTGGGATAGGTTTAATAACTACCCTAACCCTAACGCGTACCCTAACGCTAACCCCTACCCTAACCCTAACACGTACCCTAATCCTAACCCGTACCCTAAACCGAGCCCTAACCCTAACACTAACCCTAACCCTAACCCTAACCCATACCCTACGCCGTACCCGAAGCCCTCCCCGAACCCGTACCCTAAGCCGTACCCTAAGCCTAACCCTAAGCCCAACCCTAACCCTAGGCTACCCTTGACTGCTTCTGCCTCCAATAGATTTCCTAAGCACTAGTGTTTTAAGGAACAGCTTAAAAAGAGAATCCTAATGTGATTTCTTTATAATGTGTGTGTTCCTTATATTATCTTAGTGTCTAAACACTTCTCCATGGCTGGACCCCCAAATAATATTCCTTTACTTGCTAAGGAGTATCTAGAGAGTGGGATAGGTTTAATAACTACCCTAACCCTAACGCGTACCCTAACCCTAACCCCTACCCTAACCCTAACACGTACCCTAATCCTAACCCGTACCCTAAACCGAGCCCTAACCCTAACACTAACCCTAACCCTAACCCTAACCCATACCCTACGCCGTACCCGAAGCCCTCCACGAACCCGTACCCTAAGCCGTACCCTAAGCCTAACCCTAAGCCTAACCCTAACCCTAGGCTACCCTTGACTGCTTCTGCCTCCAATAGATTTCCTAAGCACTAGTGTTTTAAGGAACAGCTTAAAAAGAGAATCCTAATGTGATTTCTTTATAATGTGTGTGTTCCTTATCTTATCCTAGTGTCTAAACTCTTCTCCATGGCTGGACCCCCAAATAATATTCCTTTACGTGCTAAGGGGTAACTAGAGAGTGGGATAGGTTTAATAACTACCCTAACCCTAACGCGTACCCTAACGCTAACCCCTACCCTAACCCTAACACGTACCCTAATCCTAACCCGTACCCTAAACCGAGCCCTAACCCTAACACTAACCCTAACCCTAACCCTAACCCATACCCTACGCCGTACCCGAAGCCCTCCCCGAACCCGTACCCTAAGCCGTACCCTAAGGCTAACCCTAAGCCTAACCCTAACCCTAGGCTACCCTTGACTGCTTCTGCCTCCAATAGATTTCCTAAGCACTAGTGTTTTAAGGAACAGCTTAAAAAGAGAATCCTAATGTGATTTCTTTATAATGGGTGTTTTCCTTATCTAATCCTAGTGTCTAAACTCTTCTCCATGGCTGGACCCCCAAATAATATTCCTTTATGTGCTAAGGGGTATCTAGAGAGTGGGATAGGTTTAATCACTACCCTAACCCTAACGCGTACCATAACCCTAACCCCTACCCTAACCCTAACACGAACCCTAATCCTAACACGTACCCTAAACCGAGCCCTAACCCTAACACTAACCCTAACCCTAACCCTAACCCATACCCTACGCCGTACCCGAAGCCCTCCCCGAACCCGTACCCTAAGCCGTACCCTAAGCCTAACCCTAAGCCTAACCCTAACCCTACGCTACCCTTGACTGCTTCTGCCTCCAATAGATTTCCTAAGCACTAGTGTTTTAAGGAACAGCTTAAAAAGAGAATCCTAATGTGATTTCTTTATAATGTGTGTGTTCCTTATCTTATCCTAGTGTCTAAACTCTTCTCCATGGCTGGACCCCCAAATAATATTCCTTTACGTGCTAAGGGGTAACTAGAGAGTGGGATAGGTTTAATAACTACCCTAACCCTAACGCGTACCCTAACGCTAACCCCTACCCTAACCCTAACACGTACCCTAATCCTAACACGTACCCTAAACCGAGCCCTAACCCTAACCCTAACCCTAACCCTAACCCATACCCTACGCCGTACCCGAAGCCCTCCCCGAACCCGTACCCTAAGCCGTACCCTAAGCCTAACCCTAAGCCTAACCCTAACCCTAGGCTACCCTTGACTGCTTCTGCCTCCAATAGATTTCCTAAGCACTAGTGTTTTAAGGAACAGCTTAAAAAGAGAATCCTAATGTGATTTCTTTATAATGGGTGTGTTCCTTATATTATCTTAGTGTCTAAACACTTCTCCATGGCTGCACCCCCAAATAATATTCCTTTACGTGCTAAGGAGTATCTAGAGAGTGGGATAGGTTTAATAACTACCCTAACCCTAACGCGTACCCTAACCCTAACCCCTACCCTAACCCTAACACGTACCCTAATCCTAACCCGTACCCTAAACCGAGCCCTAACCCTAACACTAACCCTAACCCTAACCCTAACCCATACCCTACGCCGTACCCGAAGCCCTCCCCGAACCCGTACCCTAAGCCGTACCCTAAGCCTAACCCTAAGCCTAACCCTAACCCTAGGCTACCCTTGACTGCTTCTGCCTCCAATAGATTTCCTAAGCACTAGTGTTTTAAGGAACAGCTTAAAAAGAGAATCCTAATGTGATTTCTTTATAATGGGTGTGTTCCTTTTCTTATCCTAGTGTCTAAACTCTTCTCCATGGCTGGACCCCCAAATAATATTCCTTTACGTGCTAAGGGGTAACTAGAGAGTGGGATACGTTTAATAACTACCCTAACCCTAACGCGTACCCTAACGCTAACCCCTACCCTAACCCTAACACGTACCCTAATCCTAACCCGTACCCTAAACCGAGCCCAAACCCTAACACTAACCCTAACCCTAACCCTAACCCATACCCTACGCCGTACCCGAAGCCCTCCCCGAACCCGTACCCTAAGCCGTACCCTAAGCCTAACCCTAAGCCCAACCCTAACCCTAGGCTACCCTTGACTGCTTCTGCCTCCAATAGATTTCCTAAGCACTAGTGTTTTAAGGAACAGCTTAAAAAGAGAATCCTAATGTGATTTCTTTATAATGTGTGTGTTCCTTATCTTATCCTAGTGTCTAAACTCTTCTCCATGGCTGGACCCCCAAATAATATTCCTTTACGTGCTAAGGGGTAACTAGAGAGTGGGATAGGTTTAATAACTACCCTAACCCTAACGCGTACCCTAACGCTAACCCCTACCCTAACCCTAACACGTACCCTAATCCTAACCCGTACCCTAAACCGAGCCCTAACCCTAACACTAACCCTAACCCTAACCCTAACCCATACCCTACGCCGTACCCGAAGCCCTCCCCGAACCCGTACCCTAAGCCGTACCCTAAGGCTAACCCTAAGCCTAACCCTAACCCTAGGCTACCCTTGACTGCTTCTGCCTCCAATAGATTTCCTAAGCACTAGTGTTTTAAGGAACAGCTTAAAAAGAGAATCCTAATGTGATTTCTTTATAATGGGTGTTTTCCTTATCTAATCCTAGTGTCTAAACTCTTCTCCATGGCTGGACCCCCAAATAATATTCCTTTATGTGCTAAGGGGTATCTAGAGAGTGGGATAGGTTTAATCACTACCCTAACCCTAACGCGTACCATAACCCTAACCCCTACCCTAACCCTAACACGTACCCTAATCCTAACACGTACCCTAAACCGAGCCCTAACCCTAACACTAACCCTAACCCTAACCCTAACCCATACCCTACGCCGTACCCGAAGCCCTCCCCGAACCCGTACCCTAAGCCGTACCCTAAGCCTAACCCTAAGCCTAACCCTAACCCTAGGCTACCCTTGACTGCTTCTGCCTCCAATAGATTTCCTAAGCACTAGTGTTTTAAGGAACAGCTTAAAAAGAGAATCCTAATGTGATTTCTTTATAATGTGTGTGTTCCTTATCTTATCCTAGTGTCTAAACTCTTCTCCATGGCTGGACCCCCAAATAATATTCCTTTACGTGCTAAGGGGTAACTAGAGAGTGGGATAGGTTTAATAACTACCCTAACCCTAACGCGTACCCTAACGCTAACCCCTACCCTAACCCTAACACGTACCCTAATCCTAACCCGTACCCTAAACCGAGCCCTAACCCTAACACTAACCCTAACCCTAACCCTAACCCATACCCTATGCCGTACCCGAAGCCCTCCCCGAACCCGTACCCTAAGCCGTACCCTAAGGCTAACCCTAAGCCTAACCCTAACCCTAGGCTACCCTTGACTGCTTCTGCCTCCAATAGATTTCCTAAGCACTAGTGTTTTAAGGAACAGCTTAAAAAGAGAATCCTAATGTGATTTCTTTATAATGGGTGTTTTCCTTATCTAATCCTAGTGTCTAAACTCTTCTCCATGGCTGGACCCCCAAATAATATTCCTTTATGTGCTAAGGGGTATCTAGAGAGTGGGATAGGTTTAATCACTACCCTAACCCTAACGCGTACCATAACCCTAACCCCTACCCTAACCCTAACACGTACCCTAATCCTAACACGTACCCTAAACCGAGCCCTAACCCTAACACTAACCCTAACCCTAACCCTAACCCATACCCTACGCCGTACCCGAAGCCCTCCCCGAACCCGTACCCTAAGTCGTACCCTAAGCCTAACCCTAAGCCTAACCCTAACCCTAGGCTACCCTTGACTGCTTCTGCCTCCAATAGATTTCCTAAGCACTAGTGTTTTAAGGAACAGCTTAAAAAGAGAATCCTAATGTGATTTCTTTATAATGTGTGTGTTCCTTATCTTATCCTAGTGTCTAAACTCTTCTCCATGGCTGGACCCCCAAATAATATTCCTTTACGTGCTAAGGGGTAACTAGAGAGTGGGATAGGTTTAATAACTACCCTAACCCTAACGCGTACCCTAACGCTAACCCCTACCCTAACCCTAACACGTACCCTAATCCTAACACGTACCCTAAACCGAGCCCTAACCCTAACACTAACCCTAACCCTAACCCTAACCCATACCCTACGCCGTACCCGAAGCCCTCCCCGAACCCGTACCCTAAGCCGTACCCTAAGCCTAACCCTAAGCCTAACCCTAACCCTAGGCTACCCTTGACTGCTTCTGCCTCCAATAGATTTCCTAAGCACTAGTGTTTTAAGGAACAGCTTAAAAAGAGAATCCTAATGTGATTTCTTTATATTGTGTGTGTTCCTCATCTTATCCTAGTGTCTAAACTCTTCTCCATGGCTGGACCCCCAAATAATATTCCTTTACGTGCTAAGGGGTAACTAGAGAGTGGGATAGGTTTAATAACTACCCTAACCCTAACGCGTACCCTAACCCTAACCCCTACCCTAACCCTAACACGTACCCTAATCCTAACCCGTACCCTAAACCGAGCCCTAACCCTAAAACTAACCCTAACCCTAACCCTAACCCATACCCTACGCCGTACCCGAAGCCCTCCCCGAACCCGTTCCCTAAGCCGTACCCTAAGCCTAACCCTAAGCCTAACCCTAACCCTAGGCTACCCTTGACTGCTTCTGCCTCCAATAGATTTCCTAAGCACTAGTGTTTTAAGGAACAGCTTAAAAAGAGAATCCTAATGTGATTTCTTTATAATGGGTGTGTTCCTTATCTTATCCTAGTGTCTAAACTCTTCTCCATGGCTGGACCCCCAAATAATATTCCTTTACGTGCTAAGGGGTAACTAGAGAGTGGGATAGGTTTAATAACTACCCTAACCCTAACGCGTACCCTAACGCTAACCCCTACCCTAACCCTAACACGTACCCTAATCCTAACCCGTACCCTAAACCGAGCCCTAAACCTAACAGTAACCCTAACCCTAACCCTAAACCGTACCCTACGCCGTACCCGAAGCCCTCACCGAACCCGTACCCTAAGCCGTACCCTAAGCCTAACCCTAAGCCTAACCCTAACCCTAGGCTACCCTTGACTGCTTCTGCCTCCAATAGATTTCCTAAGCACTAGTGTTTTAAGGAACAGCTTTAAAAGAGAATCCTAATGTGATTTCTTTATAATGGGTGTGTTCCTTATATTATCTTAGTGTCTAAACAGTTCTCCATGGCTGGACCCCCAAATAATATTCCTTTACATGCTAAGGAGTATCTAGAGAGTGGGATAGGTTTAATAACTACCCTAACCCTAACGCGTACCCTAACCCTAACCCCTACCCTAACCCTAACACGTACCCTAATCCTAACCCGTACCCTAAACCGAGCCCTAACCCTAACACTAACCCTAACCCTAACCCTAACCCATACCCTACGACGTACCCGAAGCCCTCCACGAACCCGTACCCTAAGCCGTACCCTAAGCCTAACCCTAAGCCTAACCCTAACCCTAGGCTACCCTTGACTGCTTCTGCCTCCAATAGATTTCCTAAGCACTAGTGTTTTAAGGAACAGCTTAAAAAGAGAATCCTAATGTGATTTCTTTATAATGTGTGTGTTCCTTATCTTATACTAGTGTCTAAACTCTTGTCCATGGCTGGACCCCCAAATAATATTCCTTTACGTGCTAAGGGGTAACTAGAGAGTGGGATAGGTTTAATAACTACCCTAACCCTAACGCGTACCCTAACGCTAACCCCTACCCTAACCCTAACACGTACCCTAATCCTAACCCGTACCCTAAACCGAGCCCTAACCCTAACACTAACCCTAACCCTAACCCTAACCCATACCCTACGCCGTACCCGAAGCCCTCCCCGAACCCGTACCCTAAGCCGTACCCTAAGCCTAACCCTAAGCCTAACCCTAACCCTAGGCTACCCTTGACTGCTTCTGCCTCCAATAGATTTCCTAAGCACTAGTGTTTTAAGGAACAGCTTAAAAAGAGAATCCTAATGTGATTTCTTTATAATGGGTGTTTTCCTTATCTAATCCTAGTGTCTAAACTCTTCTCCATGGCTGGACCCCCAAATAATATTCCTTTATGTGCTAAGGGGTATCTAGAGAGTGGGATAGGTTTAATCACTACCCTAACCCTAACGCGTACCATAACCCTAACCCCTACCCTAACCCTAACACGTACCCTAATCCTAACACGTACCCTAAACCGAGCCCTAACCCTAACACTAACCCTAACCCTAACCCTAACCCATACCCTACGCCGTACCCGAAGCCCTCCCCGAACCCGTACCCTAAGCCGTACCCTAAGCCTAACCCTAAGCCTAACCCTAACCCTAGGCTACCCTTGACTGCTTCTGCCTCCAATAGATTTCCTAAGCACTAGTGTTTTAAGGAACAGCTTAAAAAGAGAATCCTAATGTGATTTCCTTATAATGTGTGTGTTCCTTATCTTATCCTAGTGTCTAAACTCTTCTCCATGGCTGGACCCCCAAATAATATTCCTTTACGTGCTAAGGGGTAACTAGAGAGTGGGATAGGTTTAATAACTACCCTAACCCTAACGCGTACCCTAACGCTAACCCCTACCCTAACCCTAACACGTACCCTAATCCTAACCCGTACCCTAAACCGAGCCCTAACCCTAACACTAACCCTAACCCTAACCCTAAACCGTACCCTACGCCGTACCCGAAGCCCTCCCCGAACCCGTACCCTAAGCCGTACCCTAAGCCTAACCCTAAGCCTAACCCTAACCCTAGGCTACCCTTGACTGCTTCTGCCTCCAATAGATTTCCTAACCACTAGTGTTTTAAGGAACAGCTTAAAAAGAGAATCCTAATGTGATTTCTTTATAATGGGTGTGTTCCTTATATTATCTTAGTGTCTAAACACTTCTCCATGGCTGCACCCCCAAATAATATTCCTTTACGTGCTAAGGAGTATCTAGAGAGTGGGATAGGTTTAATAACTACCCTAACCCTAACGCGTACCCTAACCCTAACCCCTACCCTAACCCTAACACGTACCCTAATCCTAACCCGTACCCTAAACCGAGCCCTAACCCTAACACTAACCCTAACCCTAACCCTAACCCATACCCTACGCCGTACCCGAAGCCCTCCCCGAACCCGTACCCTAAGCCGTACCCTAAGCCTAACCCTAAGCCTAACCCTAACCCTAGGCTACCCTTGACTGCTTCTGCCTCCAATAGATTTCCTAAGCACTAGTGTTTTAAGGAACAGCTTAAAAAGAGAATCCTAATGTGATTTCTTTATAATGTGTGTGTTCCTTATCTTATCCTAGTGTCTAAACTCTTCTCCATGGCTGGACCCCCAAATAATATTCCTTTACGTGCTAAGGGGTAACTAGAGAGAGGGATAGGTTTAATAACTACCCTAACCCTAACGCGTACCCTAACGCTAACCCCTACCCTAACCCTAACACGTACCCTAATCCTAACCCGTACCCTAAACCGAGCCCTAACCCTAACACTAACCCTAACCCTAACCCTAACCCATACCCTACGCCGTACCCGAAGCCCTCCCCGAACCCGTACCCTAAGCCGTACCCTAAGCCTAACCCTAAGCCTAACCCTAACCCTAGGCTACCCTTGACTGCTTCTGCCTCCAATAGATTTCCTAAGCACTAGTGTTTTAAGGAACAGCTTAAAAAGAGAATCCTAATGTGATTTCTTTATAATGGGTGTGTTCCTTATCTAATCCTAGTGTCTAAACTCTTCTCCATGGCTGGACCCCCAAATAATATTCCTTTATGTGCTAAGGGGTATCTAGAGAGTGGGATAGGTTTAATCACTACCCTAACCCTAACGCGTACCATAACCCTAACCCCTACCCTAACCCTAACACGTACCCTAATCCTAACCCGTACCCTAAACCGAGCCCTAACCCTAACACTAACCCTAACCCTAACCCTAACCCATACCCTACGCCGTATCTGAAGCCCTCCCCGAACCCGTACCCTAAGCCGTACCCTAAGCCTAACCCTAAGCCTAACCCTAACCCTAGGCTACCCTTGACTGCTTCTGCCTCCAATAGATTTCCTAAGCACTAGTGTTTTAAGGAACAGCTTAAAAAGAGAATCCTAATGTGATTTCTTTATAATGTGTGTGTTCCTTATCTTATCCTAGTGTCTAAACTCTTCTCCATGGCTGGACCCCCAAATAATATTCCTTTACGTGCTAAGGGGTAACTAGAGAGTGGGATAGGTTTAATAACTACCCTAACCCTAACGCGTACCCTAACGCTAACCCCTACCCTAACCCTAACACGTACCCTAATCCTAACCCGTACCCTAAACCGAGCCCTAACCCTAACACTAACCCTAACCCTAACCCTAACCCATACCCTACGCCGTACCCGAAGCCCTCCCCGAACCCGTACCCTAAGCCGTACCCTAAGGCTAACCCTAAGCCTAACCCTAACCCTAGGCTACCCTTGACTGCTTCTGCCTCCAATAGATTTCCTAAGCACTAGTGTTTTAAGGAACAGCTTAAAAAGAGAATCCTAATGTGATTTCTTTATAATGGGTGTTTTCCTTATCTAATCCTAGTGTCTAAACTCTTCTCCATGGCTGGACCCCCAAATAATATTCCTTTATGTGCTAAGGGGTATCTAGAGAGTGGGATAGGTTTAATCACTACCCTAACCCTAACGCGTACCATAACCCTAACCCCTACCCTAACCCTAACACGTACCCTAATCCTAACACGTACCCTAAACCGAGCCCTAACCCTAACACTAACCCTAACCCTAACCCTAACCCATACCCTACGCCGTACCCGAAGCCCTCCCCGAACCCGTACCCTAAGCCGTACCCTAAGCCTAACCCTAAGCCTAACCCTAACCCTAGGCTACCCTTGACTGCTTCTGCCTCCAATAGATTTCCTAAGCACTAGTGTTTTAAGGAACAGCTTAAAAAGAGAATCCTAATGTGATTTCTTTATAATGTGTGTGTTCCTTATCTTATCCTAGTGTCTAAACTCTTCTCCATGGCTGGACCCCCAAATAATATTCCTTTACGTGCTAAGGGGTAACTAGAGAGTGGGATAGGTTTAATAACTACCCTAACCCTAACGCGTACCCTAACGCTAACCCCTACCCTAACCCTAACACGTACCCTAATCCTAACCCGTACCCTAAACCGAGCCCTAACCCTAACACTAACCCTAACCCTAACCCTAACCCATACCCTATGCCGTACCCGAAGCCCTCCCCGAACCCGTACCCTAAGCCGTACCCTAAGGCTAACCCTAAGCCTAACCCTAACCCTAGGCTACCCTTGACTGCTTCTGCCTCCAATAGATTTCCTAAGCACTAGTGTTTTAAGGAACAGCTTAAAAAGAGAATCCTAATGTGATTTCTTTATAATGGGTGTTTTCCTTATCTAATCCTAGTGTCTAAACTCTTCTCCATGGCTGGACCCCCAAATAATATTCCTTTATGTGCTAAGGGGTATCTAGAGAGTGGGATAGGTTTAATCACTACCCTAACCCTAACGCGTACCATAACCCTAACCCCTACCCTAACCCTAACACGTACCCTAATCCTAACACGTACCCTAAACCGAGCCCTAACCCTAACACTAACCCTAACCCTAACCCTAACCCATACCCTACGCCGTACCCGAAGCCCTCCCCGAACCCGTACCCTAAGCCGTACCCTAAGCCTAACCCTAAGCCTAACCCTAACCCTAGGCTACCCTTGACTGCTTCTGCCTCCAATAGATTTCCTAAGCACTAGTGTTTTAAGGAACAGCTTAAAAAGAGAATCCTAATGTGATTTCTTTATAATGTGTGTGTTCCTTATCTTATCCTAGTGTCTAAACTCTTCTCCATGGCTGGACCCCCAAATAATATTCCTTTACGTGCTAAGGGGTAACTAGAGAGTGGGATAGGTTTAATAACTACCCTAACCCTAACGCGTACCCTAACGCTAACCCCTACCCTAACCCTAACACGTACCCTAATCCTAACACGTACCCTAAACCGAGCCCTAACCCTAACACTAACCCTAACCCTAACCCTAACCCATACCCTACGCCGTACCCGAAGCCCTCCCCGAACCCGTACCCTAAGCCGTACCCTAAGCCTAACCCTAAGCCTAACCCTAACCCTAGGCTACCCTTGACTGCTTCTGCCTCCAATAGATTTCCTAAGCACTAGTGTTTTAAGGAACAGCTTAAAAAGAGAATCCTAATGTGATTTCTTTATATTGTGTGTGTTCCTCATCTTATCCTAGTGTCTAAACTCTTCTCCATGGCTGGACCCCCAAATAATATTCCTTTACGTGCTAAGGGGTAACTAGAGAGTGGGATAGGTTTAATAACTACCCTAACCCTAACGCGTACCCTAACCCTAACCCCTACCCTAACCCTAACACGTACCCTAATCCTAACCCGTACCCTAAACCGAGCCCTAACCCTAAAACTAACCCTAACCCTAACCCTAACCCATACCCTACGCCGTACCCGAAGCCCTCCCCGAACCCGTTCCCTAAGCCGTACCCTAAGCCTAACCCTAAGCCTAACCCTAACCCTAGGCTACCCTTGACTGCTTCTGCCTCCAATAGATTTCCTAAGCACTAGTGTTTTAAGGAACAGCTTAAAAAGAGAATCCTAATGTGATTTCTTTATAATGGGTGTGTTCCTTATCTTATCCTAGTGTCTAAACTCTTCTCCATGGCTGGACCCCCAAATAATATTCCTTTACGTGCTAAGGGGTAACTAGAGAGTGGGATAGGTTTAATAACTACCCTAACCCTAACGCGTACCCTAACGCTAACCCCTACCCTAACCCTAACACGTACCCTAATCCTAACCCGTACCCTAAACCGAGCCCTAAACCTAACAGTAACCCTAACCCTAACCCTAAACCGTACCCTACGCCGTACCCGAAGCCCTCACCGAACCCGTACCCTAAGCCGTACCCTAAGCCTAACCCTAAGCCTAACCCTAACCCTAGGCTACCCTTGACTGCTTCTGCCTCCAATAGATTTCCTAAGCACTAGTGTTTTAAGGAACAGCTTTAAAAGAGAATCCTAATGTGATTTCTTTATAATGGGTGTGTTCCTTATATTATCTTAGTGTCTAAACAGTTCTCCATGGCTGGACCCCCAAATAATATTCCTTTACATGCTAAGGAGTATCTAGAGAGTGGGATAGGTTTAATAACTACCCTAACCCTAACGCGTACCCTAACCCTAACCCCTACCCTAACCCTAACACGTACCCTAATCCTAACCCGTACCCTAAACCGAGCCCTAACCCTAACACTAACCCTAACCCTAACCCTAACCCATACCCTACGACGTACCCGAAGCCCTCCACGAACCCGTACCCTAAGCCGTACCCTAAGCCTAACCCTAAGCCTAACCCTAACCCTAGGCTACCCTTGACTGCTTCTGCCTCCAATAGATTTCCTAAGCACTAGTGTTTTAAGGAACAGCTTAAAAAGAGAATCCTAATGTGATTTCTTTATAATGTGTGTGTTCCTTATCTTATACTAGTGTCTAAACTCTTGTCCATGGCTGGACCCCCAAATAATATTCCTTTACGTGCTAAGGGGTAACTAGAGAGTGGGATAGGTTTAATAACTACCCTAACCCTAACGCGTACCCTAACGCTAACCCCTACCCTAACCCTAACACGTACCCTAATCCTAACCCGTACCCTAAACCGAGCCCTAACCCTAACACTAACCCTAACCCTAACCCTAACCCATACCCTACGCCGTACCCGAAGCCCTCCCCGAACCCGTACCCTAAGCCGTACCCTAAGCCTAACCCTAAGCCTAACCCTAACCCTAGGCTACCCTTGACTGCTTCTGCCTCCAATAGATTTCCTAAGCACTAGTGTTTTAAGGAACAGCTTAAAAAGAGAATCCTAATGTGATTTCTTTATAATGGGTGTTTTCCTTATCTAATCCTAGTGTCTAAACTCTTCTCCATGGCTGGACCCCCAAATAATATTCCTTTATGTGCTAAGGGGTATCTAGAGAGTGGGATAGGTTTAATCACTACCCTAACCCTAACGCGTACCATAACCCTAACCCCTACCCTAACCCTAACACGTACCCTAATCCTAACACGTACCCTAAACCGAGCCCTAACCCTAACACTAACCCTAACCCTAACCCTAACCCATACCCTACGCCGTACCCGAAGCCCTCCCCGAACCCGTACCCTAAGCCGTACCCTAAGCCTAACCCTAAGCCTAACCCTAACCCTAGGCTACCCTTGACTGCTTCTGCCTCCAATAGATTTCCTAAGCACTAGTGTTTTAAGGAACAGCTTAAAAAGAGAATCCTAATGTGATTTCCTTATAATGTGTGTGTTCCTTATCTTATCCTAGTGTCTAAACTCTTCTCCATGGCTGGACCCCCAAATAATATTCCTTTACGTGCTAAGGGGTAACTAGAGAGTGGGATAGGTTTAATAACTACCCTAACCCTAACGCGTACCCTAACGCTAACCCCTACCCTAACCCTAACACGTACCCTAATCCTAACCCGTACCCTAAACCGAGCCCTAACCCTAACACTAACCCTAACCCTAACCCTAAACCGTACCCTACGCCGTACCCGAAGCCCTCCCCGAACCCGTACCCTAAGCCGTACCCTAAGCCTAACCCTAAGCCTAACCCTAACCCTAGGCTACCCTTGACTGCTTCTGCCTCCAATAGATTTCCTAACCACTAGTGTTTTAAGGAACAGCTTAAAAAGAGAATCCTAATGTGATTTCTTTATAATGGGTGTGTTCCTTATATTATCTTAGTGTCTAAACACTTCTCCATGGCTGCACCCCCAAATAATATTCCTTTACGTGCTAAGGAGTATCTAGAGAGTGGGATAGGTTTAATAACTACCCTAACCCTAACGCGTACCCTAACCCTAACCCCTACCCTAACCCTAACACGTACCCTAATCCTAACCCGTACCCTAAACCGAGCCCTAACCCTAACACTAACCCTAACCCTAACCCTAACCCATACCCTACGCCGTACCCGAAGCCCTCCCCGAACCCGTACCCTAAGCCGTACCCTAAGCCTAACCCTAAGCCTAACCCTAACCCTAGGCTACCCTTGACTGCTTCTGCCTCCAATAGATTTCCTAAGCACTAGTGTTTTAAGGAACAGCTTAAAAAGAGAATCCTAATGTGATTTCTTTATAATGTGTGTGTTCCTTATCTTATCCTAGTGTCTAAACTCTTCTCCATGGCTGGACCCCCAAATAATATTCCTTTACGTGCTAAGGGGTAACTAGAGAGAGGGATAGGTTTAATAACTACCCTAACCCTAACGCGTACCCTAACGCTAACCCCTACCCTAACCCTAACACGTACCCTAATCCTAACCCGTACCCTAAACCGAGCCCTAACCCTAACACTAACCCTAACCCTAACCCTAACCCATACCCTACGCCGTACCCGAAGCCCTCCCCGAACCCGTACCCTAAGCCGTACCCTAAGCCTAACCCTAAGCCTAACCCTAACCCTAGGCTACCCTTGACTGCTTCTGCCTCCAATAGATTTCCTAAGCACTAGTGTTTTAAGGAACAGCTTAAAAAGAGAATCCTAATGTGATTTCTTTATAATGGGTGTGTTCCTTATCTAATCCTAGTGTCTAAACTCTTCTCCATGGCTGGACCCCCAAATAATATTCCTTTATGTGCTAAGGGGTATCTAGAGAGTGGGATAGGTTTAATCACTACCCTAACCCTAACGCGTACCATAACCCTAACCCCTACCCTAACCCTAACACGTACCCTAATCCTAACCCGTACCCTAAACCGAGCCCTAACCCTAACACTAACCCTAACCCTAACCCTAACCCATACCCTACGCCGTATCTGAAGCCCTCCCCGAACCCGTACCCTAAGCCGTACCCTAAGCCTAACCCTAAGCCTAACCCTAACCCTAGGCTACCCTTGACTGCTTCTGCCTCCAATAGATTTCCTAAGCACTAGTGTTTTAAGGAACAGCTTAAAAAGAGAATCCTAATGTGATTTCTTTATAATGGGTGTTTTCCTTATCTAATCCTAGTGTCTAAACTCTTCTCCATGGCTGGACCCCCAAATAATATTCCTTTATGTGCTAAGGGGTATCTAGAGAGTGGGATAGGTTTAATCACTACCCTAACCCTAACACGTACACTAACCCTAACCACTACCCTAACCCTAACACGTACCCTAATCCTAACACGTACCCTAAACCGAGCCCTAACCCTAACACTAACCCTAACCCTAACCCTAACCCATACCCTACGCCGTACCCGAAGCCCTCCCCGAACCCGTACCCTAAGCCGTACCCTAAGCCTAACCCTAAGCCTAACCCTAACCCTAGGCTACCCTTGACTGCTTCTGCCTCCAATAGATTTCCTAAGCACTAGTGTTTTAAGGAACAGCTTAAAAAGAGAATCCTAATGTGATTTCCTTATAATGTGTGTGTTCCTTATCTTATCCTAGTGTCTAAACTCTTCTCCATGGCTGGACCCCCAAATAATATTCCTTTACGTGCTAAGGGGTAACTAGAGAGTGGGATAGGTTTAATAACTACCCTAACCCTAACGCGTACCCTAACGCTAACCCCTACCCTAACCCTAACACGTACCCTAATCCTAACCCGTACCCTAAACCGAGCCCTAACCCTAACACTAACCCTAACCCTAACCCTAAACCGTACCCTACGCCGTACCCGAAGCCCTCCCCGAACCCGTACCCTAAGCCGTACCCTAAGCCTAACCCTAAGCCTAACCCTAACCCTAGGCTACCCTTGACTGCTTCTGCCTCCAATAGATTTCCTAAGCACTAGTGTTTTAAGGAACAGCTTAAAAAGAGAATCCTAATGTGATTTCTTTATAATGGGTGTGTTCCTTATATTATCTTAGTGTCTAAACACTTCTCCATGGCTGCACCCCCAAATAATATTCCTTTACGTGCTAAGGAGTATCTAGAGAGTGGGATAGGTTTAATAACTACCCTAACCCTAACGCGTACCCTAACCCTAACCCCTACCCTAACCCTAACACGTACCCTAATCCTAACCCGTACCCTAAACCGAGCCCTAACCCTAACACTAACCCTAACCCTAACCCTAACCCATACCCTACGCCGTACCCGAAGCCCTCCCCGAACCCGTACCCTAAGCCGTACCCTAAGCCTAACCCTAAGCCTAACCCTAACCCTAGGCTACCCTTGACTGCTTCTGCCTCCAATAGATTTCCTAAGCACTAGTGTTTTAAGGAACAGCTTAAAAAGAGAATCCTAATGTGATTTCTTTATAATGTGTGTGTTCCTTATCTTATCCTAGTGTCTAAACTCTTCTCCATGGCTGGACCCCCAAATAATATTCCTTTACGTGCTAAGGGGTAACTAGAGAGAGGGATAGGTTTAATAACTACCCTAACCCTAACGCGTACCCTAACGCTAACCCCTACCCTAACCCTAACACGTACCCTAATCCTAACCCGTACCCTAAACCGAGCCCTAACCCTAACACTAACCCTAACCCTAACCCTAACCCATACCCTACGCCGTACCCGAAGCCCTCCCCGAACCCGTACCCTAAGCCGTACCCTAAGCCTAACCCTAAGCCTAACCCTAACCCTAGGCTACCCTTGACTGCTTCTGCCTCCAATAGATTTCCTAAGCACTAGTGTTTTAAGGAACAGCTTAAAAAGAGAATCCTAATGTGATTTCTTTATATTGTGTGTGTTCCTCATCTTATCCTAGTGTCTAAACTCTTCTCCATGGCTGGACCCCCAAATAATATTCCTTTACGTGCTAAGGGGTAACTAGGGAGTGGGATAGGTTTAATAACTACCCTAACCCTAACGCGTACCCTAACGCTAAACCCTACCCTAACACTAACACGTACCCTAATCCTAACCCGTACCCTAAACCGAGCCCTAACCCTAACACTAACCCTAACCCTAACCCTAACCCATACCCTACGCCGTACCCGAAGCCCTCCCCGAACCCGTACCCTAAGCCTAACCCTAAGCCCAACCCTAACCCTAGGCTACCCTTGACTGCTTCTGCCTCCAATAGATTTCCTAAGCACTAGTGTTTTAAGGAACAGCTTAAAAAGAGAATCCTAATGTGATTTCTTTATAATGTGTGTGTTCCTTATATTATCTTAGTGTCTAAACACTTCTCCATGGCAGGACCCCCAAATAATATTCCTTTACGTGCTAAGGAGTATCTAGAGAGTGGGATAGGTTTAATAACTACCCTAACCCTAACACGTACCCTAACCCTAACCCCTACCCTAACCCTAACACGTAACCTAATCCTAACCCGTACCCTAAACCGAGCCCTAACCCTAACACTAACCCTAACCCTAACCCTAACCCATACCCTACGCCGTACCCGAAGCCCTCCACGAAACCGTACCCTAAGCCGTACCCTAAGCCTAACCCTAAGCCTAACCCTAACCCTAGGCTACCCTTGACTGCTTCTGCCTCCAATAGATTTCCTAAGCACTAGTGTTTTAAGGAACAGCTTAAAAAGAGAATCCTAATGTGATTTCTTTATAATGTGTGTGTTCCTTATCTTATCCTAGTGTCTAAACTCTTCTCCATGGCTGGACCCCCAAATAATATTCCTTTACGTGCTAAGGGGTAACTAGAGAGTGGGATAGGTTTAATAACTACCCTAACCCTAACGCGTACCCTAACGCTAACCCCTACCCTAACCCTAACACGTACCCTAATCCTAACCCGTACCCTAAACCGAGCCCTAACCCTAACACTAACCCTAACCCTAACCCTAACCCATACCCTACGCCGTACCCGAAGCCCTCCCCGAACCCGTACCCTAAGCCGTACCCTAAGGCTAACCCTAAGCCTAACCCTAACCCTAGGCTACCCTTGACTGCTTCTGCCTCCAATAGATTTCCTAAGCACTAGTGTTTTAAGGAACAGCTTAAAAAGAGAATCCTAATGTGATTTCTTTATAATGGGTGTTTTCCTTATCTAATCCTAGTGTCTAAACTCTTCTCCATGGCTGGACCCCCAAATAATATTCCTTTATGTGCTAAGGGGTATCTAGAGAGTGGGATAGGTTTAATCACTACCCTAACCCTAACGCGTACCATAACCCTAACCCCTACCCTAACCCTAACACGTACCCTAATCCTAACACGTACCCTAAACCGAGCCCTAACCCTAACACTAACCCTAACCCTAACCCTAACCCATACCCTACGCCGTACCCGAAGCCCTCCCCGAACCCGTACCCTAAGCCGTACCCTAAGCCTAACCCTAAGCCTAACCCTAACCCTAGGCTACCCTTGACTGCTTCTGCCTCCAATAGATTTCCTAAGCACTAGTGTTTTAAGGAACAGCTTAAAAAGAGAATCCTAATGTGATTTCCTTATAATGTGTGTGTTCCTTATCTTATCCTAGTGTCTAAACTCTTCTCCATGGCTGGACCCCCAAATAATATTCCTTTACGTGCTAAGGGGTAACTAGAGAGTGGGATAGGTTTAATAACTACCCTAACCCTAACGCGTACCCTAACGCTAACCCCTACCCTAACCCTAACACGTACCCTAATCCTAACCCGTACCCTAAACCGAGCCCTAACCCTAACACTAACCCTAACCCTAACCCTAAACCGTACCCTACGCCGTACCCGAAGCCCTCCCCGAACCCGTACCCTAAGCCGTACCCTAAGCCTAACCCTAAGCCTAACCCTAACCCTAGGCTACCCTTGACTGCTTCTGCCTCCAATAGATTTCCTAACCACTAGTGTTTTAAGGAACAGCTTAAAAAGAGAATCCTAATGTGATTTCTTTATAATGGGTGTGTTCCTTATATTATCTTAGTGTCTAAACACTTCTCCATGGCTGCACCCCCAAATAATATTCCTTTACGTGCTAAGGAGTATCTAGAGAGTGGGATAGGTTTAATAACTACCCTAACCCTAACGCGTACCCTAACCCTAACCCCTACCCTAACCCTAACACGTACCCTAATCCTAACCCGTACCCTAAACCGAGCCCTAACCCTAACACTAACCCTAACCCTAACCCTAACCCATACCCTACGCCGTACCCGAAGCCCTCCCCGAACCCGTACCCTAAGCCGTACCCTAAGCCTAACCCTAAGCCTAACCCTAACCCTAGGCTACCCTTGACTGCTTCTGCCTCCAATAGATTTCCTAAGCACTAGTGTTTTAAGGAACAGCTTAAAAAGAGAATCCTAATGTGATTTCTTTATAATGTGTGTGTTCCTTATCTTATCCTAGTGTCTAAACTCTTCTCCATGGCTGGACCCCCAAATAATATTCCTTTACGTGCTAAGGGGTAACTAGAGAGAGGGATAGGTTTAATAACTACCCTAAACCTAACGCGTACCCTAACGCTAACCCCTACCCTAACCCTAACACGTACCCTAATCCTAACCCGTACCCTAAACCGAGCCCTAACCCTAACACTAACCCTAACCCTAACCCTAACCCATACCCTACGCCGTACCCGAAGCCCTCCCCGAACCCGTACCCTAAGCCGTACCCTAAGCCTAACCCTAAGCCTAACCCTAACCCTAGGCTACCCTTGACTGCTTCTGCCTCCAATAGATTTCCTAAGCACTAGTGTTTTAAGGAACAGCTTAAAAAGAGAATCCTAATGTGATTTCTTTATAATGGGTGTGTTCCTTATCTAATCCTAGTGTCTAAACTCTTCTCCATGGCTGGACCCCCAAATAATATTCCTTTATGTGCTAAGGGGTATCTAGAGAGTGGGATAGGTTTAATCACTACCCTAACCCTAACGCGTACCATAACCCTAACCCCTACCCTAACCCTAACACGTACCCTAATCCTAACCCGTACCCTAAACCGAGCCCTAACCCTAACACTAACCCTAACCCTAACCCTAACCCATACCCTACGCCGTATCTGAAGCCCTCCCCGAACCCGTACCCTAAGCCGTACCCTAAGCCTAACCCTAAGCCTAACCCTAACCCTAGGCTACCCTTGACTGCTTCTGCCTCCAATAGATTTCCTAAGCACTAGTGTTTTAAGGAACAGCTTAAAAAGAGAATCCTAATGTGATTTCTTTATAATGGGTGTTTTCCTTATCTAATCCTAGTGTCTAAACTCTTCTCCATGGCTGGACCCCCAAATAATATTCCTTTATGTGCTAAGGGGTATCTAGAGAGTGGGATAGGTTTAATCACTACCCTAACCCTAACACGTACACTAACCCTAACCACTACCCTAACCCTAACACGTACCCTAATCCTAACACGTACCCTAAACCGAGCCCTAACCCTAACACTAACCCTAACCCTAACCCTAACCCATACCCTACGCCGTACCCGAAGCCCTCCCCGAACCCGTACCCTAAGCCGTACCCTAAGCCTAACCCTAAGCCTAACCCTAACCCTAGGCTACCCTTGACTGCTTCTGCCTCCAATAGATTTCCTAAGCACTAGTGTTTTAAGGAACAGCTTAAAAAGAGAATCCTAATGTGATTTCCTTATAATGTGTGTGTTCCTTATCTTATCCTAGTGTCTAAACTCTTCTCCATGGCTGGACCCCCAAATAATATTCCTTTACGTGCTAAGGGGTAACTAGAGAGTGGGATAGGTTTAATAACTACCCTAACCCTAACGCGTACCCTAACGCTAACCCCTACCCTAACCCTAACACGTACCCTAATCCTAACCCGTACCCTAAACCGAGCCCTAACCCTAACACTAACCCTAACCCTAACCCTAAACCGTACCCTACGCCGTACCCGAAGCCCTCCCCGAACCCGTACCCTAAGCCGTACCCTAAGCCTAACCCTAAGCCTAACCCTAACCCTAGGCTACCCTTGACTGCTTCTGCCTCCAATAGATTTCCTAAGCACTAGTGTTTTAAGGAACAGCTTAAAAAGAGAATCCTAATGTGATTTCTTTATAATGGGTGTGTTCCTTATATTATCTTAGTGTCTAAACACTTCTCCATGGCTGCACCCCCAAATAATATTCCTTTACGTGCTAAGGAGTATCTAGAGAGTGGGATAGGTTTAATAACTACCCTAACCCTAACGCGTACCCTAACCCTAACCCCTACCCTAACCCTAACACGTACCCTAATCCTAACCCGTACCCTAAACCGAGCCCTAACCCTAACACTAACCCTAACCCTAACCCTAACCCATACCCTACGCCGTACCCGAAGCCCTCCCCGAACCCGTACCCTAAGCCGTACCCTAAGCCTAACCCTAAGCCTAACCCTAACCCTAGGCTACCCTTGACTGCTTCTGCCTCCAATAGATTTCCTAAGCACTAGTGTTTTAAGGAACAGCTTAAAAAGAGAATCCTAATGTGATTTCTTTATAATGTGTGTGTTCCTTATCTTATCCTAGTGTCTAAACTCTTCTCCATGGCTGGACCCCCAAATAATATTCCTTTACGTGCTAAGGGGTAACTAGAGAGAGGGATAGGTTTAATAACTACCCTAACCCTAACGCGTACCCTAACGCTAACCCCTACCCTAACCCTAACACGTACCCTAATCCTAACCCGTACCCTAAACCGAGCCCTAACCCTAACACTAACCCTAACCCTAACCCTAACCCATACCCTACGCCGTACCCGAAGCCCTCCCCGAACCCGTACCCTAAGCCGTACCCTAAGCCTAACCCTAAGCCTAACCCTAACCCTAGGCTACCCTTGACTGCTTCTGCCTCCAATAGATTTCCTAAGCACTAGTGTTTTAAGGAACAGCTTAAAAAGAGAATCCTAATGTGATTTCTTTATAATGGGTGTGTTCCTTATCTAATCCTAGTGTCTAAACTCTTCTCCATGGCTGGACCCCCAAATAATATTCCTTTATGTGCTAAGGGGTATCTAGATAGTGGGATAGGTTTAATCACTACCCTAACCCTAACGCGTACCATAACCCTAACCCCTACCCTAACCCTAACACGTACCCTAATCCTAACCCGTACCCTAAACCGAGCCCTAACCCTAACACTAACCCTAACCCTAACCCTAACCCATACCCTACGCCGTATCTGAAGCCCTCCCCGAACCCGTACCCTAAGCCGTACCCTAAGCCTAACCCTAAGCCTAACCCTAACCCTAGGCTACCCTTGACTGCTTCTGCCTCCAATAGATTTCCTAAGCACTAGTGTTTTAAGGAACAGCTTAAAAAGAGAATCCTAATGTGATTTCTTTATATTGTGTGTGTTCCTCATCTTATCCTAGTGTCTAAACTCTTCTCCATGGCTGGACCCCCAAATAATATTCCTTTACGTGCTAAGGGGTAACTAGGGAGTGGGATAGGTTTAATAACTACCCTAACCCTAACGCGTACCCTAACGCTAAACCCTACCCTAACACTAACACGTACCCTAATCCTAACCCGTACCCTAAACCGAGCCCTAACCCTAACACTAACCCTAACCCTAACCCTAACCCATACCCTACGCCGTACCCGAAGCCCTCCCCCAACCCGTACCCTAAGCCGTACCCTAAGCCTAACCCTAAGCCTAACCCTAACCCTAGGCTACCCTTGACTGCTTCTGCCTCCAATAGATTTCCTAAGCACTAGTGTTTTAAGGAACAGCTTAAAAAGAGAATCCTAATGTGATTTCTTTATAATGGGTGTGTTCCTGATTTTATCCTAGTGTCTAAACTCTTCTCCATGGCTGGACACCCAAATAATATTCCTTTACGTGCTAAGGGGTAACTAGAGAGTGGGATAGGTTTAATAACTACCCTAACCCTAACGCGTACCCTAACGCTAACCCCTACCCTAACCCTAACACGTACCCTAATCCTAACCCATACCCTAAACCGAGCCCTAACCCTAACACTAACCCTAACCCTAACCCTAACCCATACCCTACGCCGTACCCGAAGCCCTCCCCGAACCCGTACCCTAAGCCTAACCCTAAGCCCAACCCTAACCCTAGGCTACCCTTGACTGCTTCTGCCTCCAATAGATTTCCTAAGCACTAGTGTTTTAAGGAACAGCTTAAAAAGAGAATCCTAATGTGATTTCTTTATAATGTGTGTGTTCCTTATATTATCTTAGTGTCTAAACACTTCTCCATGGCAGGACCCCCAAATAATATTCCTTTACGTGCTAAGGAGTATCTAGAGAGTGGGATAGGTTTAATAACTACCCTAACCCTAACACGTACCCTAACCCTAACCCCTACCCTAACCCTAACACGTACCCTAATCCTAACCCGTACCCTAAACCGAGCCCTAACCCTAACACTAACCCTAACCCTAACCCTAACCCATACCCTACGCCGTACCCGAAGCCCTCCACGAAACCGTACCCTAAGCCGTACCCTAAGCCTAACCCTAAGCCTAACCCTAACCCTAGGCTACCCTTGACTGCTTCTGCCTCCAATAGATTTCCTAAGCACTAGTGTTTTAAGGAACAGCTTAAAAAGAGAATCCTAATGTGATTTCTTTATAATGTGTGTGTTCCTTATCTTATCCTAGTGTCTAAACTCTTCTCCATGGCTGGACCCCCAAATAATATTCCTTTACGTGCTAAGGGGTAACTAGAGAGTGGGATAGGTTTAATAACTACCCTAACCCTAACGCGTACCCTAACGCTAACCCCTACCCTAACCCTAACACGTACCCTAATCCTAACCCGTACCCTAAACCGAGCCCTAACCCTAACACTAACCCTAACCCTAACCCTAACCCATACCCTACGCCGTACCCGAAGCCCTCCCCGAACCCGTACCCTAAGCCGTACCCTAAGGCTAACCCTAAGCCTAACCCTAACCCTAGGCTACCCTTGACTGCTTCTGCCTCCAATAGATTTCCTAAGCACTAGTGTTTTAAGGAACAGCTTAAAAAGAGAATCCTAATGTGATTTCTTTATAATGGGTGTTTTCCTTATCTAATCCTAGTGTCTAAACTCTTCTCCATGGCTGGACCCCCAAATAATATTCCTTTATGTGCTAAGGGGTATCTAGAGAGTGGGATAGGTTTAATCACTACCCTAACCCTAACGCGTACCATAACCCTAACCCCTACCCTAACCCTAACACGTACCCTAATCCTAACACGTACCCTAAACCGAGCCCTAACCCTAACACTAACCCTAACCCTAACCCTAACCCATACCCTACGCCGTACCCGAAGCCCTCCCCGAACCCGTACCCTAAGCCGTACCCTAAGCCTAACCCTAAGCCTAACCCTAACCCTAGGCTACCCTTGACTGCTTCTGCCTCCAATAGATTTCCTAAGCACTAGTGTTTTAAGGAACAGCTTAAAAAGAGAATCCTAATGTGATTTCTTTATAATGTGTGTGTTCCTTATCTTATCCTAGTGTCTAAACTCTTCTCCATGGCTGGACCCCCAAATAATATTCCTTTACGTGCTAAGGGGTAACTAGAGAGTGGGATAGGTTTAATAACTACCCTAACCCTAACGCGTACCCTAACGCTAACCCCTACCCTAACCCTAACACGTACCCTAATCCTAACCCGTACCCTAAACCGAGCCCTAACCCTAACACTAA
This sequence comes from Balaenoptera physalus, assembly GCF_965194825.1. Classification (NCBI taxonomy): domain Eukaryota; kingdom Metazoa; phylum Chordata; class Mammalia; order Artiodactyla; family Balaenopteridae; genus Balaenoptera; species Balaenoptera physalus. The sequence continues at coordinate 231,594 of NW_028126223.1, forward strand.
CCCTAACCCTAACCCTAACCCATACCCTATGCCGTACCCGAAGCCCTCCCCGAACCCGTACCCTAAGCCGTACCCTAAGGCTAACCCTAAGCCTAACCCTAACCCTAGGCTACCCTTGACTGCTTCTGCCTCCAATAGATTTCCTAAGCACTAGTGTTTTAAGGAACAGCTTAAAAAGAGAATCCTAATGTGATTTCTTTATAATGGGTGTTTTCCTTATCTAATCCTAGTGTCTAAACTCTTCTCCATGGCTGGACCCCCAAATAATATTCCTTGATGTGCTAAGGGGTATCTAGAGAGTGGGATAGGTTTAATCACTACCCTAACCCTAACGCGTACCATAACCCTAACCCCTACCCTAACCCTAACACGTACCCTAATCCTAACCCGTACCCTAAACCGAGCCCTAACCCTAACACTAACCCTAACCCTAACCCTAACCCATACCCTACGCCGTACCCGAAGCCCTCCCCCAACCCGTACCCTAAGCCGTACCCTAAGCCTAACCCTAAGCCTAACCCTAACCCTAGGCTACCCTTGACTGCTTCTGCCTCCAATAGATTTCCTAAGCACTAGTGTTTTAAGGAACAGCTTAAAAAGAGAATCCTAATGTGATTTCTTTATATTGTGTGTGTTCCTCATCTTATCCTAGTGTCTAAACTCTTCTCCATGGCTGGACCCCCAAATAATATTCCTTTACGTGCTAAGGGGTAACTAGGGAGTGGGATAGGTTTAATAACTACCCTAACCCTAACGCGTACCCTAACGCTAACCCCTACCCTAACACTAACACGTACCCTAATCCTAACCCGTACCCTAAACCGAGCCCTAACCCTAACACTAACCCTAACCCTAACCCTAACCCATACCCTACGCCGTACCCGAAGCCCTCCCCCAACCCGTACCCTAAGCCGTACCCTAAGCCTAACCCTAAGCCTAACCCTAACCCTAGGCTACCCTTGACTGCTTCTGCCTCCAATAGATTTCCTAAGCACTAGTGTTTTAAGGAACAGCTTAAAAAGAGAATCCTAATGTGATTTCTTTATATTGTGTGTGTTCCTCATCTTATCCTAGTGTCTAAACTCTTCTCCATGGCTGGACCCCCAAATAATATTCCTTTACGTGCTAAGGGGTAACTAGGGAGTGGGATAGGTTTAATAACTACCCTAACCCTAACGCGTACCCTAACGCTAACCCCTACCCTAACACTAACACGTACCCTAATCCTAACCCGTACCCTAAACCGAGCCCTAACCCTAACACTAACCCTAACCCTAACCCTAACCCATACCCTACGCCGTACCCGAAGCCCTCCCCCAACCCGTACCCTAAGCCGTACCCTAAGCCTAACCCTAAGCCTAACCCTAACCCTAGGCTACCCTTGACTGCTTCTGCCTCCAATAGATTTCCTAAGCACTAGTGTTTTAAGGAACAGCTTAAAAAGAGAATCCTAATGTGATTTCTTTATAATGGGTGTGTTCCTGATTTTATCCTAGTGTCTAAACTCTTCTCCATGGCTGGACCCCCAAATAATATTCCTTTACGTGTTAAGGGGTAACTAGAGAGTGGGATAGGTTTAATAACTACCCTAACCCTAACGCGTACCCTAACGCTAACCCCTACCCTAACCCTAACACGTACCCTAATCCTAACCCATACCCTAAACCGAGCCCTAACCCTAACACTAACCCTAACCCTAACCCTAACCCATACCCTACGCCGTACCCGAAGCCCTCCCCGAACCCGTACCCTAAGCCTAACCCTAAGCCCAACCCTAACCCTAGGCTACCCTTGACTGCTTCTGCCTCCAATAGATTTCCTAAGCACTAGTGTTTTAAGGAACAGCTTAAAAAGAGAATCCTAATGTGATTTCTTTATAATGTGTGTGTTCCTTATCTTATCCTAGTGTCTAAACTCTTCTCCATGGCTGGACCCCCAAATAATATTCCTTTACGTGCTAAGGGGTAACTAGAGAGAGGGATAGGTTTAATAACTACCCTAACCCTAACGCGTACCCTAACGCTAACCCCTACCCTAACCCTAACACGTACCCTAATCCTAACCCGTACCCTAAACCGAGCCCTAACCCTAACACTAACCCTAACCCTAACCCTAACCCATACCCTACGCCGTACCCAAAGCCCTCCCCGAACCCGTACCCTAAGCCGTACCCTAAGCCTAACCCTAAGCCTAACCCTAACCCTAGGCTACCCTTGACTGCTTCTGCCTCCAATAGATTTCCTAAGCACTAGTGTTTTAAGGAACAGCTTAAAAAGAGAATCCTAATGTGATTTCTTTATAATGGGTGTGTTCCTTATCTAATCCTACTGTCTAAACTCTTCTCCATGGCTGGACCCCCAAATAATATTCCTTTATGTGCTAAGGGGTATCTAGAGAGTGGGATAGGTTTAATCACTACCCTAACCCTAACGCGTACCATAATCCTAACCCCTACCCTAACCCTAACACGTACCCTAATCCTAACCCGTACCCTAAACCGAGCCCTAACCCTAACACTAACCCTAACCCTAACCCTAACCCATACCCTACGCCGTATCTGAAGCCCTCCCCGAACCCGTACCCTAAGCCGTACCCTAAGCCTAACCCTAAGCCTAACCCTAACCCTAGGCTACCCTTGACTGCTTCTGCCTCCAATAGATTTCCTAAGCACTAGTGTTTTAAGGAACAGCTTAAAAAGAGAATCCTAATGTGATTTCTTTATATTGTGTGTGTTCCTCATCTTATCCTAGTGTCTAAACTCTTCTCCATGGCTGGACCCCCAAATAATATTCCTTTACGTGCTAAGGGGTAACTAGGGAGTGGGATAGGTTTAATAACTACCCTAACCCTAACGCGTACCCTAACGCTAACCCCTACCCTAACACTAACACGTACCCTAATCCTAACCCGTACCCTAAACCGAGCCCTAACCCTAACACTAACCCTAACCCTAACCCTAACCCATACCCTACGCCGTACCCGAAGCCCTCCCCCAACCCGTACCCTAAGCCGTACCCTAAGCCTAACCCTAAGCCTAACCCTAACCCTAGGCTACCCTTGACTGCTTCTGCCTCCAATAGATTTCCTAAGCACTAGTGTTTTAAGGAACAGCTTAAAAAGAGAATCCTAATGTGATTTCTTTATAATGGGTGTGTTCCTGATTTTATCCTAGTGTCTAAACTCTTCTCCATGGCTGGACCCCCAAATAATATTCCTTTACGTGCTAAGGGGTAACTAGAGAGTGGGATAGGTTTAATAACTACCCTAACCCTAACGCGTACCCTAACGCTAACCCCTACCCTAACCCTAACACGTACCCTAATCCTAACCCATACCCTAAACCGAGCCCTAACCCTAACACTAACCCTAACCCTAACCCTAACCCATACCCTACGCCGTACCCGAAGCCCTCCCCGAACCCGTACCCTAAGCCTAACCCTAAGCCCAACCCTAACCCTAGGCTACCCTTGACTGCTTCTGCCTCCAATAGATTTCCTAAGCACTAGTGTTTTAAGGAACAGCTTAAAAAGAGAATCCTAATGTGATTTCTTTATAATGTGTGTGTTCCTTATATTATCTTAGTGTCTAAACACTTCTCCATGGCAGGACCCCCAAATAATATTCCTTTACGTGCTAAGGAGTATCTAGAGAGTGGGATAGGTTTAATAACTACCCTAACCCTAACGCGTACCCTAACCCTAACCCCTACTCTAACCCTAACACGTACCCTAATCCTAACCCGTACCCTAAACCGAGCCCTAACCCTAACACTAACCCTAACCCTAACCCTAACCCATACCCTACGCCGTACCCGAAGCCCTCCACGAACCCGTACCCTAAGCCGTACCCTAAGCCTAACCCTAAGCCTAACCCTAACCCTAGGCTACCCTTGACTGCTTCTGCCTCCAATAGATTTCCTAAGCACTAGTGTTTTAAGGAACAGCTTAAAAAGAGAATCCTAATGTGATTTCTTTATAATGTGTGTGTTCCTTATCTTATCCTAGTGTCTAAACTCTTCTCCATGGCTGGACCCCCAAATAATATTCCTTTACGTGCTAAGGGGTAACTAGAGAGTGGGATAGGTTTAATAACTACCCTAACCCTAACGTGTACCCTAACGCTAACCCCTACCCTAACCCTAACACGTACCCTAATCCTAACCCGTACCCTAAACCGAGCCCTAACCCTAACACTAACCCTAACCCTAACCCTAACCCATACCCTACGCCGTACCCGAAGCCCTCCCCGAACCCGTACCCTAAGCCGTACCCTAAGGCTAACACTAAGCCTAACCCTAACCCTAGGCTACCCTTGACTGCTTCTGCCTCCAATAGATTTCCTAAGCACTAGTGTTTTAAGGAACAGCTTAAAAAGAGAATCCTAATGTGATTTCTTTATAATGGGTGTTTTCCTTATCTAATCCTAGTGTCTAAACTCTTCTCCATGGCTGGACCCCCAAATAATATTCCTTTATGTGCTAAGGGGTATCTAGAGAGTGGGATAGGTTTAATCACTACCCTAACCCTAACGCGTACCATAACCCTAACCCCTACCCTAACCCTAACACGTACCCTAATCCTAACACGTACCCTAAACCGAGCCCTAACCCTAACACTAACCCTAACCCTAACCCTAACCCATACCCTACGCCGTACCCGAAGCCCTCCCCGAACCCGTACCCTAAGCCGTACCCTAAGCCTAACCCTAAGCCTAACCCTAACCCTAGGCTACCCTTGACTGCTTCTGCCTCCAATAGATTTCCTAAGCACTAGTGTTTTAAGGAACAGCTTAAAAAGAGAATCCTAATGTGATTTCTTTATAATGTGTGTGTTCCTTATCTTATCCTAGTGTCTAAACTCTTCTCCATGGCTGGACCCCCAAATAATATTCCTTTACGTGCTAAGGGGTAACTAGAGAGTGGGATAGGTTTAATAACTACCCTAACCCTAACGCGTACCCTAACGCTAACCCCTACCCTAACCCTAACACGTACCCTAATCCTAACCCGTACCCTAAACCGAGCCCTAACCCTAACACTAACCCTAACCCTAACCCTAACCCATACCCTATGCCGTACCCGAAGCACTCCCCGAACCCGTACCCTAAGCCGTACCCTAAGGCTAACCCTAAGCCTAACCCTAACCCTAGGCTACCCTTGACTGCTTCTGCCTCCAATAGATTTCCTAAGCACTAGTGTTTTAAGGAACAGCTTAAAAAGAGAATCCTAATGTGATTTCTTTATAATGGGTGTTTTCCTTATCTAATCCTAGTGTCTAAACTCTTCTCCATGGCTGGACCCCCAAATAATATTCCTTTATGTGCTAAGGGGTATCTAGAGAGTGGGATAGGTTTAATCACTACCCTAACCCTAACGCGTACCATAACCCTAACCCCTACCCTAACCCTAACACGTACCCTAATCCTAACACGTACCCTAAACCGAGCCCTAACCCTAACACTAACCCTAACCCTAACCCTAACCCATACCCTACGCTGTACCCGAAGCCCTCCCCGAACCCGTACCCTAAGCCGTACCCTAAGCCTAACCCTAAGCCTAACCCTAACCCTAGGCTACCCTTGACTGCTTCTGCCTCCAATAGATTTCCTAAGCACTAGTGTTTAAAGGAACAGCTTAAAAAGAGAATCCTAAGGTGATTTCTTTATAATGTGTGTGTTCCTTATCTTATCCTAGTGTCTAAACTCTTCTCCATGGCTGGACCCCCAAATAATATTCCTTTACGTGCTAAGGGGTAACTAGAGAGTGGGATAGGTTTAATAACTACCCTAACCCTAACGCGTACCCTAACGCTAACCCCTACCCTAACCCTAACACGTACCCTAATCCTAACACGTACCCTAAACCGAGCCCTAACCCTAACACTAACCCTAACCCTAACCCTAACCCATACCCTACGCCGTACCCGAAGCCCTCCCCGAACCCGTACCCTAAGCCGTACCCTAAGCCTAACCCTAAGCCTAACCCTAACCCTAGGCTACCCTTGACTGCTTCTGCCTCCAAAAGATTTCCTAAGCACTAGTGTTTTAAGGAACAGCTTAAAAAGAGAATCCTAATGTGATTTCTTTATATTGTGTGTGTTCCTCATCTTATCCTAGTGTCTAAACTCTTCTCCATGGCTGGACCCCCAAATAATATTCCTTTACGTGCTAAGGGGTAACTAGAGAGTGGGATAGGTTTAATAACTACCCTAACCCTAACGCGTACCCTAACCCTAACCCCTACCCTAACCCTAACACGTACCCTAATCCTAACCCGTACCCTAAACCGAGCCCTAACCCTAAAACTAACCCTAACCCTAACCCTAACCCATACCCTACGCCGTACCCGAAGCCCTCCCCGAACCCGTTCCCTAAGCCGTACCCTAAGCCTAACCCTAAGCCTAACCCTAACCCTAGGCTACCCTTGACTGCTTCTGCCTCCAATAGATTTCCTAAGCACTAGTGTTTTAAGGAACAGCTTAAAAAGAGAATCCTAATGTGATTTCTTTATAATGGGTGTGTTCCTTATCTTATCCTAGTGTCTAAACTCTTCTCCATGGCTGGACCCCCAAATAATATTCCTTTACGTGCTAAGGGGTAACTAGAGAGTGGGATAGGTTTAATAACTACCCTAACCCTAACGCGTACCCTAACGCTAACCCCTACCCTAACCCTAACACGTACCCTAATCCTAACCCGTACCCTAAACCGAGCCCTAAACCTAACAGTAACCCTAACCCTAACCCTAAACCGTACCCTACGCCGTACCCGAAGCCCTCCCCGAACCCGTACCCTAAGCCGTACCCTAAGCCTAACCCTAAGCCTAACCCTAACCCTAGGCTACCCTTGACTGCTTCTGCCTCCAATAGATTTCCTAAGCACTAGTGTTTTAAGGAACAGCTTAAAAAGAGAATCCTAATGTGATTTCTTTATAATGGGTGTGTTCCTTATATTATCTTAGTGTCTAAACAGTTCTCCATGGCTGGACCCCCAAATAATATTCCTTTACGTGCTAAGGAGTATCTAGAGAGTGGGATAGGTTTAATAACTACCCTAACCCTAACGCGTACCCTAACCCTAACCCCTACCCTAACCCTAACACGTACCCTAATCCTAACCCGTACCCTAAACCGAGCCCTAACCCTAACACTAACCCTAACCCTAACCCTAACCCATACCCTACGCCGTACCCGAAGCCCTCCACGAACCCGTACCCTAAGCCGTACCCTAAGCCTAACCCTAAGCCTAACCCTAACCCTAGGCTACCCTTGACTGCTTCTGCCTCCAATAGATTTCCTAAGCACTAGTGTTTTAAGGAACAGCTTAAAAAGAGAATCCTAATGTGATTTCTTTATAATGTGTGTGTTCCTTATCTTATACTAGTGTCTAAACTCTTGTCCATGGCTGGACCCCCAAATAATATTCCTTTATGTGCTAAGGGGTAACTAGAGAGTGGGATAGGTTTAATAACTACCCTAACCCTAACGCGTACCCTAACGCTAACCCCTACCCTAACCCTAACACGTACCCTAATCCTAACCCGTACCCTAAACCGAGCCCTAACCCTAACACTAACCCTAACCCTAACCCTAACCCATACCCTACGCCGTACCCGAAGCCCTCCCCGAACCCGTACCCTAAGCCGTACCCTAAGCCTAACCCTAAGCCTAACCCTAACCCTAGGCTACCCTTGACTGCTTCTGCCTCCAATAGATTTCCTAAGCACTAGTGTTTTAAGGAACAGCTTAAAAAGAGAATCCTAATGTGATTTCTTTATAATGGGTGTTTTCCTTATCTAATCCTAGTGTCTAAACTCTTCTCCATGGCTGGACCCCCAAATAATATTCCTTTATGTGCTAAGGGGTATCTAGAGAGTGGGATAGGTTTAATCACTACCCTAACCCTAACGCGTACCATAACCCTAACCCCTACCCTAACTCTAACACGTACCCTAATCCTAACACGTACCCTAAACCGAGCCCTAACCCTAACACTAACCCTAACCCTAACCCTAACCCATACCCTACGCCGTACCCGAAGCCCTCCCCGAACCCGTACCCTAAGCCGTACCCTAAGCCTAACCCTAAGCCTAACCCTAACCCTAGGCTACCCTTGACTGCTTCTGCCTCCAATAGATTTCCTAAGCACTAGTGTTTTAAGGAACAGCTTAAAAAGAGAATCCTAATGTGATTTCCTTATAATGTGTGTGTTCCTTATCTTATCCTAGTGTCTAAACTCTTCTCCATGGCTGGACCCCCAAATAATATTCCTTTACGTGCTAAGGGGTAACTAGAGAGTGGGATAGGTTTAATAACTACCCTAACCCTAACGCGTACCCTAACGCTAACCCCTACCCTAACCCTAACACGTACCCTAATCCTAACCCGTACCCTAAACCGAGCCCTAACCCTAACACTAACCCTAACCCTAACCCTAACCCATACCCTACGCCGTACCCGAAGCCCTCCACGAACCCGTACCCTAAGCCGTACCCTAAGCCTAACCCTAAGCCTAACCCTAACCCTAGGCTACCCTTGACTGCTTCTGCCTCCAATAGATTTCCTAAGCACTAGTGTTTTAAGGAAAAGCTTAAAAAGAGAATCCTAATGTGATTTCTTTATAATGTGTGTGTTCCTTATATTATCTTAGTGTCTAAACTCTTCTCCATGGCTGGACCCCCAAATAATATTCCTTTACGTGCTAAGGGGTATCTAGGGAGTGGGATAGGTTTAATAACTACCCTAACCCTAACGCGTACCCTAACCCTAACCCCTACCCTAACCCTAACACGTACCCTAATCCTAACCCGTACCCTAAACCGAGCCCTATCCCTAACACTAACCGTAACCCTAACCCTAACCCATACCCTACGGCGTACCCGAAGCCCTCCCCAAACCCGTACCCTAAGCCGTACCCTAAGCCTAACCCTAAGCCTAACCCTAACCCTAGGCTACCCTTGACTGCTTCTGCCTCCAATAGATTTCCTAAGCATTAGTGTTTTAAGGAACAGCTTAAAAAGAGAATCCTAATGTGATTTCTTTATAATGGGTGTGTTCCTTATCTAATCCTAGTGTCGAAACTCTTCTCCATGGCTGGACCCCCAAATAATATTCCTTTATGTGCTAAGGGGTATCTAGAGAGTGGGATAGGTTTAATCACTACCCTAACCCTAACGCGTACCATAACCCTAACCCCTACCCTAACCCTAACACGTACCCTAATCCTAACACGTACCCTAAACCGAGCCCTAACCCTAACACTAACCCTAACCCTAACCCTAACCCATACCCTACGCTGTACCCGAAGCCCTCCCCGAACCCGTACCCTAAGCCGTACCCTAAGCCTAACCCTAAGCCTAACCCTAACCCTAGGCTACCCTTGACTGCTTCTGCCTCCAATAGATTTCCTAAGCACTAGTGTTTTAAGGAACAGCTTAAAAAGAGAATCCTAATGTGATTTCTTTATAATGTGTGTGTTCCTTATCTTATCCTAGTGTCTAAACTCTTCTCCATGGCTGGACCCCCAAATAATATTCCTTTACGTGCTAAGGGGTAACTAGAGAGTGGGATAGGTTTAATAACTACCCTAACCCTAACGCGTACCCTAACGCTAACCCCTACCCTAACCCTAACACGTACCCTAATCCTAACACGTAACCTAAACCGAGCCCTAACCCTAACACTAACCCTAACCCTAACCCTAACCCATACCCTACGCCGTACCCGAAGCCCTCCCCGAACCCGTACCCTAAGCCGTACCCTAAGCCTAACCCTAAGCCTAACCCTAACCCTAGGCTACCCTTGACTGCTTCTGCCTCCAAAAGATTTCCTAAGCACTAGTGTTTTAAGGAACAGCTTAAAAAGAGAATCCTAATGTGATTTCTTTATATTGTGTGTGTTCCTCATCTTATCCTAGTGTCTAAACTCTTCTCCATGGCTGGACCCCCAAATAATATTCCTTTACGTGCTAAGGGGTAACTAGAGAGTGGGATAGGTTTAATAACTACCCTAACCCTAACGCGTACCCTAACCCTAACCCCTACCCTAACCCTAACACGTACCCTAATCCTAACCCGTACCCTAAACCGAGCCCTAACCCTAAAACTAACCCTAACCCTAACCCTAACCCATACCCTACGCCGTACCCGAAGCCCTCCCCGAACCCGTTCCCTAAGCCGTACCCTAAGCCTAACCCTAAGCCTAACCCTAACCCTAGGCTACCCTTGACTGCTTCTGCCTCCAATAGATTTCCTAAGCACTAGTGTTTTAAGGAACAGCTTAAAAAGAGAATCCTAATGTGATTTCTTTATAATGGGTGTGTTCCTTATCTTATCCTAGTGTCTAAACTCTTCTCCATGCCTGGACCCCCAAATAATATTCCTTTACGTGCTAAGGGGTAACTAGAGAGTGGGATAGGTTTAATAACTACCCTAACCCTAACGCGTACCCTAACGCTAACCCCTACCCTAACCCTAACACGTACCCTAATCCTAACCCGTATCCTAAACCGAGCCCTAAACCTAACAGTAACCCTAACCCTAACCCTAAACCGTACCCTACGCCGTACCCGAAGCCCTCCCCGAACCCGTACCCTAAGCCGTACCCTAAGCCTAACCCTAAGCCTAACCCTAACCCTAGGCTACCCTTGACTGCTTCTGCCTCCAATAGATTTCCTAAGCACTAGTGTTTTAAGGAACAGCTTAAAAAGAGAATCCTAATGTGATTTCTTTATAATGGGTGTGTTCCTTATATTATCTTAGTGTCTAAACAGTTCTCCATGGCTGGACCCCCAAATAATATTCCTTTACGTGCTAAGGAGTATCTAGAGAGTGGGATAGGTTTAATAACTACCCTAACCCTAACGCGTACCCTAACCCTAACCCCTACCCTAACCCTAACACGTACCCTAATCCTAACCCGTACCCTAAACCGAGCCCTAACCCTAACACTAACCCTAACCCTAACCCTAACCCATACCCTACGCCGTACCCGAAGCCCTCCACGAACCCGTACCCTAAGCCGTACCCTAAGCCTAACCCTAAGCCTAACCCTAACCCTAGGCTACCCTTGACTGCTTCTGCCTCCAATAGATTTCCTAAGCACTAGTGTTTTAAGGAACAGCTTAAAAAGAGAATCCTAATGTGATTTCTTTATAATGTGTGTGTTCCTTATCTTATACTAGTGTCTAAACTCTTGTCCATGGCTGGACCCCCAAATAATATTCCTTTACGTGCTAAGGGGTAACTAGAGAGTGGGATAGGTTTAATAACTACCCTAACCCTAACGCGTACCCTAACGCTAACCCCTACCCTAACCCTAACACGTACCCTAATCCTAACCCGTACCCTAAACCGAGCCCTAACCCTAACACTAACCCTAACCCTAACCCTAACCCATACCCTACGCCGTACCCGAAGCCCTCCCCGAACCCGTACCCTAAGCCGTACCCTAAGCCTAACCCTAAGCCTAACCCTAACCCTAGGCTACCCTTGACTGCTTCTGCCTCCAATAGATTTCCTAAGCACTAGTGTTTTAAGGAACAGCTTAAAAAGAGAATCCTAATGTGATTTCTTTATAATGGGTGTTTTCCTTATCTAATCCTAGTGTCTAAACTCTTCTCCATGGCTGGACCCCCAAATAATATTCCTTTATGTGCTAAGGGGTATCTAGAGAGTGGGATAGGTTTAATCACTACCCTAACCCTAACGCGTACCATAACCCTAACCCCTACCCTAACCCTAACACGTACCCTAATCCTAACACGTACCCTAAACCGAGCCCTAACCCTAACACTAACCCTAACCCTAACCCTAACCCATACCCTACGCCGTACCCGAAGCCCTCCCCGAACCCGTACCCTAAGCCGTACCCTAAGCCTAACCCTAAGCCTAACCCTAACCCTAGGCTACCCTTGACTGCTTCTGCCTCCAATAGATTTCCTAAGCACTAGTGTTTTAAGGAACAGCTTAAAAAGAGAATCCTAATGTGATTTCTTTATAATGTGTGTGTTCCTTATCTTATCCTAGTGTCTAAACTCTTCTCCATGGCTGGACCCCCAAATAATATTCCTTTACGTGCTAAGGGGTAACTAGAGAGTGGGATAGGTTTAATAACTACCCTAACCCTAACGCGTACCCTAACGCTAACCCCTACCCTAACCCTAACACGTACCCTAATCCTAACCCGTACCCTAAACCGAGCCCTAACCCTAACACTAACCCTAACCCTAACCCTAACCCATACCCTATGCCGTACCCGAAGCCCTCCCCGAACCCGTACCCTAAGCCGTACCCTAAGGCTAACCCTAAGCCTAACCCTAACCCTAGGCTACCCTTGACTGCTTCTGCCTCCAATAGATTTCCTAAGCACTAGTGTTTTAAGGAACAGCTTAAAAAGAGAATCCTAATGTGATTTCTTTATAATGGGTGTTTTCCTTATCTAATCCTAGTGTCTAAACTCTTCTCCATGGCTGGACCCGCAAATAATATTCCTTTATGTGCTAAGGGGTATCTAGAGAGTGGGATAGGTTTAATCACTACCCTAACCCTAACGCGTACCATAACCCTAACCCCTACCCTAACCCTAACACGTACCCTAATCCTAACACGTACCCTAAACCGAGCCCTAACCCTAACACTAACCCTAACCCTAACCCTAACCCATACCCTACGCTGTACCCGAAGCCCTCCCCGAACCCGTACCCTAAGCCGTACCCTAAGCCTAACCCTAAGCCTAACCCTAACCCTAGGCTACCCTTGACTGCTTCTGCCTCCAATAGATTTCCTAAGCACTAGTGTTTTAAGGAACAGCTTAAAAAGAGAATCCTAAGGTGATTTCTTTATAATGTGTGTGTTCCTTATCTTATCCTAGTGTCTAAACTCTTCTCCATGGCTGGACCCCCAAATAATATTCCTTTACGTGCTAAGGGGTAACTAGAGAGTGGGATAGGTTTAATAACTACCCTAACCCTAACGCGTACCCTAACGCTAACCCCTACCCTAACCCTAACACGTACCCTAATCCTAACACGTACCCTAAACCGAGCCCTAACCCTAACACTAACCCTAACCCTAACCCTAACCCATACCCTACGCCGTACCCGAAGCCCTCCCCGAACCCGTACCCTAAGCCGTACCCTAAGCCTAACCCTAAGCCTAACCCTAACCCTAGGCTACCCTTGACTGCTTCTGCCTCCAAAAGATTTCCTAAGCACTAGTGTTTTAAGGAACAGCTTAAAAAGAGAATCCTAATGTGATTTCTTTATATTGTGTGTGTTCCTCATCTTATCCTAGTGTCTAAACTCTTCTCCATGGCTGGACCCCCAAATAATATTCCTTTACGTGCTAAGGGGTAACTAGAGAGTGGGATAGGTTTAATAACTACCCTAACCCTAACGCGTACCCTAACCCTAACCCCTACCCTAACCCTAACACGTACCCTAATCCTAACCCGTACCCTAAACCGAGCCCTAACCCTAAAACTAACCCTAACCCTAACCCTAACCCATACCCTACGCCGTACCCGAAGCCCTCCCCGAACCCGTTCCCTAAGCCGTACCCTAAGCCTAACCCTAAGCCTAACCCTAACCCTAGGCTACCCTTGACTGCTTCTGCCTCCAATAGATTTCCTAAGCACTAGTGTTTTAAGGAACAGCTTAAAAAGAGAATCCTAATGTGATTTCTTTATAATGGGTGTGTTCCTTATCTTATCCTAGTGTCTAAACTCTTCTCCATGGCTGGACCCCCAAATAATATTCCTTTACGTGCTAAGGGGTAACTAGAGAGTGGGATAGGTTTAATAACTACCCTAACCCTAACGCGTACCCTAACGCTAACCCCTACCCTAACCCTAACACGTACCCTAATCCTAACCCGTACCCTAAACCGAGCCCTAAACCTAACAGTAACCCTAACCCTAACCCTAAACCGTACCCTACGCCGTACCCGAAGCCCTCCCCGAACCCGTACCCTAAGCCGTACCCTAAGCCTAACCCTAAGCCTAACCCTAACCCTAGGCTACCCTTGACTGCTTCTGCCTCCAATAGATTTCCTAAGCACTAGTGTTTTAAGGAACAGCTTAAAAAGAGAATCCTAATGTGATTTCTTTATAATGGGTGTGTTCCTTATATTATCTTAGTGTCTAAACAGTTCTCCATGGCTGGACCCCCAAATAATATTCCTTTACGTGCTAAGGAGTATCTAGAGAGTGGGATAGGTTTAATAACTACCCTAACCCTAACGCGTACCCTAACCCTAACCCCTACCCTAACCCTAACACGTACCCTAATCCTAACCCGTACCCTAAACCGAGCCCTAACCCTAACACTAACCCTAACCCTAACCCTAACCCATACCCTACGCCGTACCCGAAGCCCTCCACGAACCCGTACCCTAAGCCGTACCCTAAGCCTAACCCTAAGCCTAACCCTAACCCTAGGCTACCCTTGACTGCTTCTGCCTCCAATAGATTTCCTAAGCACTAGTGTTTTAAGGAACAGCTTAAAAAGAGAATCCTAATGTGATTTCTTTATAATGTGTGTGTTCCTTATCTTATACTAGTGTCTAAACTCTTGTCCATGGCTGGACCCCCAAATAATATTCCTTTACGTGCTAAGGGGTAACTAGAGAGTGGGATAGGTTTAATAACTACCCTAACCCTAACGCGTACCCTAACGCTAACCCCTACCCTAACCCTAACACGTACCCTAATCCTAACCCGTACCCTAAACCGAGCCCTAACCCTAACACTAACCCTAACCCTAACCCTAACCCATACCCTACGCCGTACCCGAAGCCCTCCCCGAACCCGTACCCTAAGCCGTACCCTAAGCCTAACCCTAAGCCTAACCCTAACCCTAGGCTACCCTTGACTGCTTCTGCCTCCAATAGATTTCCTAAGCACTAGTGTTTTAAGGAACAGCTTAAAAAGAGAATCCTAATGTGATTTCTTTATAATGGGTGTTTTCCTTATCTAATCCTAGTGTCTAAACTCTTCTCCATGGCTGGACCCCCAAATAATATTCCTTTATGTGCTAAGGGGTATCTAGAGAGTGGGATAGGTTTAATCACTACCCTAACCCTAACGCGTACCATAACCCTAACCCCTACCCTAACCCTAACACGTACCCTAATCCTAACCCGTACCCTAAACCGAGCCCTAACCCTAACACTAACCCTAACCCTAACCCTAACCCATACCCTACGCCGTACCCGAAGCCCTCCCCGAACCCGTACCCTAAGCCGTACCCTAAGCCTAACCCTAAGCCTAACCCTAACCCTAGGCTACCCTTGACTGCTTCTGCCTCCAATAGATTTCCTAAGCACTAGTGTTTTAAGGAACAGCTTAAAAAGAGAATCCTAATGTGATTTCTTTATAATGGGTGTTTTCCTTATCTAATCCTAGTGTCTAAACTCTTCTCCATGGCTGGACCCCCAAATAATATTCCTTTATGTGCTAAGGGGTATCTAGAGAGTGGGATAGGTTTAATCACTACCCTAACCCTAACGCGTACCATAACCCTAACCCCTACCCTAACCCTAACACGTACCCTAATCCTAACACGTACCCTAAACCGAGCCCTAACCCTAACACTAACCCTAACCCTAACCCTAACCCATACCCTACGCCGTACCCGAAGCCCTCCCCGAACCCGTACCCTAAGCCGTACCCTAAGCCTAACCCTAAGCCTAACCCTAACCCTAGGCTACCCTTGACTGCTTCTGCCTCCAATAGATTTCCTAAGCACTAGTGTTTTAAGGAACAGCTTAAAAAGAGAATCCTAATGTGATTTCTTTATAATGTGTGTGTTCCTTATCTTATCCTAGTGTCTAAACTCTTCTCCATGGCTGGACCCCCAAATAATATTCCTTTACGTGCTAAGGGGTAACTAGAGAGTGGGATAGGTTTAATAACTACCCTAACCCTAACGCGTACCCTAACGCTAACCCCTACCCTAACCCTAACACGTACCCTAATCCTAACCCGTACCCTAAACCGAGCCCTAACCCTAACACTAACCCTAACCCTAACCCTAACCCATACCCTATGCCGTACCCGAAGCCCTCCCCGAACCCGTACCCTAAGCCGTACCCTAAGGCTAACCCTAAGCCTAACCCTAACCCTAGGCTACCCTTGACTGCTTCTGCCTCCAATAGATTTCCTAAGCACTAGTGTTTTAAGGAACAGCTTAAAAAGAGAATCCTAATGTGATTTCTTTATAATGGGTGTTTTCCTTATCTAATCCTAGTGTCTAAACTCTTCTCCATGGCTGGACCCCCAAATAATATTCCTTTATGTGCTAAGGGGTATCTAGAGAGTGGGATAGGTTTAATCACTACCCTAACCCTAACGCGTACCATAACCCTAACCCCTACCCTAACCCTAACACGTACCCTAATCCTAACACGTACCCTAAACCGAGCCCTAACCCTAACACTAACCCTAACCCTAACCCTAACCCATACCCTACGCTGTACCCGAAGCCCTCCCCGAACCCGTACCCTAAGCCGTACCCTAAGCCTAACCCTAAGCCTAACCCTAACCCTAGGCTACCCTTGACTGCTTCTGCCTCCAATAGATTTCCTAAGCACTAGTGTTTTAAGGAACAGCTTAAAAAGAGAATCCTAAGGTGATTTCTTTATAATGTGTGTGTTCCTTATCTTATCCTAGTGTCTAAACTCTTCTCCATGGCTGGACCCCCAAATAATATTCCTTTACGTGCTAAGGGGTAACTAGAGAGTGGGATAGGTTTAATAACTACCCTAACCCTAACGCGTACCCTAACGCTAACCCCTACCCTAACCCTAACACGTACCCTAATCCTAACACGTACCCTAAACCGAGCCCTAACCCTAACACTAACCCTAACCCTAACCCTAACCCATACCCTACGCCGTACCCGAAGCCCTCCCCGAACCCGTACCCTAAGCCGTACCCTAAGCCTAACCCTAAGCCTAACCCTAACCCTAGGCTACCCTTGACTGCTTCTGCCTCCAAAAGATTTCCTAAGCACTAGTGTTTTAAGGAACAGCTTAAAAAGAGAATCCTAATGTGATTTCTTTATATTGTGTGTGTTCCTCATCTTATCCTAGTGTCTAAACTCTTCTCCATGGCTGGACCCCCAAATAATATTCCTTTACGTGCTAAGGGGTAACTAGAGAGTGGGATAGGTTTAATAACTACCCTAACCCTAACGCGTACCCTAACCCTAACCCCTACCCTAACCCTAACACGTACCCTAATCCTAACCCGTACCCTAAACCGAGCCCTAACCCTAAAACTAACCCTAACCCTAACCCTAACCCATACCCTACGCCGTACCCGAAGCCCTCCCCGAACCCGTTCCCTAAGCCGTACCCTAAGCCTAACCCTAAGCCTAACCCTAACCCTAGGCTACCCTTGACTGCTTCTGCCTCCAATAGATTTCCTAAGCACTAGTGTTTTAAGGAACAGCTTAAAAAGAGAATCCTAATGTGATTTCTTTATAATGGGTGTGTTCCTTATCTTATCCTAGTGTCTAAACTCTTCTCCATGGCTGGACCCCCAAATAATATTCCTTTACGTGCTAAGGGGTAACTAGAGAGTGGGATAGGTTTAATAACTACCCTAACCCTAACGCGTACCCTAACGCTAACCCCTACCCTAACCCTAACACGTACCCTAATCCTAACCCGTACCCTAAACCGAGCCCTAAACCTAACAGTAACCCTAACCCTAACCCTAAACCGTACCCTACGCCGTACCCGAAGCCCTCCCCGAACCCGTACCCTAAGCCGTACCCTAAGCCTAACCCTAAGCCTAACCCTAACCCTAGGCTACCCTTGACTGCTTCTGCCTCCAATAGATTTCCTAAGCACTAGTGTTTTAAGGAACAGCTTAAAAAGAGAATCCTAATGCGATTTCTTTATAATGGGTGTGTTCCTTATATTATCTTAGTGTCTAAACAGTTCTCCATGGCTGGACCCCCAAATAATATTCCTTTACGTGCTAAGGAGTATCTAGAGAGTGGGATAGGTTTAATAACTACCCTAACCCTAACGCGTACCCTAACCCTAACCCCTACCCTAACCCTAACACGTACCCTAATCCTAACCCGTACCCTAAACCGAGCCCTAACCCTAACACTAACCCTAACCCTAACCCTAACCCATACCCTACGCCGTACCCGAAGCCCTCCACGAACCCGTACCCTAAGCCGTACCCTAAGCCTAACCCTAAGCCTAACCCTAACCCTAGGCTACCCTTGACTGCTTCTGCCTCCAATAGATTTCCTAAGCACTAGTGTTTTAAGGAACAGCTTAAAAAGAGAATCCTAATGTGATTTCTTTATAATGTGTGTGTTCCTTATCTTATACTAGTGTCTAAACTCTTGTCCATGGCTGGACCCCCAAATAATATTCCTTTACGTGCTAAGGGGTAACTAGAGAGTGGGATAGGTTTAATAACTACCCTAACCCTAACGCGTACCCTAACGCTAACCCCTACCCTAACCCTAACACGTACCCTAATCCTAACCCGTACCCTAAACCGAGCCCTAACCCTAACACTAACCCTAACCCTAACCCTAACCCATACCCTACGCCGTACCCGAAGCCCTCCCCGAACCCGTACCCTAAGCCGTACCCTAAGCCTAACCCTAAGCCTAACCCTAACCCTAGGCTACCCTTGACTGCTTCTGCCTCCAATAGATTTCCTAAGCACTAGTGTTTTAAGGAACAGCTTAAAAAGAGAATCCTAATGTGATTTCTTTATAATGGGTGTTTTCCTTATCTAATCCTAGTGTCTAAACTCTTCTCCATGGCTGGACCCCCAAATAATATTCCTTTATGTGCTAAGGGGTATCTAGAGAGTGGGATAGGTTTAATCACTACCCTAACCCTAACGCGTACCATAACCCTAACCCCTACCCTAACCCTAACACGTACCCTAATCCTAACACGTACCCTAAACCGAGCCCTAACCCTAACACTAACACTAACCCTAACCCTAACCCATACCCTACGCCGTACCCGAAGCCCTCCCCGAACCCGTACCCTAAGCCGTACCCTAAGCCTAACCCTAAGCCTAACCCTAACCCTAGGCTACCCTTGACTGCTTCTGCCTCCAATAGATTTCCTAAGCACTAGTGTTTTAAGGAACAGCTTAAAAAGAGAATCCTAATGTGATTTCTTTATAATGTGTGTGTTCCATATCTTATCCTAGTGTCTAAACTCTTCTCCATGGCTGGACCCCCAAATAATATTCCTTTACGTGCTAAGGGGTAACTAGAGAGTGGGATAGGTTTAATAACTACCCTAACCCTAACGCGTACCCTAACGCTAACCCCTACCCTAACCCTAACACGTACCCTAATCCTAACCCGTACCCTAAACCGAGCCCTAACCCTAACACTAACCCTAACCCTAACCCTAACCCATACCCTATGCCGTACCCGAAGCCCTCCCCGAACCCGTACCCTAAGCCGTACCCTAAGGCTAACCCTAAGCCTAACCCTAACCCTAGGCTACCCTTGACTGCTTCTGCCTCCAATAGATTTCCTAAGCACTAGTGTTTTAAGGAACAGCTTAAAAAGAGAATCCTAATGTGATTTCTTTATAATGGGTGTTTTCCTTATCTAATCCTAGTGTCTAAACTCTTCTCCATGGCTGGACCCCCAAATAATATTCCTTGATGTGCTAAGGGGTATCTAGAGAGTGGGATAGGTTTAATCACTACCCTAACCCTAACGCGTACCATAACCCTAACCCCTACCCTAACCCTAACACGTACCCTAATCCTAACACGTAACCTAAACCGAGCCCTAACCCTAACACTAACCCTAACCCTAACCCTAACCCATACCCTACGCCGTACCCGAAGCCCTCCCCGAACCCGTACCCTAAGCCGTACCCTAAGCCTAACCCTAAGCCTAACCCTAACCCTAGGCTACCCTTGACTGCTTCTGCCTCCAATAGATTTCCTAAGCACTAGTGTTTTAAGGAACAGCTTAAAAAGAGAATCCTAATGTGATTTCTTTATATTGTGTGTGTTCCTCATCTTATCCTAGTGTCTAAACTCTTCTCCATGGCTGGACCCCCAAATAATATTCCTTTACGTGCTAAGGGGTAACTAGGGAGTGGGATAGGTTTAATAACTACCCTAACCCTAACGCGTACCCTAACGCTAACCCCTACCCTAACACTAACACGTACCCTAATCCTAACCCGTACCCTAAACCGAGCCCTAACCCTAACACTAACCCTAACCCTAACCCTAACCCATACCCTACGCCGTACCCGAAGCCCTCCCCCAACCCGTACCCTAAGCCGTACCCTAAGCCTAACCCTAAGCCTAACCCTAACCCTAGGCTACCCTTGACTGCTTCTGCCTCCAATAGATTTCCTAAGCACTAGTGTTTTAAGGAACAGCTTAAAAAGAGAATCCTAATGTGATTTCTTTATAATGGGTGTGTTCCTGATTTTATCCTAGTGTCTAAACTCTTCTCCATGGCTGGACCCCCAAATAATATTCCTTTACGTGCTAAGGGGTAACTAGAGAGTGGGATAGGTTTAATAACTACCCTAACCCTAACGCGTACCCTAACGCTAACCCCTACCCTAACCCTAACACGTACCCTAATCCTAACCCATACCCTAAACCGAGCCCTAACCCTAACACTAACCCTAACCCTAACCCTAACCCATACCCTACGCCGTACCCGAAGCCCTCCCCGAACCCGTACCCTAAGCCTAACCCTAAGCCCAACCCTAACCCTAGGCTACCCTTGACTGCTTCTGCCTCCAATAGATTTCCTAAGCACTAGTGTTTTAAGGAACAGCTTAAAAAGAGAATCCTAATGTGATTTCTTTATAATGTGTGTGTTCCTTATCTTATCCTAGTGTCTAAACTCTTCTCCATGGCTGGACCCCCAAATAATATTCCTTTACGTGCTAAGGGGTAACTAGAGAGAGGGATAGGTTTAATAACTACCCTAACCCTAACGCGTACCCTAACGCTAACCCCTACCCTAACCCTAACACGTACCCTAATCCTAACCCGTACCCTAAACCGAGCCCTAACCCTAACACTAACCCTAACCCTAACCCTAACCCATACCCTACGCCGTACCCAAAGCCCTCCCCGAACCCGTACCCTAAGCCGTACCCTAAGCCTAACCCTAAGCCTAACCCTAACCCTAGGCTACCCTTGACTGCTTCTGCCTCCAATAGATTTCCTAAGCACTAGTGTTTTAAGGAACAGCTTAAAAAGAGAATCCTAATGTGATTTCTTTATAATGGGTGTGTTCCTTATCTAATCCTAGTGTCTAAACTCTTCTCCATGGCTGGACCCCCAAATAATATTCCTTTATGTGCTAAGGGGTATCTAGAGAGTGGGATAGGTTTAATCACTACCCTAACCCTAACGCGTACCATAATCCTAACCCCTACCCTAACCCTAACACGTACCCTAATCCTAACCCGTACCCTAAACCGAGCCCTAACCCTAACACTAACCCTAACCCTAACCCTAACCCATACCCTACGCCGTATCTGAAGCCCTCCCCGAACCCGTACCCTAAGCCGTACCCTAAGCCTAACCCTAAGCCTAACCCTAACCCTAGGCTACCCTTGACTGCTTCTGCCTCCAATAGATTTCCTAAGCACTAGTGTTTTAAGGAACAGCTTAAAAAGAGAATCCTAAAGTGATTTCTTTATATTGTGTGTGTTCCTCATCTTATCCTAGTGTCTAAACTCTTCTCCATGGCTGGACCCCCAAATAATATTCCTTTACGTGCTAAGGGGTAACTAGGGAGTGGGATAGGTTTAATAACTACCCTAACCCTAACGCGTACCCTAACGCTAACCCCTACCCTAACACTAACACGTACCCTAATCCTAACCCGTACCCTAAACCGAGCCCTAACCCTAACACTAACCCTAACCCTAACCCTAACCCATACCCTACGCCGTACCCGAAGCCCTCCCCCAACCCGTACCCTAAGCCGTACCCTAAGCCTAACCCTAAGCCTAACCCTAACCCTAGGCTACCCTTGACTGCTTCTGCCTCCAATAGATTTCCTAAGCACTAGTGTTTTAAGGAACAGCTTAAAAAGAGAATCCTAATGTGATTTCTTTATAATGGGTGTGTTCCTGATTTTATCCTAGTGTCTAAACTCTTCTCCATGGCTGGACCCCCAAATAATATTCCTTTACGTGCTAAGGGGTAACTAGAGAGTGGGATAGGTTTAATAACTACCCTAACCCTAACGCGTACCCTAACGCTAACCCCTACCCTAACCCTAACACGTACCCTAATCCTAACCCATACCCTAAACCGAGCCCTAACCCTAACACTAACCCTAACCCTAACCCTAACCCATACCCTACGCCGTACCCGAAGCCCTCCCCGAACCCGTACCCTAAGCCTAACCCTAAGCCCAACCCTAACCCTAGGCTACCCTTGACTGCTTCTGCCTCCAATAGATTTCCTAAGCACTAGTGTTTTAAGGAACAGCTTAAAAAGAGAATCCTAATGTGATTTCTTTATAATGTGTGTGTTCCTTATATTATCTTAGTGTCTAAACACTTCTCCATGGCAGGACCCCCAAATAATATTCCTTTACGTGCTAAGGAGTATCTAGAGAGTGGGATAGGTTTAATAACTACCCTAACCCTAACGCGTACCCTAACCCTAACCCCTACTCTAACCCTAACACGTACCCTAATCCTAACCCGTACCCTAAACCGAGCCCTAACCCTAACACTAACCCTAACCCTAACCCTAACCCATACCCTACGCCGTACCCGAAGCCCTCCACGAACCCGTACCCTAAGCCGTACCCTAAGCCTAACCCTAAGCCTAACCCTAACCCTAGGCTACCCTTGACTGCTTCTGCCTCCAATAGATTTCCTAAGCACTAGTGTTTTAAGGAACAGCTTAAAAAGAGAATCCTAATGTGATTTCTTTATAATGTGTGTGTTCCTTATCTTATCCTAGTGTCTAAACTCTTCTCCATGGCTGGACCCCCAAATAATATTCCTTTACGTGCTAAGGGGTAACTAGAGAGTGGGATAGGTTTAATAACTACCCTAACCCTAACGCGTACCCTAACGCTAACCCCTACCCTAACCCTAACACGTACCCTAATCCTAACCCGTACCCTAAACCGAGCCCTAACCCTAACACTAACCCTAACCCTAACCCTAACCCATACCCTACGCCGTACCCGAAGCCCTCCCCGAACCCGTACCCTAAGCCGTACCCTAAGGCTAACCCTAAGCCTAACCCTAACCCTAGGCTACCCTTGACTGCTTCTGCCTCCAATAGATTTCCTAAGCACTAGTGTTTTAAGGAACAGCTTAAAAAGAGAAACCTAATGTGATTTCTTTATAATGGGTGTTTTCCTTTCTAATCCTAGTGTCTAAACTCTTCTCCATGGCTGGACCCCCAAATAATATTCCTTTATGTGCTAAGGGGTATCTAGAGAGTGGGATAGGTTTAATCACTACCCTAACCCTAACGCGTACCATAACCCTAACCCCTACCCTAACCCTAACACGTACCCTAATCCTAACACGTACCCTAAACCGAGCCCTAACCCTAACACTAACCCTAACCCTAACCCTAACCCATACCCTACGCCGTACCCGAAGCCCTCCCCGAACCCGTACCCTAAGCCGTACCCTAAGCCTAACCCTAAGCCTAACCCTAACCCTAGGCTACCCTTGACTGCTTCTGCCTCCAATAGATTTCCTAAGCACTAGTGTTTTAAGGAACAGCTTAAAAAGAGAATCCTAATGTGATTTCTTTATAATGTGTGTGTTCCTTATCTTATCCTAGTGTCTAAACTCTTCTCCATGGCTGGACCCCCAAATAATATTCCTTTACGTGCTAAGGGGTAACTAGAGAGTGGGATAGGTTTAATAACTACCCTAACCCTAACGCGTACCCTAACGCTAACCCCTACCCTAACCCTAACACGTACCCTAATCCTAACCCGTACCCTAAACCGAGCCCTAACCCTAACACTAACCCTAACCCTAACCCTAACCCATACCCTATGCCGTACCCGAAGCCCTCCCCGAACCCGTACCCTAAGCCGTACCCTAAGGCTAACCCTAAGCCTAACCCTAACCCTAGGCTACCCTTGACTGCTTCTGCCTCCAATAGATTTCCTAAGCACTAGTGTTTTAAGGAACAGCTTAAAAAGAGAATCCTAATGTGATTTCTTTATAATGGGTGTTTTCCTTATCTAATCCTAGTGTCTAAACTCTTCTCCATGGCTGGACCCCCAAATAATATTCCTTTATGTGCTAAGGGGTATCTAGAGAGTGGGATAGGTTTAATCACTACCCTAACCCTAACGCGTACCATAACCCTAACCCCTACCCTAACCCTAACACGTACCCTAATCCTAACACGTACCCTAAACCGAGCCCTAACCCTAACACTAACCCTAACCCTAACCCTAACCCATACCCTACGCTGTACCCGAAGCCCTCCCCGAACCCGTACCCTAAGCCGTACCCTAAGCCTAACCCTAAGCCTAACCCTAACCCTAGGCTACCCTTGACTGCTTCTGCCTCCAATAGATTTCCTAAGCACTAGTGTTTTAAGGAACAGCTTAAAAAGAGAATCCTAAGGTGATTTCTTTATAATGTGTGTGTTCCTTATCTTATCCTAGTGTCTAAACTCTTCTCCATGGCTGGACCCCCAAATAATATTCCTTTACGTGCTAAGGGGTAACTAGAGAGTGGGATAGGTTTAATAACTACCCTAACCCTAACGCGTACCCTAACGCTAACCCCTACCCTAACCCTAACACGTACCCTAATCCTAACCCGTACCCTAAACCGAGCCCTAACCCTAACACTAACCCTAACCCTAACCCTAACCCATACCCTACGCCGTACCCGAAGCCCTCCCCGAACCCGTACCCTAAGCCGTACCCTAAGGCTAACCCTAAGCCTAACCCTAACCCTAGGCTACCCTTGACTGCTTCTGCCTCCAATAGATTTCCTAAGCACTAGTGTTTTAAGGAACAGCTTAAAAAGAGAATCCTAATGTGATTTCTTTATAATGGGTGTTTTCCTTTCTAATCCTAGTGTCTAAACTCTTCTCCATGGCTGGACCCCCAAATAATATTCCTTTATGTGCTAAGGGGTATCTAGAGAGTGGGATAGGTTTAATCACTACCCTAACCCTAACGCGTACCATAACCCTAACCCCTACCCTAACCCTAACACGTACCCTAATCCTAACACGTACCCTAAACCGAGCCCTAACCCTAACACTAACCCTAACCCTAACCCTAACCCATACCCTACGCCGTACCCGAAGCCCTCCCCGAACCCGTACCCTAAGCCGTACCCTAAGCCTAACCCTAAGCCTAACCCTAACCCTAGGCTACCCTTGACTGCTTCTGCCTCCAATAGATTTCCTAAGCACTAGTGTTTTAAGGAACAGCTTAAAAAGAGAATCCTAATGTGATTTCTTTATAATGTGTGTGTTCCTTATCTTATCCTAGTGTCTAAACTCTTCTCCATGGCTGGACCCCCAAATAATATTCCTTTACGTGCTAAGGGGTAACTAGAGAGTGGGATAGGTTTAATAACTACCCTAACCCTAACGCGTACCCTAACGCTAACCCCTACCCTAACCCTAACACGTACCCTAATCCTAACCCGTACCCTAAACCGAGCCCTAACCCTAACACTAACCCTAACCCTAACCCTAACCCATACCCTATGCCGTACCCGAAGCCCTCCCCGAACCCGTACCCTAAGCCGTACCCTAAGGCTAACCCTAAGCCTAACCCTAACCCTAGGCTACCCTTGACTGCTTCTGCCTCCAATAGATTTCCTAAGCACTAGTGTTTTAAGGAACAGCTTAAAAAGAGAATCCTAATGTGATTTCTTTATAATGGGTGTTTTCCTTATCTAATCCTAGTGTCTAAACTCTTCTCCATGGCTGGACCCCCAAATAATATTCCTTTATGTGCTAAGGGGTATCTAGAGAGTGGGATAGGTTTAATCACTACCCTAACCCTAACGCGTACCATAACCCTAACCCCTACCCTAACCCTAACACGTACCCTAATCCTAACACGTACCCTAAACCGAGCCCTAACCCTAACACTAACCCTAACCCTAACCCTAACCCATACCCTACGCTGTACCCGAAGCCCTCCCCGAACCCGTACCCTAAGCCGTACCCTAAGCCTAACCCTAAGCCTAACCCTAACCCTAGGCTACCCTTGACTGCTTCTGCCTCCAATAGATTTCCTAAGCACTAGTGTTTTAAGGAACAGCTTAAAAAGAGAATCCTAAGGTGATTTCTTTATAATGTGTGTGTTCCTTATCTTATCCTAGTGTCTAAACTCTTCTCCATGGCTGGACCCCCAAATAATATTCCTTTACGTGCTAAGGGGTAACTAGAGAGTGGGATAGGTTTAATAACTACCCTAACCCTAACGCGTACCCTAACGCTAACCCCTACCCTAACCCTAACACGTACCCTAATCCTAACCCGTACCCTAAACCGAGCCCTAACCCTAACACTAACCCTAACCCTAACCCTAACCCATACCCTACGCCGTACCCGAAGCCCTCCCCGAACCCGTACCCTAAGCCGTACCCTAAGGCTAACCCTAAGCCTAACCCTAACCCTAGGCTACCCTTGACTGCTTCTGCCTCCAATAGATTTCCTAAGCACTAGTGTTTTAAGGAACAGCTTAAAAAGAGAATCCTAATGTGATTTCTTTATAATGGGTGTTTTCCTTTCTAATCCTAGTGTCTAAACTCTTCTCCATGGCTGGACCCCCAAATAATATTCCTTTATGTGCTAAGGGGTATCTAGAGAGTGGGATAGGTTTAATCACTACCCTAACCCTAACGCGTACCATAACCCTAACCCCTACCCTAACCCTAACACGTACCCTAATCCTAACACGTACCCTAAACCGAGCCCTAACCCTAACACTAACCCTAACCCTAACCCTAACCCATACCCTACGCCGTACCCGAAGCCCTCCCCGAACCCGTACCCTAAGCCGTACCCTAAGCCTAACCCTAAGCCTAACCCTAACCCTAGGCTACCCTTGACTGCTTCTGCCTCCAATAGATTTCCTAAGCACTAGTGTTTTAAGGAACAGCTTAAAAAGAGAATCCTAATGTGATTTCTTTATAATGTGTGTGTTCCTTATCTTATCCTAGTGTCTAAACTCTTCTCCATGGCTGGACCCCCAAATAATATTCCTTTACGTGCTAAGGGGTAACTAGAGAGTGGGATAGGTTTAATAACTACCCTAACCCTAACGCGTACCCTAACGCTAACCCCTACCCTAACCCTAACACGTACCCTAATCCTAACCCGTACCCTAAACCGAGCCCTAACCCTAACACTAACCCTAACCCTAACCCTAACCCATACCCTATGCCGTACCCGAAGCCCTCCCCGAACCCGTACCCTAAGCCGTACCCTAAGGCTAACCCTAAGCCTAACCCTAACCCTAGGCTACCCTTGACTGCTTCTGCCTCCAATAGATTTCCTAAGCACTAGTGTTTTAAGGAACAGCTTAAAAAGAGAATCCTAATGTGATTTCTTTATAATGGGTGTTTTCCTTATCTAATCCTAGTGTCTAAACTCTTCTCCATGGCTGGACCCCCAAATAATATTCCTTTATGTGCTAAGGGGTATCTAGAGAGTGGGATAGGTTTAATCACTACCCTAACCCTAACGCGTACCATAACCCTAACCCCTACCCTAACCCTAACACGTACCCTAATCCTAACACGTACCCTAAACCGAGCCCTAACCCTAACACTAACCCTAACCCTAACCCTAACCCATACCCTACGCTGTACCCGAAGCCCTCCCCGAACCCGTACCCTAAGCCGTACCCTAAGCCTAACCCTAAGCCTAACCCTAACCCTAGGCTACCCTTGACTGCTTCTGCCTCCAATAGATTTCCTAAGCACTAGTGTTTTAAGGAACAGCTTAAAAAGAGAATCCTAAGGTGATTTCTTTATAATGTGTGTGTTCCTTATCTTATCCTAGTGTCTAAACTCTTCTCCATGGCTGGACCCCCAAATAATATTCCTTTACGTGCTAAGGGGTAACTAGAGAGTGGGATAGGTTTAATAACTACCCTAACCCTAACGCGTACCCTAACGCTAACCCCTACCCTAACCCTAACACGTACCCTAATCCTAACCCGTACCCTAAACCGAGCCCTAACCCTAACACTAACCCTAACCCTAACCCTAACCCATACCCTACGCCGTACCCGAAGCCCTCCCCGAACCCGTACCCTAAGCCGTACCCTAAGCCTAACCCTAAGCCTAACCCTAACCCTAGGCTACCCTTGACTGCTTCTGCCTCCAATAGATTTCCTAAGCACTAGTGTTTTAAGGAACAGCTTAAAAAGAGAATCCTAATGTGATTTCTTTATAATGGGTGTGTTCCTTATCTAATCCTAGTGTCTAAACTCTTCTCCATGGCTGGACCCCCAAATAATATTCCTTTATGTGCTAAGGGGTATCTAGAGAGTGGGATAGGTTTAATCACTACCCTAACCCTAACGCGTACCATAATCCTAACCCCTACCCTAACCCTAACACGTACCCTAATCCTAACCCGTACCCTAAACCGAGCCCTAACCCTAACACTAACCCTAACCCTAACCCTAACCCATACCCTACGCCGTATCTGAAGCCCTCCCCGAACCCGTACCCTAAGCCGTACCCTAAGCCTAACCCTAAGCCTAACCCTAACCCTAGGCTACCCTTGACTGCTTCTGCCTCCAATAGATTTCCTAAGCACTAGTGTTTTAAGGAACAGCTTAAAAAGAGAATCCTAATGTGATTTCTTTATATTGTGTGTGTTCCTCATCTTATCCTAGTGTCTAAACTCTTCTCCATGGCTGGACCCCCAAATAATATTCCTTTACGTGCTAAGGGGTAACTAGGGAGTGGGATAGGTTTAATAACTACCCTAACCCTAACGCGTACCCTAACGCTAACCCCTACCCTAACCCTAACACGTACCCTAATCCTAACCCGTACCCTAAACCGAGCCCTAACCCTAACACTAACCCTAACCCTAACCCTAACCCGTACCCTACGCCGTACCCGAAGCCCTCCCCCAACCCGTACCCTAAGCCGTACCCTAAGCCTAACCCTAAGCCTAACCCTAACCCTAGGCTACCCTTGACTGCTTCTGCCTCCAATAGATTTCCTAAGCACTAGTGTTTTAAGGAACAGCTTAAAAAGAGAATCCTAATGTGATTTCTTTATAATGGGTGTGTTCCTGATTTTATCCTAGTGTCTAAACTCTTCTCCATGGCTGGACCCCCAAATAATATTCCTTTACGTGCTAAGGGGTAACTAGAGAGTGGGATAGGTTTAATAACTACCCTAACCCTAACGCGTACCCTAACGCTAACCCCTACCCTAACCCTAACACGTACCCTAATCCTAACCCGTACCCTAAACCGAGCCCTAACCCTAACACTAACCCTAACCCTAACCCTAACCCATACCCTACGCCGTACCCGAAGCCCTCCCCGAACCCGTACCCTAAGCCTAACCCTAAGCCCAACCCTAACCCTAGGCTACCCTTGACTGCTTCTGCCTCCAATAGATTTCCTAAGCACTAGTGTTTTAAGGAACAGCTTAAAAAGAGAATCCTAATGTGATTTCTTTATAATGTGTGTGTTCCTTATATTATCTTAGTGTCTAAACACTTCTCCATGGCAGGACCCCCAAATAATATTCCTTTACGTGCTAAGGAGTATCTAGAGAGTGGGATAGGTTTAATAACTACCCTAACCCTAACGCGTACCCTAACCCTAACCCCTACTCTAACCCTAACACGTACCCTAATCCTAACCCGTACCCTAAACCGAGCCCTAACCCTAACACTAACCCTAACCCTAACCCTAACCCATACCCTACGCCGTACCCGAAGCCCTCCACGAACCCGTACCCTAAGCCGTACCCTAAGCCTAACCCTAAGCCTAACCCTAACCCTAGGCTACCCTTGACTGCTTCTGCCTCCAATAGATTTCCTAAGCACTAGTGTTTTAAGGAACAGCTTAAAAAGAGAATCCTAATGTGATTTCTTTATAATGTGTGTGTTCCTTATCTTATCCTAGTGTCTAAACTCTTCTCCATGGCTGGACCCCCAAATAATATTCCTTTACGTGCTAAGGGGTAACTAGAGAGTGGGATAGGTTTAATAACTACCCTAACCCTAACGCGTACCCTAACGCTAACCCCTACCCTAACCCTAACACGTACCCTAATCCTAACCCGTACCCTAAACCGAGCCCTAACCCTAACACTAACCCTAACCCTAACCCTAACCCATACCCTACGCCGTACCCGAAGCCCTCCCCGAACCCGTACCCTAAGCCGTACCCTAAGCCTAACCCTAAGCCTAACCCTAACCCTAGGCTACCCTTGACTGCTTCTGCCTCCAATAGATTTCCTAAGCACTAGTGTTTTAAGGAACAGCTTAAAAAGAGAATCCTAATGTGATTTCTTTATAATGTGTGTGTTCCTTATCTTATCCTAGTGTCTAAACTCTTCTCCATGGCTGGACCCCCAAATAATATTCCTTTACGTGCTAAGGGGTAACTAGAGAGTGGGATAGGTTTAATAACTACCCTAACCCTAACGCGTACCCTAACGCTAACCCCTACCCTAACCCTAACACGTACCCTAATCCTAACCCGTACCCTAAACCGAGCCCTAACCCTAACACTAACCCTAACCCTAACCCTAACCCATACCCTATGCCGTACCCGAAGCCCTCCCCGAACCCATACCCTAAGCCGTACCCTAAGGCTAACCCTAAGCCTAACCCTAACCCTAGGCTACCCTTGACTGCTTCTGCCTCCAATAGATTTCCTAAGCACTAGTGTTTTAAGGAACAGCTTAAAAAGAGAATCCTAATGTGATTTCTTTATAATGGGTGTTTTCCTTATCTAATCCTAGTGTCTAAACTCTTCTCCATGGCTGGACCCCCAAATAATATTCCTTTATGTGCTAAGGGGTATCTAGAGAGTGGGATAGGTTTAATCACTACCCTAACCCTAACGCGTACCATAACCCTAACCCCTACCCTAACCCTAACACGTACCCTAATCCTAACACGTACCCTAAACCGAGCCCTAACCCTAACACTAACCCTAACCCTAACCCTAACCCATACCCTACGCTGTACCCGAAGCCCTCCCCGAACCCGTACCCTAAGCCGTACCCTAAGCCTAACCCTAAGCCTAACCCTAACCCTAGGCTACCCTTGACTGCTTCTGCCTCCAATAGATTTCCTAAGCACTAGTGTTTTAAGGAACAGCTTAAAAAGAGAATCCTAAGGTGATTTCTTTATAATGGGTGTGTTCCTTATCTTATCCTAGTGTCTAAACTCTTCTCCATGGCTGGACCCCCAAATAATATTCCTTTACGTGCTAAGGGGTAACTAGAGAGTGGGATAGGTTTAATAACTACCCTAACCCTAACGCATACCCTAACGCTAACCCCTACCCTAACCCTAACACGTACCCTAATCCTAACACGTACCCTAAACCGAGCCCTAACCCTAACACTAACCCTAACCCTAACCCTAACCCATACCCTACGCCGTACCCGAAGCCCTCCCCGAACCCGTACCCTAAGCCGTACCCTAAGCCTAACCCTAAGCCTAACCCTAACCCTAGGCTACCCTTGACTGCTTCTGCCTCCAAAAGATTTCCTAAGCACTAGTGTTTTAAGGAACAGCTTAAAAAGAGAATCCTAATGTGATTTCTTTATATTGTGTGTGTTCCTCATCTTATCCTAGTGTCTAAACTCTTCTCCATGGCTGGACCCCCAAATAATATTCCTTTACGTGCTAAGGGGTAACTAGAGAGTGGGATAGGTTTAATAACTACCCTAACCCTAACGCGTACCCTAACCCTAACCCCTACCCTAACCCTAACACGTACCCTAATCCTAACCCGTACCCTAAACCGAGCCCTAACCCTAAAACTAACCCTAACCCTAACCCTAACCCATACCCTACGCCGTACCCGAAGCCCTCCCCGAACCCGTTCCCTAAGCCGTACCCTAAGCCTAACCCTAAGCCTAACCCTAACCCTAGGCTACCCTTGACTGCTTCTGCCTCCAATAGATTTCCTAAGCACTAGTGTTTTAAGGAACAGCTTAAAAAGAGAATCCTAATGTGATTTCTTTATAATGGGTGTGTTCCTTATCTTATCCTAGTGTCTAAACTCTTCTCCATGGCTGGACCCCCAAATAATATTCCTTTACGTGCTAAGGGGTAACTAGAGAGTGGGATAGGTTTAATAACTACCCTAACCCTAACGCGTACCCTAACGCTAACCCCTACCCTAACCCTAACACGTACCCTAATCCTAACCCGTACCCTAAACCGAGCCCTAAACCTAACAGTAACCCTAACCCTAACCCTAAACCGTACCCTACGCCGTACCCGAAGCCCTCCCCGAACCCGTACCCTAAGCCGTACCCTAAGCCTAACCCTAAGCCTAACCCTAACCCTAGGCTACCCTTGACTGCTTCTGCCTCCAATAGATTTCCTAAGCACTAGTGTTTTAAGGAACAGCTTAAAAAGAGAATCCTAATGTGATTTCTTTATAATGGGTGTGTTCCTTATATTATCTTAGTGTCTAAACAGTTCTCCATGGCTGGACCCCCAAATAATATTCCTTTACGTGCTAAGGAGTATCTAGAGAGTGGGATAGGTTTAATAACTACCCTAACCCTAACGCGTACCCTAACCCTAACCCCTACCCTAACCCTAACACGTACCCTAATCCTAACCCGTACCCTAAACCGAGCCCTAACCCTAACACTAACCCTAACCCTAACCCTAACCCGTACCCTACGCCGTACCCGAAGCCCTCCACGAACCCGTACCCTAAGCCGTACCCTAAGCCTAACCCTAAGCCTAACCCTAACCCTAGGCTACCCTTGACTGCTTCTGCCTCCAATAGATTTCCTAAGCACTAGTGTTTTAAGGAACAGCTTAAAAAGAGAATTCTAATGTGATTTCTTTATAATGTGTGTGTTCCTTATCTTATACTAGTGTCTAAACTCTTGTCCATGGCTGGACCCCCAAATAATATTCCTTTACGTGCTAAGGGGTAACTAGAGAGTGGGATAGGTTTAATAACTACCCTAACCCTAACGCGTACCCTAACGCTAACCCCTACCCTAACCCTAACACGTACCCTAATCCTAACCCGTACCCTAAACCGAGCCCTAACCCTAACAGTAACCCTAACCCTAACCCTAACCCATACCCTACGCCGTACCCGAAGCCCTCCCCGAACCCGTACCCTAAGCCGTACCCTAAGCCTAACCCTAAGCCTAACCCTAACCCTAGGCTACCCTTGACTGCTTCTGCCTCCAATAGATTTCCTAAGCACTAGTGTTTTAAGGAACAGCTTAAAAAGAGAATCCTAATGTGATTTCTTTATAATGGGTGTTTTCCTTATCTAATCCTAGTGTCTAAACTCTTCTCCATGGCTGGACCCCCAAATAATATTCCTTTATGTGCTAAGGGGTATCTAGAGAGTGGGATAGGTTTAATCACTACCCTAACCCTAACGCGTACCATAACCCTAACCCCTACCCTAACCCTAACACGTACCCTAATCCTAACACGTACCCTAAACCGAGCCCTAACCCTAACACTAACCCTAACCCTAACCCTAACCCATACCCTACGCCGTACCCGAAGCCCTCCCCGAACCCGTACCCTAAGCCGTACCCTAAGCCTAACCCTAAGCCTAACCCTAACCCTAGGCTACCCTTGACTGCTTCTGCCTCCAATAGATTTCCTAAGCACTAGTGTTTTAAGGAACAGCTTAAAAAGAGAATCCTAATGTGATTTCCTTATAATGTGTGTGTTCCTTATCTTATCCTAGTGTCTAAACTCTTCTCCATGGCTGGACCCCCAAATAATATTCCTTTACGTGCTAAGGGGTAACTAGAGAGTGGGATAGGTTTAATAACTACCCTAACCCTAACGCGTACCCTAACGCTAACCCCTACCCTAACCCTAACACGTACCCTAATCCTAACCCGTACCCTAAACCGAGCCCTAACCCTAACACTAACCCTAACCCTAACCCTAACCCATACCCTACGCCGTACCCGAAGCCCTCCACGAACCCGTACCCTAAGCCGTACCCTAAGCCTAACCCTAAGCCTAACCCTAACCCTAGGCTACCCTTGACTGCTTCTGCCTCCAATAGATTTCCTAAGCACTAGTGTTTTAAGGAAAAGCTTAAAAAGAGAATCCTAATGTGATTTCTTTATAATGTGTGTGTTCCTTATATTATCTTAGTGTCTAAACTCTTCTCCATGGCTGGACCCCCAAATAATATTCCTTTACGTGCTAAGGGGTATCTAGGGAGTGGGATAGGTTTAATAACTACCCTAACCCTAACGCGTACCCTAACCCTAACCCCTACCCTAACCCTAACACGTACCCTAATCCTAACCCGTACCCTAAACCGAGCCCTATCCCTAACACTAACCGTAACCCTAACCCTAACCCATACCCTACGGCGTACCCGAAGCCCTCCCCAAACCCGTACCCTAAGCCGTACCCTAAGCCTAACCCTAAGCCTAACCCTAACCCTAGGCTACCCTTGACTGCTTCTGCCTCCAATAGATTTCCTAAGCATTAGTGTTTTAAGGAACAGCTTAAAAAGAGAATCCTAATGTGATTTCTTTATAATGGGTGTGTTCCTTATCTAATCCTAGTGTCGAAACTCTTCTCCATGGCTGGACCCCCAAATAATATTCCTTTATGTGCTAAGGGGTATCTAGAGAGTGGGATAGGTTTAATCACTACCCTAACCCTAACGCGTACCATAACCCTAACCCCTACCCTAACCCTAACACGTACCCTAATCCTAACACGTACCCTAAACCGAGCCCTAACCCTAACACTAACCCTAACCCTAACCCTAACCCATACCCTACGCTGTACCCGAAGCCCTCCCCGAACCCGTACCCTAAGCCGTACCCTAAGCCTAACCCTAAGCCTAACCCTAACCCTAGGCTACCCTTGACTGCTTCTGCCTCCAATAGATTTCCTAAGCACTAGTGTTTTAAGGAACAGCTTAAAAAGAGAATCCTAATGTGATTTCTTTATAATGTGTGTGTTCCTTATCTTATCCTAGTGTCTAAACTCTTCTCCATGGCTGGACCCCCAAATAATATTCCTTTACGTGCTAAGGGGTAACTAGAGAGTGGGATAGGTTTAATAACTACCCTAACCCTAACGCGTACCCTAACGCTAACCCCTACCCTAACCCTAACACGTACCCTAATCCTAACACGTACCCTAAACCGAGCCCTAACCCTAACACTAACCCTAACCCTAACCCTAACCCATACCCTACGCCGTACCCGAAGCCCTCCCCGAACCCGTACCCTAAGCCGTACCCTAAGCCTAACCCTAAGCCTAACCCTAACCCTAGGCTACCCTTGACTGCTTCTGCCTCCAAAAGATTTCCTAAGCACTAGTGTTTTAAGGAACAGCTTAAAAAGAGAATCCTAATGTGATTTCTTTATATTGTGTGTGTTCCTCATCTTATCCTAGTGTCTAAACTCTTCTCCATGGCTGGACCCCCAAATAATATTCCTTTACGTGCTAAGGGGTAACTAGAGAGTGGGATAGGTTTAATAACTACCCTAACCCTAACGCGTACCCTAACCCTAACCCCTACCCTAACCCTAACACGTACCCTAATCCTAACCCGTACCCTAAACCGAGCCCTAACCCTAAAACTAACCCTAACCCTAACCCTAACCCATACCCTACGCCGTACCCGAAGCCCTCCCCGAACCCGTTCCCTAAGCCGTACCCTAAGCCTAACCCTAAGCCTAACCCTAACCCTAGGCTACCCTTGACTGCTTCTGCCTCCAATAGATTTCCTAAGCACTAGTGTTTTAAGGAACAGCTTAAAAAGAGAATCCTAATGTGATTTCTTTATAATGGGTGTGTTCCTTATCTTATCCTAGTGTCTAAACTCTTCTCCATGGCTGGACCCCCAAATAATATTCCTTTACGTGCTAAGGGGTAACTAGAGAGTGGGATAGGTTTAATAACTACCCTAACCCTAACGCGTACCCTAACGCTAACCCCTACCCTAACCCTAACACGTACCCTAATCCTAACCCGTACCCTAAACCGAGCCCTAAACCTAACAGTAACCCTAACCCTAACCCTAAACCGTACCCTACGCCGTACCCGAAGCCCTCCCCGAACCCGTACCCTAAGCCGTACCCTAAGCCTAACCCTAAGCCTAACCCTAACCCTAGGCTACCCTTGACTGCTTCTGCCTCCAATAGATTTCCTAAGCACTAGTGTTTTAAGGAACAGCTTAAAAAGAGAATCCTAATGTGATTTCTTTATAATGTGTGTGTTCCTTATCTTATACTAGTGTCTAAACTCTTGTCCATGGCTGGACCCCCAAATAATATTCCTTTACGTGCTAAGGGGTAACTAGAGAGTGGGATAGGTTTAATAACTACCCTAACCCTAACGCGTACCCTAACGCTAACCCCTACCCTAACCCTAACACGTACCCTAATCCTAACCCGTACCCTAAACCGAGCCCTAACCCTAACACTAACCCTAACCCTAACCCTAACCCATACCCTACGCCGTACCCGAAGCCCTCCCCGAACCCGTACCCTAAGCCGTACCCTAAGCCTAACCCTAAGCCTAACCCTAACCCTAGGCTACCCTTGACTGCTTCTGCCTCCAATAGATTTCCTAAGCACTAGTGTTTTAAGGAACAGCTTAAAAAGAGAATCCTAATGTGATTTCTTTATAATGGGTGTTTTCCTTATCTAATCCTAGTGTCTAAACTCTTCTCCATGGCTGGACCCCCAAATAATATTCCTTTATGTGCTAAGGGGTATCTAGAGAGTGGGATAGGTTTAATCACTACCCTAACCCTAACGCGTACCATAACCCTAACCCCTACCCTAACCCTAACACGTACCCTAATCCTAACACGTACCCTAAACCGAGCCCTAACCCTAACACTAACCCTAACCCTAACCCTAACCCATACCCTACGCCGTACCCGAAGCCCTCCCCGAACCCGTACCCTAAGCCGTACCCTAAGCCTAACCCTAAGCCTAACCCTAACCCTAGGCTACCCTTGACTGCTTCTGCCTCCAATAGATTTCCTAAGCACTAGTGTTTTAAGGAACAGCTTAAAAAGAGAATCCTAATGTGATTTCTTTATAATGTGTGTGTTCCTTATCTTATCCTAGTGTCTAAACTCTTCTCCATGGCTGGACCCCCAAATAATATTCCTTTACGTGCTAAGGGGTAACTAGAGAGTGGGATAGGTTTAATAACTACCCTAACCCTAACGCGTACCCTAACGCTAACCCCTACCCTAACCCTAACACGTACCCTAATCCTAACCCGTACCCTAAACCGAGCCCTAACCCTAACACTAACCCTAACCCTAACCCTAACCCATACCCTATGCCGTACCCGAAGCCCTCCCCGAACCCGTACCCTAAGCCGTACCCTAAGGCTAACCCTAAGCCTAACCCTAACCCTAGGCTACCCTTGACTGCTTCTGCCTCCAATAGATTTCCTAAGCACTAGTGTTTTAAGGAACAGCTTAAAAAGAGAATCCTAATGTGATTTCTTTATAATGGGTGTTTTCCTTATCTAATCCTAGTGTCTAAACTCTTCTCCATGGCTGGACCCCCAAATAATATTCCTTTATGTGCTAAGGGGTATCTAGAGAGTGGGATAGGTTTAATCACTACCCTAACCCTAACGCGTACCATAACCCTAACCCCTACCCTAACCCTAACACGTACCCTAATCCTAACACGTACCCTAAACCGAGCCCTAACCCTAACACTAACCCTAACCCTAACCCTAACCCATACCCTACGCTGTACCCGAAGCCCTCCCCGAACCCGTACCCTAAGCCGTACCCTAAGCCTAACCCTAAGCCTAACCCTAACCCTAGGCTACCCTTGACTGCTTCTGCCTCCAATAGATTTCCTAAGCACTAGTGTTTTAAGGAACAGCTTAAAAAGAGAATCCTAAGGTGATTTCTTTATAATGTGTGTGTTCCTTATCTTATCCTAGTGTCTAAACTCTTCTCCATGGCTGGACCCCCAAATAATATTCCTTTACGTGCTAAGGGGTAACTAGAGAGTGGGATAGGTTTAATAACTACCCTAACCCTAACGCGTACCCTAACGCTAACCCCTACCCTAACCCTAACACGTACCCTAATCCTAACACGTACCCTAAACCGAGCCCTAACCCTAACACTAACCCTAACCCTAACCCTAACCCATACCCTACGCCGTACCCGAAGCCCTCCCCGAACCCGTACCCTAAGCCGTACCCTAAGCCTAACCCTAAGCCTAACCCTAACCCTAGGCTACCCTTGACTGCTTCTGCCTCCAAAAGATTTCCTAAGCACTAGTGTTTTAAGGAACAGCTTAAAAAGAGAATCCTAATGTGATTTCTTTATATTGTGTGTGTTCCTCATCTTATCCTAGTGTCTAAACTCTTCTCCATGGCTGGACCCCCAAATAATATTCCTTTACGTGCTAAGGGGTAACTAGAGAGTGGGATAGGTTTAATAACTACCCTAACCCTAACGCGTACCCTAACCCTAACCCCTACCCTAACCCTAACACGTACCCTAATCCTAACCCGTACCCTAAACCGAGCCCTAACCCTAAAACTAACCCTAACCCTAACCCTAACCCATACCCTACGCCGTACCCGAAGCCCTCCCCGAACCCGTTCCCTAAGCCGTACCCTAAGCCTAACCCTAAGCCTAACCCTAACCCTAGGCTACCCTTGACTGCTTCTGCCTCCAATAGATTTCCTAAGCACTAGTGTTTTAAGGAACAGCTTAAAAAGAGAATCCTAATGTGATTTCTTTATAATGGGTGTGTTCCTTATCTTATCCTAGTGTCTAAACTCTTCTCCATGGCTGGACCCCCAAATAATATTCCTTTACGTGCTAAGGGGTAACTAGAGAGTGGGATAGGTTTAATAACTACCCTAACCCTAACGCGTACCCTAACGCTAACCCCTACCCTAACCCTAACACGTACCCTAATCCTAACCCGTACCCTAAACCGAGCCCTAAACCTAACAGTAACCCTAACCCTAACCCTAAACCGTACCCTACGCCGTACCCGAAGCCCTCCCCGAACCCGTACCCTAAGCCGTACCCTAAGCCTAACCCTAAGCCTAACCCTAACCCTAGGCTACCCTTGACTGCTTCTGCCTCCAATAGATTTCCTAAGCACTAGTGTTTTAAGGAACAGCTTAAAAAGAGAATCCTAATGTGATTTCTTTATAATGGGTGTGTTCCTTATATTATCTTAGTGTCTAAACAGTTCTCCATGGCTGGACCCCCAAATAATATTCCTTTACGTGCTAAGGAGTATCTAGAGAGTGGGATAGGTTTAATAACTACCCTAACCCTAACGCGTACCCTAACCCTAACCCCTACCCTAACCCTAACACGTACCCTAATCCTAACCCGTACCCTAAACCGAGCCCTAACCCTAACACTAACCCTAACCCTAACCCTAACCCATACCCTACGCCGTACCCGAAGCCCTCCACGAACCCGTACCCTAAGCCGTACCCTAAGCCTAACCCTAAGCCTAACCCTAACCCTAGGCTACCCTTGACTGCTTCTGCCTCCAATAGATTTCCTAAGCACTAGTGTTTTAAGGAACAGCTTAAAAAGAGAATCCTAATGTGATTTCTTTATAATGTGTGTGTTCCTTATCTTATACTAGTGTCTAAACTCTTGTCCATGGCTGGACCCCCAAATAATATTCCTTTACGTGCTAAGGGGTAACTAGAGAGTGGGATAGGTTTAATAACTACCCTAACCCTAACGCGTACCCTAACGCTAACCCCTACCCTAACCCTAACACGTACCCTAATCCTAACCCGTACCCTAAACCGAGCCCTAACCCTAACACTAACCCTAACCCTAACCCTAACCCATACCCTACGCCGTACCCGAAGCCCTCCCCGAACCCGTACCCTAAGCCGTACCCTAAGCCTAACCCTAAGCCTAACCCTAACCCTAGGCTACCCTTGACTGCTTCTGCCTCCAATAGATTTCCTAAGCACTAGTGTTTTAAGGAACAGCTTAAAAAGAGAATCCTAATGTGATTTCTTTATAATGGGTGTTTTCCTTATCTAATCCTAGTGTCTAAACTCTTCTCCATGGCTGGACCCCCAAATAATATTCCTTTATGTGCTAAGGGGTATCTAGAGAGTGGGATAGGTTTAATCACTACCCTAACCCTAACGCGTACCATAACCCTAACCCCTACCCTAACCCTAACACGTACCCTAATCCTAACACGTACCCTAAACCGAGCCCTAACCCTAACACTAACCCTAACCCTAACCCTAACCCATACCCTACGCCGTACCCGAAGCCCTCCCCGAACCCGTACCCTAAGCCGTACCCTAAGCCTAACCCTAAGCCTAACCCTAACCCTAGGCTACCCTTGACTGCTTCTGCCTCCAATAGATTTCCTAAGCACTAGTGTTTTAAGGAACAGCTTAAAAAGAGAATCCTAATGTGATTTCTTTATAATGTGTGTGTTCCTTATCTTATCCTAGTGTCTAAACTCTTCTCCATGGCTGGACCCCCAAATAATATTCCTTTACGTGCTAAGGGGTAACTAGAGAGTGGGATAGGTTTAATAACTACCCTAACCCTAACGCGTACCCTAACGCTAACCCCTACCCTAACCCTAACACGTACCCTAATCCTAACCCGTACCCTAAACCGAGCCCTAACCCTAACACTAACCCTAACCCTAACCCTAACCCATACCCTATGCCGTACCCGAAGCCCTCCCCGAACCCGTACCCTAAGCCGTACCCTAAGGCTAACCCTAAGCCTAACCCTAACCCTAGGCTACCCTTGACTGCTTCTGCCTCCAATAGATTTCCTAAGCACTAGTGTTTTAAGGAACAGCTTAAAAAGAGAATCCTAATGTGATTTCTTTATAATGGGTGTTTTCCTTATCTAATCCTAGTGTCTAAACTCTTCTCCATGGCTGGACCCCCAAATAATATTCCTTTATGTGCTAAGGGGTATCTAGAGAGTGGGATAGGTTTAATCACTACCCTAACCCTAACGCGTACCATAACCCTAACCCCTACCCTAACCCTAACACGTACCCTAATCCTAACACGTACCCTAAACCGAGCCCTAACCCTAACACTAACCCTAACCCTAACCCTAACCCATACCCTACGCTGTACCCGAAGCCCTCCCCGAACCCGTACCCTAAGCCGTACCCTAAGCCTAACCCTAAGCCTAACCCTAACCCTAGGCTACCCTTGACTGCTTCTGCCTCCAATAGATTTCCTAACCACTAGTGTTTTAAGGAACAGCTTAAAAAGAGAATCCTAAGGTGATTTCTTTATAATGTGTGTGTTCCTTATCTTATCCTAGTGTCTAAACTCTTCTCCATGGCTGGACCCCCAAATAATATTCCTTTACGTGCTAAGGGGTAACTAGAGAGTGGGATAGGTTTAATAACTACCCTAACCCTAACGCGTACCCTAACGCTAACCCCTACCCTAACCCTAACACGTACCCTAATCCTAACACGTACCCTAAACCGAGCCCTAACCCTAACA
Organism: Balaenoptera physalus; assembly: GCF_965194825.1. Taxonomy (NCBI): domain Eukaryota; kingdom Metazoa; phylum Chordata; class Mammalia; order Artiodactyla; family Balaenopteridae; genus Balaenoptera; species Balaenoptera physalus. The sequence continues at coordinate 273,305 of NW_028126223.1, forward strand.
CTAACCCTAACCCTAACCCTAACCCATACCCTACGCCGTACCCGAAGCCCTCCCCGAACCCGTACCCTAAGCCGTACCCTAAGCCTAACCCTAAGCCTAACCCTAACCCTAGGCTACCCTTGACTGCTTCTGCCTCCAAAAGATTTCCTAAGCACTAGTGTTTTAAGGAACAGCTTAAAAAGAGAATCCTAATGTGATTTCTTTATATTGTGTGTGTTCCTCATCTTATCCTAGTGTCTAAACTCTTCTCCATGGCTGGACCCCCAAATAATATTCCTTTACGTGCTAAGGGGTAACTAGAGAGTGGGATAGGTTTAATAACTACCCTAACCCTAACGCGTACCCTAACCCTAACCCCTACCCTAACCCTAACACGTACCCTAATCCTAACCCGTACCCTAAACCGAGCCCTAACCCTAAAACTAACCCTAACCCTAACCCTAACCCATACCCTACGCCGTACCCGAAGCCCTCCCCGAACCCGTTCCCTAAGCCGTACCCTAAGCCTAACCCTAAGCCTAACCCTAACCCTAGGCTACCCTTGACTGCTTCTGCCTCCAATAGATTTCCTAAGCACTAGTGTTTTAAGGAACAGCTTAAAAAGAGAATCCTAATGTGATTTCTTTATAATGGGTGTGTTCCTTATCTTATCCTAGTGTCTAAACTCTTCTCCATGGCTGGACCCCCAAATAATATTCCTTTACGTGCTAAGGGGTAACTAGAGAGTGGGATAGGTTTAATAACTACCCTAACCCTAACGCGTACCCTAACGCTAACCCCTACCCTAACCCTAACACGTACCCTAATCCTAACCCGTACCCTAAACCGAGCCCTAAACCTAACAGTAACCCTAACCCTAACCCTAAACCGTACCCTACGCCGTACCCGAAGCCCTCCCCGAACCCGTACCCTAAGCCGTACCCTAAGCCTAACCCTAAGCCTAACCCTAACCCTAGGCTACCCTTGACTGCTTCTGCCTCCAATAGATTTCCTAAGCACTAGTGTTTTAAGGAACAGCTTAAAAAGAGAATCCTAATGTGATTTCTTTATAATGGGTGTGTTCCTTATATTATCTTAGTGTCTAAACAGTTCTCCATGGCTGGACCCCCAAATAATATTCCTTTACGTGCTAAGGAGTATCTAGAGAGTGGGATAGGTTTAATAACTACCCTAACCCTAACGCGTACCCTAACCCTAACCCCTACCCTAACCCTAACACGTACCCTAATCCTAACCCGTACCCTAAACCGAGCCCTAACCCTAACACTAACCCTAACCCTAACCCTAACCCATACCCTACGCCGTACCCGAAGCCCTCCACGAACCCGTACCCTAAGCCGTACCCTAAGCCTAACCCTAAGCCTAACCCTAACCCTAGGCTACCCTTGACTGCTTCTGCCTCCAATAGATTTCCTAAGCACTAGTGTTTTAAGGAACAGCTTAAAAAGAGAATCCTAATGTGATTTCTTTATAATGTGTGTGTTCCTTATCTTATACTAGTGTCTAAACTCTTGTCCATGGCTGGACCCCCAAATAATATTCCTTTACGTGCTAAGGGGTAACTAGAGAGTGGGATAGGTTTAATAACTACCCTAACCCTAACGCGTACCCTAACGCTAACCCCTACCCTAACCCTAACACGTACCCTAATCCTAACCCGTACCCTAAACCGAGCCCTAACCCTAACACTAACCCTAACCCTAACCCTAACCCATACCCTACGCCGTACCCGAAGCCCTCCCCGAACCCGTACCCTAAGCCGTACCCTAAGCCTAACCCTAAGCCTAACCCTAACCCTAGGCTACCCTTGACTGCTTCTGCCTCCAATAGATTTCCTAAGCACTAGTGTTTTAAGGAACAGCTTAAAAAGAGAATCCTAATGTGATTTCTTTATAATGGGTGTTTTCCTTATCTAATCCTAGTGTCTAAACTCTTCTCCATGGCTGGACCCCCAAATAATATTCCTTTATGTGCTAAGGGGTATCTAGAGAGTGGGATAGGTTTAATCACTACCCTAACCCTAACGCGTACCATAACCCTAACCCCTACCCTAACCCTAACACGTACCCTAATCCTAACACGTACCCTAAACCGAGCCCTAACCCTAACACTAACCCTAACCCTAACCCTAACCCATACCCTACGCCGTACCCGAAGCCCTCCCCGAACCCGTACCCTAAGCCGTACCCTAAGCCTAACCCTAAGCCTAACCCTAACCCTAGGCTACCCTTGACTGCTTCTGCCTCCAATAGATTTCCTAAGCACTAGTGTTTTAAGGAACAGCTTAAAAAGAGAATCCTAATGTGATTTCCTTATAATGTGTGTGTTCCTTATCTTATCCTAGTGTCTAAACTCTTCTCCATGGCTGGACCCCCAAATAATATTCCTTTACGTGCTAAGGGGTAACTAGAGAGTGGGATAGGTTTAATAACTACCCTAACCCTAACGCGTACCCTAACGCTAACCCCTACCCTAACCCTAACACGTACCCTAATCCTAACCCGTACCCTAAACCGAGCCCTAACCCTAACACTAACCCTAACCCTAACCCTAACCCATACCCTACGCCGTACCCGAAGCCCTCCACGAACCCGTACCCTAAGCCGTACCCTAAGCCTAACCCTAAGCCTAACCCTAACCCTAGGCTACCCTTGACTGCTTCTGCCTCCAATAGATTTCCTAAGCACTAGTGTTTTAAGGAAAAGCTTAAAAAGAGAATCCTAATGTGATTTCTTTATAATGTGTGTGTTCCTTATATTATCTTAGTGTCTAAACTCTTCTCCATGGCTGGACCCCCAAATAATATTCCTTTACGTGCTAAGGGGTATCTAGGGAGTGGGATAGGTTTAATAACTACCCTAACCCTAACGCGTACCCTAACCCTAACCCCTACCCTAACCCTAACACGTACCCTAATCCTAACCCGTACCCTAAACCGAGCCCTATCCCTAACACTAACCGTAACCCTAACCCTAACCCATACCCTACGGCGTACCCGAAGCCCTCCCCAAACCCGTACCCTAAGCCGTACCCTAAGCCTAACCCTAAGCCTAACCCTAACCCTAGGCTACCCTTGACTGCTTCTGCCTCCAATAGATTTCCTAAGCATTAGTGTTTTAAGGAACAGCTTAAAAAGAGAATCCTAATGTGATTTCTTTATAATGGGTGTGTTCCTTATCTAATCCTAGTGTCGAAACTCTTCTCCATGGCTGGACCCCCAAATAATATTCCTTTATGTGCTAAGGGGTATCTAGAGAGTGGGATAGGTTTAATCACTACCCTAACCCTAACGCGTACCATAACCCTAACCCCTACCCTAACCCTAACACGTACCCTAATCCTAACACGTACCCTAAACCGAGCCCTAACCCTAACACTAACCCTAACCCTAACCCTAACCCATACCCTACGCTGTACCCGAAGCCCTCCCCGAACCCGTACCCTAAGCCGTACCCTAAGCCTAACCCTAAGCCTAACCCTAACCCTAGGCTACCCTTGACTGCTTCTGCCTCCAATAGATTTCCTAAGCACTAGTGTTTTAAGGAACAGCTTAAAAAGAGAATCCTAATGTGATTTCTTTATAATGTGTGTGTTCCTTATCTTATCCTAGTGTCTAAACTCTTCTCCATGGCTGGACCCCCAAATAATATTCCTTTACGTGCTAAGGGGTAACTAGAGAGTGGGATAGGTTTAATAACTACCCTAACCCTAACGCGTACCCTAACGCTAACCCCTACCCTAACCCTAACACGTACCCTAATCCTAACACGTACCCTAAACCGAGCCCTAACCCTAACACTAACCCTAACCCTAACCCTAACCCATACCCTACGCCGTACCCGAAGCCCTCCCCGAACCCGTACCCTAAGCCGTACCCTAAGCCTAACCCTAAGCCTAACCCTAACCCTAGGCTACCCTTGACTGCTTCTGCCTCCAAAAGATTTCCTAAGCACTAGTGTTTTAAGGAACAGCTTAAAAAGAGAATCCTAATGTGATTTCTTTATATTGTGTGTGTTCCTCATCTTATCCTAGTGTCTAAACTCTTCTCCATGGCTGGACCCCCAAATAATATTCCTTTACGTGCTAAGGGGTAACTAGAGAGTGGGATAGGTTTAATAACTACCCTAACCCTAACGCGTACCCTAACCCTAACCCCTACCCTAACCCTAACACGTACCCTAATCCTAACCCGTACCCTAAACCGAGCCCTAACCCTAAAACTAACCCTAACCCTAACCCTAACCCATACCCTACGCCGTACCCGAAGCCCTCCCCGAACCCGTTCCCTAAGCCGTACCCTAAGCCTAACCCTAAGCCTAACCCTAACCCTAGGCTACCCTTGACTGCTTCTGCCTCCAATAGATTTCCTAAGCACTAGTGTTTTAAGGAACAGCTTAAAAAGAGAATCCTAATGTGATTTCTTTATAATGGGTGTGTTCCTTATCTTATCCTAGTGTCTAAACTCTTCTCCATGGCTGGACCCCCAAATAATATTCCTTTACGTGCTAAGGGGTAACTAGAGAGTGGGATAGGTTTAATAACTACCCTAACCCTAACGCGTACCCTAACGCTAACCCCTACCCTAACCCTAACACGTACCCTAATCCTAACCCGTACCCTAAACCGAGCCCTAAAACTAACAGTAACCCTAACCCTAACCCTAAACCGTACCCTACGCCGTACCCGAAGCCCTCCCCGAACCCGTACCCTAAGCCGTACCCTAAGCCTAACCCTAAGCCTAACCCTAACCCTAGGCTACCCTTGACTGCTTCTGCCTCCAATAGATTTCCTAAGCACTAGTGTTTTAAGGAACAGCTTAAAAAGAGAATCCTAATGTGATTTCTTTATAATGGGTGTGTTCCTTATATTATCTTAGTGTCTAAACAGTTCTCCATGGCTGGACCCCCAAATAATATTCCTTTACGTGCTAAGGAGTATCTAGAGAGTGGGATAGGTTTAATAACTACCCTAACCCTAACGCGTACCCTAACCCTAACCCCTACCCTAACCCTAACACGTACCCTAATCCTAACCCGTACCCTAAACCGAGCCCTAACCCTAACACTAACCCTAACCCTAACCCTAACCCATACCCTACGCCGTACCCGAAGCCCTCCACGAACCCGTACCCTAAGCCGTACCCTAAGCCTAACCCTAAGCCTAACCCTAACCCTAGGCTACCCTTGACTGCTTCTGCCTCCAATAGATTTCCTAAGCACTAGTGTTTTAAGGAACAGCTTAAAAAGAGAATCCTAATGTGATTTCTTTATAATGTGTGTGTTCCTTATCTTATACTAGTGTCTAAACTCTTGTCCATGGCTGGACCCCCAAATAATATTCCTTTACGTGCTAAGGGGTAACTAGAGAGTGGGATAGGTTTAATAACTACCCTAACCCTAACGCGTACCCTAACGCTAACCCCTACCCTAACCCTAACACGTACCCTAATCCTAACCCGTACCCTAAACCGAGCCCTAACCCTAACACTAACCCTAACCCTAACCCTAACCCATACCCTACGCCGTACCCGAAGCCCTCCCCGAACCCGTACCCTAAGCCGTACCCTAAGCCTAACCCTAAGCCTAACCCTAACCCTAGGCTACCCTTGACTGCTTCTGCCTCCAATAGATTTCCTAAGCACTAGTGTTTTAAGGAACAGCTTAAAAAGAGAATCCTAATGTGATTTCTTTATAATGGGTGTTTTCCTTATCTAATCCTAGTGTCTAAACTCTTCTCCATGGCTGGACCCCCAAATAATATTCCTTTATGTGCTAAGGGGTATCTAGAGAGTGGGATAGGTTTAATCACTACCCTAACCCTAACGCGTACCATAACCCTAACCCCTACCCTAACCCTAACACGTACCCTAATCCTAACACGTACCCTAAACCGAGCCCTAACCCTAACACTAACCCTAACCCTAACCCTAACCCATACCCTACGCCGTACCCGAAGCCCTCCCCGAACCCGTACCCTAAGCCGTACCCTAAGCCTAACCCTAAGCCTAACCCTAACCCTAGGCTACCCTTGACTGCTTCTGCCTCCAATAGATTTCCTAAGCACTAGTGTTTTAAGGAACAGCTTAAAAAGAGAATCCTAATGTGATTTCCTTATAATGTGTGTGTTCCTTATCTTATCCTAGTGTCTAAACTCTTCTCCATGGCTGGACCCCCAAATAATATTCCTTTACGTGCTAAGGGGTAACTAGAGAGTGGGATAGGTTTAATAACTACCCTAACCCTAACGCGTACCCTAACGCTAACCCCTACCCTAACCCTAACACGTACCCTAATCCTAACCCGTACCCTAAACCGAGCCCTAACCCTAACACTAACCCTAACCCTAACCCTAACCCATACCCTACGCCGTACCCGAAGCCCTCCACGAACCCGTACCCTAAGCCGTACCCTAAGCCTAACCCTAAGCCTAACCCTAACCCTAGGCTACCCTTGACTGCTTCTGCCTCCAATAGATTTCCTAAGCACTAGTGTTTTAAGGAAAAGCTTAAAAAGAGAATCCTAATGTGATTTCTTTATAATGTGTGTGTTCCTTATATTATCTTAGTGTCTAAACTCTTCTCCATGGCTGGACCCCCAAATAATATTCCTTTACGTGCTAAGGGGTATCTAGGGAGTGGGATAGGTTTAATAACTACCCTAACCCTAACGCGTACCCTAACCCTAACCCCTACCCTAACCCTAACACGTACCCTAATCCTAACCCGTACCCTAAACCGAGCCCTATCCCTAACACTAACCGTAACCCTAACCCTAACCCATACCCTACGGCGTACCCGAAGCCCTCCCCAAACCCGTACCCTAAGCCGTACCCTAAGCCTAACCCTAAGCCTAACCCTAACCCTAGGCTACCCTTGACTGCTTCTGCCTCCAATAGATTTCCTAAGCATTAGTGTTTTAAGGAACAGCTTAAAAAGAGAATCCTAATGTGATTTCTTTATAATGGGTGTGTTCCTTATCTAATCCTAGTGTCGAAACTCTTCTCCATGGCTGGACCCCCAAATAATATTCCTTTACGTGCTAAGGGGTAACTAGAGAGTGGGATAGGTTTAATAACTACCCTAACCCTAACGCGTACCCTAACGCTAACCCCTACCCTAACCCTAACACGTACCCTAATCCTAACACGTACCCTAAACCGAGCCCTAACCCTAACACTAACCCTAACCCTAACCCTAACCCATACCCTACGCCGTACCCGAAGCCCTCCCCGAACCCGTACCCTAAGCCGTACCCTAAGCCTAACCCTAAGCCTAACCCTAACCCTAGGCTACCCTTGACTGCTTCTGCCTCCAATAGATTTCCTAAGCACTAGTGTTTTAAGGAACAGCTTAAAAAGAGAATCCTAATGTGATTTCTTTATATTGTGTGTGTTCCTCATCTTATCCTAGTGTCTAAACTCTTCTCCATGGCTGGACCCCCAAATAATATTCCTTTACGTGCTAAGGGGTAACTAGAGAGTGGGATAGGTTTAATAACTACCCTAACCCTAACGCGTACCCTAACCCTAACCCCTACCCTAACCCTAACACGTACCCTAATCCTAACCCGTACCCTAAACCGAGCCCTAACCCTAAAACTAACCCTAACCCTAACCCTAACCCATACCCTACGCCGTACCCGAAGCCCTCCCCGAACCCGTTCCCTAAGCCGTACCCTAAGCCTAACCCTAAGCCTAACCCTAACCCTAGGCTACCCTTGACTGCTTCTGCCTCCAATAGATTTCCTAAGCACTAGTGTTTTAAGGAACAGCTTAAAAAGAGAATCCTAATGTGATTTCTTTATAATGGGTGTGTTCCTTATCTTATCCTAGTGTCTAAACTCTTCTCCATGGCTGGACCCCCAAATAATATTCCTTTACGTGCTAAGGGGTAACTAGAGAGTGGGATAGGTTTAATAACTACCCTAACCCTAACGCGTACCCTAACGCTAACCCCTACCCTAACCCTAACACGTACCCTAATCCTAACCCGTACCCTAAACCGAGCCCTAAACCTAACAGTAACCCTAACCCTAACCCTAAACCGTACCCTACGCCGTACCCGAAGCCCTCCCCGAACCCGTACCCTAAGCCGTACCCTAAGCCTAACCCTAAGCCTAACCCTAACCCTAGGCTACCCTTGACTGCTTCTGCCTCCAATAGATTTCCTAAGCACTAGTGTTTTAAGGAACAGCTTAAAAAGAGAATCCTAATGTGATTTCTTTATAATGGGTGTGTTCCTTATATTATCTTAGTGTCTAAACAGTTCTCCATGGCTGGACCCCCAAATAATATTCCTTTACGTGCTAAGGAGTATCTAGAGAGTGAGATAGGTTTAATAACTACCCTAACCCTAACGCGTACCCTAACCCTAACCCCTACCCTAACCCTAACACGTACCCTAATCCTAACCCGTACCCTAAACCGAGCCCTAACCCTAACACTAACCCTAACCCTAACCCTAACCCATACCCTACGCCGTACCCGAAGCCCTCCCCGAACCCGTACCCTAAGCCGTACCCTAAGCCTAACCCTAAGCCTAACCCTAACCCTAGGCTACCCTTGACTGCTTCTGCCTCCAATAGATTTCCTAAGCACTAGTGTTTTAAGGAACAGCTTAAAAAGAGAATCCTAATGTGATTTCTTTATAATGGGTGTTTTCCTTATCTAATCCTAGTGTCTAAACTCTTCTCCATGGCTGGACCCCCAAATAATATTCCTTTATGTGCTAAGGGGTATCTAGAGAGTGGGATAGGTTTAATCACTACCCTAACCCTAACGCGTACCATAACCCTAACCCCTACCCTAACCCTAACACGTACCCTAATCCTAACACGTACCCTAAACCGAGACCTAACCCTAACACTAACCCTAACCCTAACCCTAACCCATACCCTACGCCGTACCCGAAGCCCTCCCCGAACCCGTACCCTAAGCCGTACCCTAAGCCTAACCCTAAGCCTAACCCTAACCCTAGGCTACCCTTGACTGCTTCTGCCTCCAATAGATTTCCTAAGCACTAGTGTTTTAAGGAACAGCTTAAAAAGAGAATCCTAATGTGATTTCCTTATAATGTGTGTGTTCCTTATCTTATCCTAGTGTCTAAACTCTTCTCCATGGCTGGACCCCCAAATAATATTCCTTTACGTGCTAAGGGGTAACTAGAGAGTGGGATAGGTTTAATAACTACCCTAACCCTAACGCGTACCCTAACGCTAACCCCTACCCTAACCCTAACACGTACCCTAATCCTAACCCGTACCCTAAACCGAGCCCTAAACCTAACACTAACCCTAACCCTAACCCTAACCCATACCCTACGCCGTACCCGAAGCCCTCCCCGAACCCGTACCCTAAGCCGTACCCTAAGGCTAACCCTAAGCCTAACCCTAACCCTAGGCTACCCTTGACTGCTTCTGCCTCCAATAGATTTCCTAAGCACTAGTGTTTTAAGGAACAGCTTAAAAAGAGAATCCTAATGTGATTTCTTTATAATGGGTGTTTTCCTTATCTAATCCTAGTGTCTAAACTCTTCTCCATGGCTGGACCCCCAAATAATATTCCTTTATGTGCTAAGGGGTATCTAGAGAGTGGGATAGGTTTAATCACTACCCTAACCCTAACGCGTACCATAACCCTAACCCCTACCCTAACCCTAACACGTACCCTAATCCTAACACGTACCCTAAACCGAGCCCTAACCCTAACACTAACCCTAACCCTAACCCTAACCCATACCCTACGCTGTACCCGAAGCCCTCCCCGAACCCGTACCCTAAGCCGTACCCTAAGCCTAACCCTAAGCCTAACCCTAACCCTAGGCTACCCTTGACTGCTTCTGCCTCCAATAGATTTCCTAAGCACTAGTGTTTTAAGGAACAGCTTAAAAAGAGAATCCTAATGTGATTTCTTTATATTGTGTGTGTTCCTCATCTTATCCTAGTGTCTAAACTCTTCTCCATGGCTGGACCCCCAAATAATATTCCTTTACGTGCTAAGGGGTAACTAGAGAGTGGGATAGGTTTAATAACTACCCTAACCCTAACGCGTACCCTAACCCTAACCCCTACCCTAACCCTAACACGTACCCTAATCCTAACCCGTACCCTAAACCGAGCCCTAACCCTAAAACTAACCCTAACCCTAACCCTAACCCATACCCTACGCCGTACCCGAAGCCCTCCCCGAACCCGTTCCCTAAGCCGTACCCTAAGCCTAACCCTAAGCCTAACCCTAACCCTAGGCTACCCTTGACTGCTTCTGCCTCCAATAGATTTCCTAAGCACTAGTGTTTTAAGGAACAGCTTAAAAAGAGAATCCTAATGTGATTTCTTTATAATGGGTGTGTTCCTTATCTTATCCTAGTGTCTAAACTCTTCTCCATGGCTGGACCCCCAAATAATATTCCTTTACGTGCTAAGGGGTAACTAGAGAGTGGGATAGGTTTAATAACTACCCTAACCCTAACGCGTACCCTAACGCTAACCCCTACCCTAACCCTAACACGTACCCTAATCCTAACCCGTACCCTAAACCGAGCCCTAAACCTAACAGTAACCCTAACCCTAACCCTAAACCGTACCCTACGCCGTACCCGAAGCCCTCCCCGAACCCGTACCCTAAGCCGTACCCTAAGCCTAACCCTAAGCCTAACCCTAACCCTAGGCTACCCTTGACTGCTTCTGCCTCCAATAGATTTCCTAAGCACTAGTGTTTTAAGGAACAGCTTAAAAAGAGAATCCTAATGTGATTTCTTTATAATGGGTGTGTTCCTTATATTATCTTAGTGTCTAAACAGTTCTCCATGGCTGGACCCCCAAATAATATTCCTTTACGTGCTAAGGAGTATCTAGAGAGTGGGATAGGTTTAATAACTACCCTAACCCTAACGCGTACACTAACCCTAACCCCTACCCTAACCCTAACACGTACCCTAATCCTAACCCGTACCCTAAACCGAGCCCTAACCCTAACACTAACCCTAACCCTAACCCTAACCCATACCCTACGCCGTACCCGAAGCCCTCCACGAACCCGTACCCTAAGCCGTACCCTAAGCCTAACCCTAAGCCTAACCCTAACCCTAGGCTACCCTTGACTGCTTCTGCCTCCAATAGATTTCCTAAGCACTAGTGTTTTAAGGAACAGCTTAAAAAGAGAATCCTAATGTGATTTCTTTATAATGTGTGTGTTCCTTATCTTATACTAGTGTCTAAACTCTTGTCCATGGCTGGACCCCCAAATAATATTCCTTTACGTGCTAAGGGGTAACTAGAGAGTGGGATAGGTTTAATAACTACCCTAACCCTAACGCGTACCCTAACGCTAACCCCTACCCTAACCCTAACACGTACCCTAATCCTAACCCGTACCCTAAACCGAGCCCTAACCCTAACACTAACCCTAACCCTAACCCTAACCCATACCCTACGCCGTACCCGAAGCCCTCCCCGAACCCGTACCCTAAGCCGTACCCTAAGCCTAACCCTAAGCCTAACCCTAACCCTAGGCTACCCTTGACTGCTTCTGCCTCCAATAGATTTCCTAAGCACTAGTGTTTTAAGGAACAGCTTAAAAAGAGAATCCTAATGTGATTTCTTTATAATGGGTGTTTTCCTTATCTAATCCTAGTGTCTAAACTCTTCTCCATGGCTGGACCCCCAAATAATATTCCTTTATGTGCTAAGGGGTATCTAGAGAGTGGGATAGGTTTAATCACTACCCTAACCCTAACGCGTACCATAACCCTAACCCCTACCCTAACCCTAACACGTACCCTAATCCTAACACGTACCCTAAACCGAGCCCTAACCCTAACACTAACCCTAACCCTAACCCTAACCCATACCCTACGCCGTACCCGAAGCCCTCCCCGAACCCGTACCCTAAGCCGTACCCTAAGCCTAACCCTAAGCCTAACCCTAACCCTAGGCTACCCTTGACTGCTTCTGCCTCCAATAGATTTCCTAAGCACTAGTGTTTTAAGGAACAGCTTAAAAAGAGAATCCTAATGTGATTTCCTTATAATGTGTGTGTTCCTTATCTTATCCTAGTGTCTAAACTCTTCTCCATGGCTGGACCCCCAAATAATATTCCTTTACGTGCTAAGGGGTAACTAGAGAGTGGGATAGGTTTAATAACTACCCTAACCCTAACGCGTACCCTAACGCTAACCCCTACCCTAACCCTAACACGTACCCTAATCCTAACCCGTACCCTAAACCGAGCCCTAACCCTAACACTAACCCTAACCCTAACCCTAACCCATACCCTACGCCGTACCCGAAGCCCTCCACGAACCCGTACCCTAAGCCGTACCCTAAGCCTAACCCTAAGCCTAACCCTAACCCTAGGCTACCCTTGACTGCTTCTGCCTCCAATAGATTTCCTAAGCACTAGTGTTTTAAGGAAAAGCTTAAAAAGAGAATCCTAATGTGATTTCTTTATAATGTGTGTGTTCCTTATATTATCTTAGTGTCTAAACTCTTCTCCATGGCTGGACCCCCAAATAATATTCCTTTACGTGCTAAGGGGTATCTAGGGAGTGGGATAGGTTTAATAACTACCCTAACCCTAACGCGTACCCTAACCCTAACCCCTACCCTAACCCTAACACGTACCCTAATCCTAACCCGTACCCTAAACCGAGCCCTATCCCTAACACTAACCGTAACCCTAACCCTAACCCATACCCTACGGCGTACCCGAAGCCCTCCCCAAACCCGTACCCTAAGCCGTACCCTAAGCCTAACCCTAAGCCTAACCCTAACCCTAGGCTACCCTTGACTGCTTCTGCCTCCAATAGATTTCCTAAGCACTAGTGTTTTAAGGAACAGCTTAAAAAGAGAATCCTAATGTGATTTCTTTATATTGTGTGTGTTCCTCATCTTATCCTAGTGTCTAAACTCTTCTCCATGGCTGGACCCCCAAATAATATTCCTTTACGTGCTAAGGGGTAACTAGAGAGTGGGATAGGTTTAATAACTACCCTAACCCTAACGCGTACCCTAACCCTAACCCCTACCCTAACCCTAACACGTACCCTAATCCTAACCCGTACCCTAAACCGAGCCCTAACCCTAAAACTAACCCTAACCCTAACCCTAACCCATACCCTACGCCGTACCCGAAGCCCTCCCCGAACCCGTTCCCTAAGCCGTACCCTAAGCCTAACCCTAAGCCTAACCCTAACCCTAGGCTACCCTTGACTGCTTCTGCCTCCAATAGATTTCCTAAGCACTAGTGTTTTAAGGAACAGCTTAAAAAGAGAATCCTAATGTGATTTCTTTATAATGGGTGTGTTCCTTATCTTATCCTAGTGTCTAAACTCTTCTCCATGGCTGGACCCCCAAATAATATTCCTTTACGTGCTAAGGGGTAACTAGAGAGTGGGATAGGTTTAATAACTACCCTAACCCTAACGCGTACCCTAACGCTAACCCCTACCCTAACCCTAACACGTACCCTAATCCTAACCCGTACCCTAAACCGAGCCCTAAACCTAACAGTAACCCTAACCCTAACCCTAAACCGTACCCTACGCCGTACCCGAAGCCCTCCACGAACCCGTACCCTAAGCCGTACCCTAAGCCTAACCCTAAGCCTAACCCTAACCCTAGGCTACCCTTGACTGCTTCTGCCTCCAATAGATTTCCTAAGCACTAGTGTTTTAAGGAACAGCTTAAAAAGAGAATCCTAATGTGATTTCTTTATAATGGGTGTGTTCCTTATATTATCTTAGTGTCTAAACAGTTCTCCATGGCTGGACCCCCAAATAATATTCCTTTACGTGCTAAGGAGTATCTAGAGAGTGAGATAGGTTTAATAACTACCCTAACCCTAACGCGTACCCTAACCCTAACCCCTACCCTAACCCTAACACGTACCCTAATCCTAACCCGTACCCTAAACCGAGCCCTAACCCTAACACTAACCCTAACCCTAACCCTAACCCATACCCTACGCCGTACCCGAAGCCCTCCACGAACCCGTACCCTAAGCCGTACCCTAAGCCTAACCCTAAGCCTAACCCTAACCCTAGGCTACCCTTGACTGCTTCTGCCTCCAATAGATTTCTTAAGCACTAGTGTTTTAAGGAACAGCTTAAAAAGAGAATCCTAATGTGATTTCTTTATAATGTGTGTGTTCCTTATCTTATACTAGTGTCTAAACTCTTGTCCATGGCTGGACAACCAAATAATATTCCTTTACGTGCTAAGGGGTAACTAGAGAGTGGGATAGGTTTAATAACTACCCTAACCCTAACGCGTACCCTAACGCTAACCCCTACCCTAACCCTAACACGTACCCTAATCCTAACCCGTACCCTAAACCGAGCCCTAACCCTAACACTAACCCTAACCCTAACCCTAACCCATACCCTACGCCGTACCCGAAGCCCTCCCCGAACCCGTACCCTAAGCCGTACCCTAAGCCTAACCCTAAGCCTAACCCTAACCCTAGGCTACCCTTGACTGCTTCTGCCTCCAATAGATTTCCTAAGCACTAGTGTTTTAAGGAACAGCTTAAAAAGAGAATCCCAATGTGATTTCTTTATAATGGGTGTTTTCCTTATCTAATCCTAGTGTCTAAACTCTTCTCCATGGCTGGACCCCCAAATAATATTCCTTTATGTGCTAAGGGGTATCTAGAGAGTGGGATAGGTTTAATCACTACCCTAACCCTAACGCGTACCATAACCCTAACCCCTACCCTAACCCTAACACGTACCCTAATCCTAACACGTACCCTAAACCGAGACCTAACCCTAACACTAACCCTAACCCTAACCCTAACCCATACCCTACGCCGTACCCGAAGCCCTCCCCGAACCCGTACCCTAAGCCGTACCCTAAGCCTAACCCTAAGCCTAACCCTAACCCTAGGCTACCCTTGACTGCTTCTGCCTCCAATAGATTTCCTAAGCACTAGTGTTTTAAGGAACAGCTTAAAAAGAGAATCCTAATGTGATTTCCTTATAATGTGTGTGTTCCTTATCTTATCCTAGTGTCTAAACTCTTCTCCATGGCTGGACCCCCAAATAATATTCCTTTACGTGCTAAGGGGTAACTAGAGAGTGGGATAGGTTTAATAACTACCCTAACCCTAACGCGTACCCTAACGCTAACCCCTACCCTAACCCTAACACGTACCCTAATCCTAACCCGTACCCTAAACCGAGCCCTAAACCTAACACTAACCCTAACCCTAACCCTAACCCATACCCTACGCCGTACCCGAAGCCCTCCACGAACCCGTACCCTAAGCCGTACCCTAAGCCTAACCCTAAGCCTAACCCTAACCCTAGGCTACCCTTGACTGCTTCTGCCTCCAATAGATTTCCTAAGCACTAGTGTTTTAAGGAACAGCTTAAAAAGAGAATCCTAATGTGATTTCTTTATAATGGGTGTGTTCCTTATCTAATCCTAGTGTCTAAACTCTTCTCCATGGCTGGACCCCCAAATAATATTCCTTTATGTGCTAAGGGGTATCTAGAGAGTGGGATAGGTTTAATCACTACCCTAACCCTAACGCGTACCATAACCCTAACCCCTACCCTAACCCTAACACGTACCCTAATCCTAACCCGTACCCTAAACCGAGCCCTAACCCTAACACTAACCCTAACCCTAACCCTAACCCATACCCTACGCCGTACCCGAAGCCCTCCCCGAACCCGTACCCTAAGCCGTACCCTAAGCCTAACCCTAAGCCTAACCCTAACCCTAGGCTACCCTTGACTGCTTCTGCCTCCAATAGATTTCCTAAGCACTAGTGTTTTAAGGAACAGCTTAAAAAGAGAATCCTAATGTGATTTCTTTATAATGGGTGTGTTCCTTATCTTATCCTAGTGTCTAAACTTTTCTCCATGGCTGGACCCCCAAATAATATTCCTTTACGTGCTAAGGGGTAACTAGAGAGTGGGATAGGTTTAATAACTACCCTAACCCTAACCCTAACCCTAACCCTAACCCCTACCCTAACCCTAACACGTACCCTAATCCTAACCCGTACCCTAAACCGAGCCCTAACCCTAACACTAACCCTAACCCTAACCCTCACCCATACCCTACGCCGTACCCGAAGCCCTCCCCGAACCCGTACCCTAAGCCGTACCCTAAGCCTAACCCTAAGCCTAACTCTAACCCTAGGCTACCCTTGACTGCTTCTGCCTCCAATAGATTTCCTAAGCACTAGTGTTTTAAGGAACAGCTTAAAAAGTGAATCCTAAAGTGATTTCTTTATAATGGGTGTGTTCCTTATCTTATCCTAGTGTCTAAACTCTTCTCCATGGCTGGACCCCCAAATAATATTCCTTTACGTGCTAAGGGGTATCTAGAGAGTGGGATAGGTTTAATAACTACCCTAACCCTAACGCGTACCCTAACCCTAACCCCTACCCTAACCCTAACAGGTACCCTAATCCTAACCCGTACCCTAAACCGAGCCCTAACCCTAACACTAACCCTAACCCTAACCCTCACCCATACCCTACGCCGTACCCGAATCCCTCCCCTAACCCGTACCCTAAGCCGTACCCTAAGCCTAACCCTAAGCCAAACCCTAACCCTAGGCTACCCTTGACTGCTTCTGCCTCCAATAGATTTCCTAAGCACTAGTGTTTTAAGGAACAGCTTAAAAAGAGAATCCTAATGTGATTTCTTTATAATGAGTGTGTTCCTTATCTTATCCTAGTGTCTAAACTCTTCTCCATGGATGGACCCCCAAATAATATTCCTTTACGTGCTAAGGGGTAACTAGAGAGTTGGATAGGTTTAATAACTACCCTAACCCTAACGAGTACCCTAACGCTAACCCCTACCCTAACCCTAACACGTACCCTAATCCTAACCCGTACACTAAACCGAGCCCTAACCCTAACACTAACCCTAACCCTAACCCTAACCCATACCCTACGCCGTACCCGAAGCCCTCCCCGAACCCGTACCCTAAGCCGTACCCTAAGCCTAACCCTAAGCCTAACCCTAACCCTAGGCTACCCTTGACTGCTTCTGCCTCCAATAGATTTCCTAAGCACTAGTGTTTTAAGGAACAGCTTAAAAAGAGAATCCTAATGTGATTTCTTTATAATGGGTGTGTTCCTTATATTATCTTAGTGTCTAAACAGTTCTCCATGGCTGGACCCCCAAATAATATTCCTTTACGTGCTAAGGAGTATCTAGAGAGTGAGATAGGTTTAATAACTACCCTAACCCTAACGCGTACCCTAACCCTAACCCCTACCCTAACCCTAACACGTACCCTAATCCTAACCCGTACCCTAAACCGAGCCCTAACCCTAACACTAACCCTAACCCTAACCCTAACCCATACCCTACGCCGTACCCGAAGCCCTCCACGAACCCGTACCCTAAGCCGTACCCTAAGCCTAACCCTAAGCCTAACCCTAACCCTAGGCTACCCTTGACTGCTTCTGCCTCCAATAGATTTCTTAAGCACTAGTGTTTTAAGGAACAGCTTAAAAAGAGAATCCTAATGTGATTTCTTTATAATGTGTGTGTTCCTTATCTTATACTAGTGTCTAAACTCTTGTCCATGGCTGGACAACCAAATAATATTCCTTTACGTGCTAAGGGGTAACTAGAGAGTGGGATAGGTTTAATAACTACCCTAACCCTAACGCGTACCCTAACGCTAACCCCTACCCTAACCCTAACACGTACCCTAATCCTAACCCGTACCCTAAACCGAGCCCTAACCCTAACACTAACCCTAACCCTAACCCTAACCCATACCCTACGCCGTACCCGAAGCCCTCCCCGAACCCGTACCCTAAGCCGTACCCTAAGCCTAACCCTAAGCCTAACCCTAACCCTAGGCTACCCTTGACTGCTTCTGCCTCCAATAGATTTCCTAAGCACTAGTGTTTTAAGGAACAGCTTAAAAAGAGAATCCTAATGTGATTTCTTTATAATGGGTGTTTTCCTTATCTAATCCTAGTGTCTAAACTCTTCTCCATGGCTGGACCCCCAAATAATATTCCTTTATGTGCTAAGGGGTATCTAGAGAGTGGGATAGGTTTAATCACTACCCTAACCCTAACGCGTACCATAACCCTAACCCCTACCCTAACCCTAACACGTACCCTAATCCTAACACGTACCCTAAACCGAGACCTAACCCTAACACTAACCCTAACCCTAACCCTAACCCATACCCTACGCCGTACCCGAAGCCCTCCCCGAACCCGTACCCTAAGCCGTACCCTAAGCCTAACCCTAAGCCTAACCCTAACCCTAGGCTACCCTTGACTGCTTCTGCCTCCAATAGATTTCCTAAGCACTAGTGTTTTAAGGAACAGCTTAAAAAGAGAATCCTAATGTGATTTCCTTATAATGTGTGTGTTCCTTATCTTATCCTAGTGTCTAAACTCTTCTCCATGGCTGGACCCCCAAATAATATTCCTTTACGTGCTAAGGGGTAACTAGAGAGTGGGATAGGTTTAATAACTACCCTAACCCTAACGCGTACCCTAACGCTAACCCCTACCCTAACCCTAACACGTACCCTAATCCTAACCCGTACCCTAAACCGAGCCCTAAACCTAACACTAACCCTAACCCTAACCCTAACCCATACCCTACGCCGTACCCGAAGCCCTCCACGAACCCGTACCCTAAGCCGTACCCTAAGCCTAACCCTAAGCCTAACCCTAACCCTAGGCTACCCTTGACTGCTTCTGCCTCCAATAGATTTCCTAAGCACTAGTGTTTTAAGGAACAGCTTAAAAAGAGAATCCTAATGTGATTTCTTTATAATGGGTGTGTTCCTTATCTAATCCTAGTGTCTAAACTCTTCTCCATGGCTGGACCCCCAAATAATATTCCTTTATGTGCTAAGGGGTATCTAGAGAGTGGGATAGGTTTAATCACTACCCTAACCCTAACGCGTACCATAACCCTAACCCCTACCCTAACCCTAACACGTACCCTAATCCTAACCCGTACCCTAAACCGAGCCCTAACCCTAACACTAACCCTAACCCTAACCCTAACCCATACCCTACGCCGTACCCGAAGCCCTCCCCGAACCCGTACCCTAAGCCGTACCCTAAGCCTAACCCTAAGCCTAACCCTAACCCTAGGCTACCCTTGACTGCTTCTGCCTCCAATAGATTTCCTAAGCACTAGTGTTTTAAGGAACAGCTTAAAAAGAGAATCCTAATGTGATTTCTTTATAATGGGTGTGTTCCTTATCTTATCCTAGTGTCTAAACTTTTCTCCATGGCTGGACCCCCAAATAATATTCCTTTACGTGCTAAGGGGTAACTAGAGAGTGGGATAGGTTTAATAACTACCCTAACCCTAACCCTAACCCTAACCCTAACCCCTACCCTAACCCTAACACGTACCCTAATCCTAACCCGTACCCTAAACCGAGCCCTAACCCTAACACTAACCCTAACCCTAACCCTCACCCATACCCTACGCCGTACCCGAAGCCCTCCCCGAACCCGTACCCTAAGCCGTACCCTAAGCCTAACCCTAAGCCTAACTCTAACCCTAGGCTACCCTTGACTGCTTCTGCCTCCAATAGATTTCCTAAGCACTAGTGTTTTAAGGAACAGCTTAAAAAGTGAATCCTAAAGTGATTTCTTTATAATGGGTGTGTTCCTTATCTTATCCTAGTGTCTAAACTCTTCTCCATGGCTGGACCCCCAAATAATATTCCTTTACGTGCTAAGGGGTATCTAGAGAGTGGGATAGGTTTAATAACTACCCTAACCCTAACGCGTACCCTAACCCTAACCCCTACCCTAACCCTAACAGGTACCCTAATCCTAACCCGTACCCTAAACCGAGCCCTAACCCTAACACTAACCCTAACCCTAACCCTCACCCATACCCTACGCCGTACCCGAATCCCTCCCCTAACCCGTATCCTAAGCCGTACCCTAAGCCTAACCCTAAGCCAAACCCTAACCCTAGGCTACCCTTGACTGCTTCTGCCTCCAATAGATTTCCTAAGCACTAGTGTTTTAAGGAACAGCTTAAAAAGAGAATCCTAATGTGATTTCTTTATAATGGGTGTGTTCCTTATCTTATCCTAGTGTCTAAACTCTTCTCCATGGATGGACCCCCAAATAATATTCCTTTACGTGCTAAGGGGTAACTAGAGAGTTGGATAGGTTTAATAACTACCCTAACCCTAACGAGTACCCTAACGCTAACCCCTACCCTAACCCTAACACGTACCCTAATCCTAACCCGTACACTAAACCGAGCCCTAACCCTAACACTAACCCTAACCCTAACCCTAACCCATACCCTACGCCGTACCCGAAGCCCTCCCCGAACCCGTACCCTAAGCCGTACCCTAAGCCTAACCCTAAGCCTAACCCTAACCCTAGGCTACCCTTGACTGCTTCTGCCTCCAATAGATTTCCTAAGCACTAGTGTTTTAAGGAACAGCTTAAAAAGAGAATCCTAATGTGATTTCTTTATATTGTGTGTGTTCCTCATCTTATCCTAGTGTCTAAACTCTTCTCCATGGCTGGACCCCCAAATAATATTCCTTTACGTGCTAAGGGGTAACTAGAGAGTGGGATAGGTTTAATAACTACCCTAACCCTAACGCGTACCCTAACGCTAACCCCTACCCTAACACTAACACGTACCCTAATCCTAACCCGTACCCTAAACCGAGCCCTAACCCTAACACTAACCCTAACCCTAACCCTATCCCATACCCTACGCCGTACCCGAAGCCCTCCCCGAACCCGTACCCTAAGCCGTACCCTAAGCCTAACCCTAAGCCTAACCCTAACCATAGGCTACCCTTGACTGCTTCTGCCTCCAATAGATTTCCTAAGCACTAGTGTTTTAAGGAAAAGCTTAAAAAGAGAATCCTAATGTGATTTCTTTATAATGGGTGTGTTCCTTATCTTATCCTAGTGTCTAAACTCTTCTCCATGGCTGGACCCCCAAATAATATTCCTTTACGTGCTAAGGGGTAACTAGAGAGTGGGATAGGTTTAATAACTACCCTAACCCTAACGCGTACCCTAATGCTAACCCCTACCCTAACCCTAACACGTACCCTAATCCTAAACCGTACACTAAACCGAGCCCTAACCCTAACACTAACCCTAACCCTAACCCTAACCCATACCCTACGCCGTACCCGATGCCCTCACCGAACCCGTACCCTACGCCGTACCCTAAGCCTAACCCTAAGCCTAACCCTAACCCTAGGCTACCCTTGACTGCTTCTGCCTCCAATAGATTTCCTAAGCACTAGTGTTTTAAGGAACAGCTTAAAAAGAGAATCCTAATGTGATTTCTTTATAATGTGTGTGTTCCTTATATTATCTTAGTGTCTAAACTCTTCTCCATGGCTGGACCCCCAAATAATATTCCTTTACGTGCTAAGGGGTATCTAGAGAGTGGGATAGGTTTAATAACTACCCTAACCCTAACGCGTACCCTAACCCTAACCCCTACCCTAACCCTAACACGTACCCTAATCCTAACCCGTACCGTAAACCGAGCCCTAACCCTAACACTAACCCTAACCCTAACCCATACCCTACGCCGTACCCGAAACCCTCCCTGAACCCGTACCCTAAGCCGTACCCTAAGCCTAACCCTAAGCCTAACCCGAACCCTAGGCTACCCTTGACTGCTTCTGCCTCCAATATATTTCCTAAGCACTAGTGTTTTAAGGAACAGCTTAAAAAGAGAATCCTAATGTGATTTCTTTATAATGGGTGTGTTCCTTATCTTATCCTAGTGTCTAAACTCTTCTCCATGGCTGGACCCCCAAATAATATTCCTTTACGTGCTAAGGGGTAACTAGAGAGTGGGATAGGTTTAATAACTACCCTAACCGTAACGCGTACCCTAACGCTAACCCCTACCCTAACCCTAACACGTACCCTAATCCTAACCCGTACCCTAAACAGAGCCCTAAACCTAACATTAACCCTAACCCTAACCCTAACCCTAACCCTAACCCTAACCCTAACCCATACCTTACGCCGTACCCGAAGCCCTCCCCGAAACCGTACCCTAAGCCGTACCCTAAGCCTAACCGTAAGCCTAACCCTAACCCTAGGCTACCCTTGACTGCTTCTGCCTCCAATAGATTTCCTAAGCACTAGTGTTTTAAGGAACAGCTTAAAAAGAGAATCCTAATGTGATTTCTTTATAATGGGTGTGTTCCTTATCTTATCCTAGTGTCTAAACTCTTCTCCATGGCTGGACCCCCAAATAATATTCCTTTACGTGCTAAGGGGTAACTAGAGAGTGGGATAGGTTTAATAACTACCCTAACCCTAACGCGTACCCTAACGCTAACCCCTACCCTAACCCTAACACGTACCCTAATCCTAACCCGTACCCTAAACCGAGCCCTAACCCTAACACTAACCCTAACCCTAACCCTAACACATACCCTACGCCGTACCCGAAGCCCTCCCCGAACCCGTACCCTAAGCCGTACCCTAAGCCTAACCCTAAGCCTAACCCTAACCCTAGGCTACCCTTGACTGCTTCTGCCTCCAATAGATTCCTAAGCAATAGTGTTTTAAGGAACAGCTTAAAAAGAGAATCCTAATGTGATTTCTTTATAATGTGTGTGTTCCTTATATTATCTTAGTGTCTAAACTCTTCTCCATGGCTGGACCCCCAAATAATATTCCTTTACGTGCTAAGGGGTATCGAGAGAGTGGGATAGGTTTAATAACTACCCTAACCCTAACGTGTACCCTAAACCTAACCCCTACCCTAACCCTAACACGTACCCTAATCCTAACCCGTACCCTAAACCGAGCCCTAACCCTAACACTAACCGTAACCCTAACCCTAACCCATACCCTAAGCCGTACCCGAAGCCCTCCCCGAACCCGTACCCTAAGCCGTACCCTAAGCCTAACCCTAAGCCTAACCCTAACCCTAGGCTACCCTTGACTGCTTCTGCCTCCAATAGATTTCCTAAGCACTAGTGTTTTAAGGAACAGCTTAAAAAGAGAATCCTAATGTGATTTCTTTATAATGGGTGTGTTCCTTATCTTATCCTAGTGTCTAAACTTTTCTCCATGGCTGGACCCCCAAATAATATTCCTTTACGTGCTAAGGGGTAACTAGAGAGTGGGATAGGTTTAATAACTACCCTAACCCTAACCCTAACCCTAACCCTAACCCCTACCCTAACCCTAACACGTACCCTAATCCTAACCCGTACCCTAAACCGAGCCCTAACCCTAATACTAACCCTAACCCTAACCCTAACCCATACCCTACGCCGTACCCGAAGCCCTCCCCGAACCCGTACCCTAAGCCGTACCCTAAGCCTAACCCTAACCCTAGGCTACCCTTGACTGCTTCTGCCTCCAATAGATTTCCTAACCACTAGTGTTTTAAGGAACAGCTTAGAAAGTGAATCCTAATGTGATTTCTCTATAATGGGTGTGTTCCTTATCTAATCCTAGTGTCTAAACTCTTCTCCATGGCTGGACCCCCAAATTATATTCCTTTATGTGCTAAGGGGTATCTAGAGAGTGGGATAGGTTTAATCACTACCCTAACCCTAACGCGTACCATAACCCTAACCCCTACCCTAACCCTAACACGTACCCTAATCCTAACCCGTACCCTAAACCGAGCCCTAACCCTAACCCTAACCCTAACCCATACCCTACGCCGTACCCGAAGCCCTCCCCGAACCCGTACCCTAAGCCGTACCCTAAGCCTAACCCTAAGCCTAACCCAAACCCTAGGCTACCCTTGACTGCTTCTGCCTCCAATAGATTTCCTAAGCACTAGTGTTTTAAGGAACAGCTTAAAAAGAGAATCCTAATGTGATTTCTTTATAATGGGTGTGTTCCTTATCTTATCCTAGTGTCTAAACTCTTCTCCATGGCTGGACCCCCAAATAATATTCCTTTACGTGCTAAGGGGTAACTAGAGAGTGGGATAGGTTTAATAACTACCCTAACCCTAATGCGTACCCTAACGCTAACCCCTACCCTAACCCTAACACGTACCCTAATCCTAACCCGTACCCTAAACCGAGCCCTAACCCTAACACTAACCCTAACCCTAACCCTAACCCATACCCTACGCCGTACCCGAAGCCCTCCCCGAACCCGTACCCTAAGCCGTACCCTAAGCCTAACCCTAACCCAAGGCTACCCTTGACTGCTTCTGCCTCCAAGAGATTTCCTAAGCACTAGTGTTTTAAGGAACAGCTTAAAAAGTAAATCCTAATGTGATTTCTTTATAATGGGTGTGTTCCTTATCTAATCCTAGTGTCTAAACTCTTCTCCATGGCTGGACCCCCAAATAATATTCCTTTATGTGCTAAGGGGTATCTAGAGAGTAGGATAGGTTTAATCACTACCCTAACCCTAACGCGTACCATAACCCTAACCCCTACCCTAACCCTAACACGTACCCTAATCCTAACCCGTACCCTAAACCGAGCCCTAACCCTAACACTAACCCTAACCCTAACCCTAACCCATACCCTACGCCGTACCCGAAGCCCTCCCCGAACCCGTACCCTAAGCCGTACCCTAAGCCTAACCCTAAGCCTAACCCTAACCCTAGGCTACCCTTGACTGCTTCTGCCTCCAATAGATTTCCTGAGCACCAGTGTTTTAAGGAACAGCTTAAAAAGAGAATCCTAATGTGATTTCTTTATAATGGGTGTTTTCCTTATCTTTTCCTAGTGTCTAAACTCTTCTCCATGGCTGGACCCCCAAATAATATTCCTTTACGTGCTAAGGGGTAACTAGAGAGTGGGATAGGTTTAATAACTACCCTAACCGTAACACGTACCCTAACGGTAACCCCTACCCTAACCCTAACACGTACCCTAATCCTAACCCGTACCCTAAACCGAGCCCTAACCCTAACACTAACCCTAACCCTAACCCTAACCCATACCCTACGCCGTACCCGAAGCCCTCCCCGAACCCGTACCCTAAGCCGTACCCTAAGCCTAACCCTAAGCCTAACCCTAACCCTAGGCTACCCTTGACTGCTTCTGCCTCCAATAGATTTCCTAAGCACTAGTGTTTTAAAGAACAGCTTAAAAAGAGAATCCTAATGTGATTTCTTTATAATGGGTGTGTTCCTTATCTAATCCTAGTGTCTAAACTCTTCTCCATGGCTGGACCCCCAAATAATATTCCTTTACGTGCTAAGGGGTATCTAGAGAGTGGGATAGGTTTAATCACTACCCTAACCCTAACGCGTACCATAACCCTAAACCCTACCCTAACCCTAACACGTACCCTAATCCTAACCCGTACCCTAAACCGAGCCTTAACCCTAACACTAACCCTAACCCTAACCCTAACCCATACCCTACGCCGTACCCGAAGCCCTCCCCGAACCCGTACCCTAAGCCGTACCCTAAGCCTAACCCTAAGCCTAACTCTAACCCTAGGCTACCCTTGACTGCTTCTGCCTCCAATAGATTTCCGAAGCACTAGTGTTTTAAGGAACAGCTTAAAAAGAGAATCCTAATGTGATTTCTTTATAATGTGTGGGTTCCTTATATTATCTTAGTGTCTAAACTCTTCTCCATGGCTGGACCCCCAAATAATATTCCTTTACGTGCTAAGGGGTATCTAGAGAGTGGGATAGGTTTAATAACTACCCTAACCCTAACGCGTACCCTAACCCTAACCCCTAACCTAACCCTAACACGTACCCTAATCCTAACCCGTACCCTAAACCGAGCCCTAACCCTAACACTAACCCTAACCCTAACCCATACCCTACGCCGTACCCGAAGCCCTCCCCGAACCCGTACCCTAAGCCGTACCTTAAGCCTAACCCTAAGCCTAACCCTAACCCTAGGCTACGCTTGACTGCTTCTGCCTCCAATAGATTTCCTAAGCACTAGTGTTTTAAGGAACAGCTTAAAAAGAGAATCCTAATGTGATTTCTTTATAATGGGTGTGTTCCTTATCTTATCCTAGTGTCTAAACTCTTCTCCATGGCTGGACCCCCAAATAATATTCCTTTACGTGCTAAGGGGTATCTAGAGAGTGGGATAGGTTTAATAACTACCCTAACCGTAAGGCGTAACCTAACGCTAAACCCTACCCTAACCCTAACACGTACCCTAATCCTAACCCGTACCCTAAACCGAGCCCTAACCCTAACACTAACCCTAACCCTAACCCATACCCTACGCCGTACCCGAAGCCCTCCCCGAACCCGTACCCTAAGCCGTACCCTAAGCCTAAACCTAACCCTAGGCTACCCTTGACTGCTTCTGCCTCCAATAGATTTCCTAACCACTAGTGTTTTAAGGAACAGCTTAGAAAGTGAATCCTAATGTGATTTCTTTATAATGGGTGTGTTCCTTATCTAATCCTAGTGTCTAAACTCTTCTCCATGGCTGGACCCCCAAATTATATTCCTTTATGTGCTAAGGGGTATCTAGAGAGTGGGATAGGTTTAATCACTACCCTAACCCTAACGCGTACCATAACCCTAACCCCTACCCTAACCCTAACACGTACCCTAATCCTAACCCGTACCCTAAACCGAGCCCTAACCCTAACACTAACCCTAACCCTAACCCTAACCCATACCCTACGCCGTACCCGAAGCCCTCCCCGAACCCGTACCCTAAGCCGTACCCTAAGCCTAACCCTAAGCCTAACCCAAACCCTAGGCTACCCTTGACTGCTTCTGCCTCCAATAGATTTCCTAAGCACTAGTGTTTTAAGGAACAGCTTAAAAAGAGAATCCTAATGTGATTTCTTTATAATGGGTGTGTTCCTTATCTTATCCTAGTGTCTAAACTCTTCTCCATGGCTGGACCCCCAAATAATATTCCTTTACGTGCTAAGGGGTAACTAGAGAGTGGGATAGGTTTAATAAGTACCCTAACCCTAACGCGTACCCTAACGCTAACCCCTACCCTAACCCTAACACGTACCCTAATCCTAACCCGTACCCTAAACCGAGCCCTAACCCTAACACTAACCCTAACCCTAACCCTAACCCATACCCTACGCCGTACCCGAAGCCCTCCCCGAACCCGTACCCTAA
Organism: Balaenoptera physalus; assembly: GCF_965194825.1. NCBI lineage: Eukaryota > Metazoa > Chordata > Mammalia > Artiodactyla > Balaenopteridae > Balaenoptera > Balaenoptera physalus. The sequence continues at coordinate 300,340 of NW_028126223.1, forward strand.
GCCGTACCCTAAGCCTAACCCTAACCCTAGGCTACCCTTGACTGCTTCTGCCTCCAAGAGATTTCCTAAGCACTAGTGTTTTAAGGAACAGCTTAAAAAGTAAATCCTAATGTGATTTCTTTATAATGGGTGTGTTCCTTATCTAATCCTAGTGTCTAAACTCTTCTCCATGGCTGGACCCCCAAATAATATTCCTTTATGTGCTAAGGGGTATCTAGAGAGTGGGATAGGTTTAATCACTACCCTAACCCTAACGCGTACCATAACCCTAACCCCTACCCTAACCCTAACACGTACCCTAATCCTAACCCGTACCCTAAACCGAGCCCTAACCCTAACACTAACCCTAACCCTAACCCTAACCCATACCCTACGCCGTACCCGAAGCCCTCCCCGAACCCGTACCCTAAGCCGTACCCTAAGCCTAACCCTAAGCCTAACCCTAACCCTAGGCTACCCTTGACTGCTTCTGCCTCCAATAGATTTCCTAAGCACTAGTGTTTTAAAGAACAGCTTAAAAAGAGAATCCTAATGTGATTTCTTTATAATGGGTGTGTTCCTTATCTAATCCTAGTGTCTAAACTCTTCTCCATGGCTGGACCCCCAAATAATATTCCTTTACGTGCTAAGGGGTATCTAGAGAGTGGGATAGGTTTAATCACTACCCTAACCCTAATGCGTACCATAACCCTAAACCCTACCCTAACCCTAACACGTACCCTAATCCTAACCCGTACCCTAAACCGAGCCCTAACCCTAACACTAACCCTAACCCTAACCCTAACCCATACCCTACGCCATACCCGAAGCCCTCCCCGAACCCGTACCCTAAGCCGTACCCTAAGCCTAACCCTAAGCCTAACTCTAACCCTAGGCTACCCTTGACTGCTTCTGCCTCCAATAGATTTCCGAAGCACTAGTGTTTTAAGGAACAGCTTAAAAAGAGAATCCTAATGTGATTTCTTTATAATGTGTGTGTTCCTTATATTATCTTAGTGTCTAAACTCTTCTCCATGGCTGGACCCCCAAATAATACTCCTTTACGTGCTAAGGGGTATCTAGAGAGTGGGATAGGTTTAATAACTACCCTAACCCTAACGCGTACCCTAACCCTAACCCCTAACCTAACCCTAACACGTACCCTAATCCTAACCCGTACCCTAAACCGAGCCCTAACCCTAACACTAACCCTAACCCTAACCCTAACCCATACCCTACGCCGTAGCCGAAGCCCTCCCCGAACCCGTACCCTAAGCCGTACCCTAAGCCTAACCCTAAGCCTAACCCTAACCCTAGGCTACGCTTGACTGCTTCTGCCTCCAATAGATTTCCTAAGCAGTAGTGTTTTAAGGAACAGCTTAAAAAGAGAATCCTAATGTGATTTCTTTATAATGGGTGTGTTCCTTATCTTATCCTAGTGTCTAAACTCTTCTCCATGGCTGGACCCCCAAATAATATTCCTTTACGTGCTAAGGGGTAACTAGAGAGTGGGATAGGTTTAATAACTACCCTAACCCTAACGCGTACCCTAACGCTAACCCCTACCCTAACCCTAACACGTACACTAATCCTAACCCGTACCCTAAACCGAGCCCTAACCCTAACACTAACCCTAACCCTAACCCTAACCCATACCCTACGCCGTACCCAAAGCCCTCCCCGAACCCGTACCCTAAGCCGTACCCTAAGCCTAACCCTAACCCTAGGCTACCCTTGACTGCTTCTGCCTCCAAGAGATTTCCTAAGCACTAGTGTTTTAAGGAACAGCTTAAAAAGTAAATCCTAATGTGATTTCTTTATAATGGGTGTGTTCCTTATCTAATCCTAGTGTCTAAACTCTTCTCCATGGCTGGACCCCCAAATAATATTCCTTTATGTGCTAAGGGGTATCTAGAGAGTGGGATAGGTTTAATCACTACCCTAACCCTAACGCGTACCATAACCCTAACCCCTACCCTAACCCTAACACGTACCCTAATCCTAACCCGTACCCTAAACCGAGCCCTAACCCTAACACTAACCCTAACCCTAACCCTAACCCATACCCTACGCCGTACCCGAAGCCCTCCCCGAACCCGTACCCTAAGCCGTACCCTAAGCCTAACCCTAAGCCTAACCCTAACCCTAGGCTACCCTTGACTGCTTCTGCCTCCAATAGATTTCCTGAGCACTAGTGTTTTAAGGAACAGCTTAAAAAGAGAATCCTAATGTGATTTCTTTATAATGGGTGTTTTCCTTATCTTTTCCTAGTGTCTAAACTCTTCTCCATGGCTGGACCCCCAAATAATATTCCTTTACGTGCTAAGGGGTAACTAGAGAGTGAGATAGGTTTAATAACTACCCTAACCGTAACACGTACCCTAACGGTAACCCCTACCCTAACCCTAACACGTACCCTAATCCTAACCCGTACCCTAAACCGAGCCCTAACCCTAACACTAACCCTAACCCTAACCCTAACCCATACCCTACGCCGTACCCGAAGCCCTCCCCGAACCCGTACCCTAAGCCGTACCCTAAGCCTAACCCTAAGCCTAACCCTAACCCTAGGCTACCCTTGACTGCTTCTGCCTCCAATAGATTTCCTAAGCACTAGTGTTTTAAAGAACAGCTTAAAAAGAGAATCCTAATGTGATTTCTTTATAATGGGTGTGTTCCTTATCTAATCGTAGTGTCTAAACTCTTCTCCATGGCTGGACCCCCAAATAATATTCCTTTACGTGCTAAGGGGTAACTAGAGAGTGGGATAGGTTTAATAACTACCCTAACCGTAACACGTACCCTAACGGTAACCCCTACCCTAACCCTAACACGTACCCTAATCCTAACCCGTACCCTAAACCGAGCCCTAACCCTAACACTAACCCTAACCCTAACCCTAACCCATACCCTACGCCGTACCCGAAGCCCTCCCCGAACCCGTACCCTAAGCCGTACCCTAAGCCTAACCCTAAGCCTAACCCTAACCCTAGGCTACCCTTGACTGCTTCTGCCTCCAATAGATTTCCTAAGCACTAGTGTTTTAAAGAACAGCTTAAAAAGAGAATCCTAATGTGATTTCTTTATAATGGGTGTGTTCCTTATCTAATCCTAGTGTCTAAACTCTTCTCCATGGCTGGACCCCCAAATAATATTCCTTTACGTGCTAAGGGGTATCTAGAGAGTGGGATAGGTTTAATCACTACCCTAACCCTAACGCGTACCATAACCCTAAACCCTACCCTAACCCTAACACGTACCCTAATCCTAACCCGTACCCTAAACAGAGCCCTAACCCTAACACTAACCCTAACCCTAACCCTAACCCATACCCTACGCCGTACCCGAAGCCCTCCCCGAACCCGTACCCTAAGCCGTACCCTAAGCCTAACCCTAAGCCTAACTCTAACCCTAGGCTACCCTTGACTGCTTCTGCCTCCAATAGATTTCCGAAGCACTAGTGTTTTAAGGAACAGCTTAAAAAGAGAATCCTAATGTGATTTCTTTATAATGTGTGTGTTCCTTATATTATCTTAGTGTCTAAACTCTTCTCCATGGCTGGACCCCCAAATAATATTCCTTTACGTGCTAAGGGGTATCTAGAGAGTGGGATAGGTTTAATAACTACCCTAACCCTAACGCGTACCCTAACCCTAACCCCTAACCTAACCCTAACACGTACCCTAATCCTAACCCGTACCATAAACCGAGCCCTAACCCTAACACTAACCCTAACCCTAACCCTAACCCATACCCTACGCCGTACCTGAAGCCCTCCCCGAACCCGTACCCTAAGCCGTACCCTAAGCCTAACCCTAAGCCTAACCCTAACCCTAGGCTACGCTTGACTGCTTCTGCCTCCAATAGATTTCCTAAGCACTAGTGTTTTAAGGAACAGCTTAAAAAGAGAATCCTAATGTGATTTCTTTATAATGGGTGTGTTCCTTATCTTATCCTAGTGTCTAAACTCTTCTCCATGGCTGGACCCCCAAATAATATTCCTTTACGTGCTAAGGGGTAACTAGAGAGTGGGATAGGTTTAATAACTACCCTAACCCTAACGCGTACCCTAACGCTAACCCCTACCCTAACCCTAACACGTACCCTAATCCTAACCCGTACCCTAAACCGAGCCCTAACCCTAACACTAACCCTAACCCTAACCCTAACCCATACCCTACGCCGTACCCGAAGCCCTCCCCGAACCCGTACCCTAAGCCGTACCCTAAGCCTAACCCTAACCCTAGGCTACCCTTGACTGCTTCTGCCTCCAAGAGATTTCCTAAGCACTAGTGTTTTAAGGAACAGCTTAAAAAGTAAATCCTAATGTGATTTCTTTATAATGGGTGTGTTCCTTATCTAATCCTAGTGTCTAAACTCTTCTCCATGGCTGGACCCCCAAATAATATTCCTTTATGTGCTAAGGGGTATCTAGAGAGTGGGATAGGTTTAATCACTACCCTAACCCTAACGCGTACCATAACCTTAACCCCTACCCTAACCCTAACACGTTCCCTAATCCTAACCCGTACCCTAAACCGAGCCCTAACCCTAAAACTAACCCTAACCCTAACCCTAACCCATACCCTACGCCGTACCCGAAGCCCTCCCCGAACCCGTACCCTAAGCCGTACCCTAAGCCTAACCCTAAGCCTAACCCTAACCCTAGGCTACCCTTGACTGCTTCTGCCTCCAATAGATTTCCTGAGCACTAGTGTTTTAAGGAACAGCTTAAAAAGAGAATCCTAATGTGATTTCTTTATAATGGGTGTTTTCCTTATCTTTTCCTAGTGTCTAAACTCTTCTCCATGGCTGGACCCCCAAATAATATTCCTTTACGTGCTAAGGGGTAACTAGAGAGTGGGATAGGTTTAATAACTACCCTAACCGTAACACGTACCCTAACGGTAACCCCTACCCTAACCCTAACACGTACCCTAATCCTAACCCGTACCCTAAACCGAGCCCTAACCCTAACACTAACCCTAACCCTAACCCTAACCCATACCCTACGCCGTACCCGAAGCCCTCCCCGAACCCGTACCCTAAGCCGTACCCTAAGCCTAACCCTAAGCCTAACCCTAACCCTAGGCTACCCTTGACTGCTTCTGCCTCCAATAGATTTCCTAAGCACTAGTGTTTTAAAGAACAGCTTAAAAAGAGAATCCTAATGTGATTTCTTTATAATGGGTGTGTTCCTTATCTAATCCTAGTGTCTAAACTCTTCTCCATGGCTGGACCCCCAAATAATATTCCTTTACGTGCTAAGGGGTATCTAGAGAGTGGGATAGGTTTAATCACTACCCTAACCCTAACGCGTACCATAAACCTAAACCCTACCCTATCCCTAACACGTACCCTAATCCTAACCCGTACCCTAAACCGAGCCCTAACCCTAACACTAACCCTAACCCTAACCCTAACCCATACCCTATGCCGTACCCGAAGCCCTCCCCGAACCCGTACCCTAAGCCGTACCCTAAGCCTAACCCTAAGCCTAACTCTAACCCTAGGCTACCCTTGACTGCTTCTGCCTCCAATAGATTTCCTAAGCACTAGTGTTTTAAGGAACAGCTTAAAAAGAGAATCCTAATGTGATTTCTTTATAATGGGTGTGTTCCTTATCTAATCCTAGTGTCTAAACTCTTCTCCATGGCTGGACCCCCAAATAATATTCCTTTACGTGCTAAGGGGTATCTAGAGAGTGGGATAGGTTTAATCACTACCCTAACCCTAACGCGTACCATAAACCTAAACCCTACCCTATCCCTAACACGTACCCTAATCCTAACCCGTACCCTAAACCGAGCCCTAACCCTAACACTAACCCTAACCCTAACCCTAACCCATACCCTATGCCGTACCCGAAGCCCTCCCCGAACCCGTACCCTAAGCCGTACCCTAAGCCTAACCCTAAGCCTAACTCTAACCCTAGGCTACCCTTGACTGCTTCTGCCTCCAATAGATTTCCTAAGCACTAGTGTTTTAAGGAACAGCTTAAAAAGAGAATCCTAATGTGATTTCTTTATAATGTGTGTGTTCCTTATATTATCTTAGTGTCTAAACTCTTCTCCATGGCTGGACCCCCAAATAATATTCCTTTACGTGCTAAGGGGTATCTAGAGAGTGGGATAGGTTTAATAACTACCCTAACCCTAACGCGTACCCTAACCCTAACCCCTAACCTAACCCTAACACGTACCCTAATCCTAACCCGTACCCTAAACCGAGCCCTAACCCTAACACTAACCCTAACCCTAACCCTAACCCATACCCTACGCCGTACCCGAAGCCCTCCCCGAACCCGTACCCTAAGCCGTACCCTAAGCCTAACCCTAAGCCTAACCCTAACCCTAGGCTACGCTTGACTGCTTCTGCCTCCAATAGATTTCCTAAGCACTAGTGTTTTAAGGAACAGCTTAAAAAGAGAATCCTAATGTGATTTCTTTATAATGGGTGTGTTCCTTATCTTATCCTAGTGTCTAAACTCTTCTCCATGGCTGGACCCCCAAATAATATTCCTTTACGTGCTAAGGGGTAACTAGAGAGTGGGATAGGTTTAATAACTACCCTAACCCTAACGCGTACCCTAACGCTAACCCCTACCCTAACCCTAACACGTACCCTAATCCTAACCCGTACCCTAAACCGAGCCCTAACCCTAACACTAACCCTAACCCTAACCCTAACCCATACCCTACGCCGTACCCGAAGCCCTCCCCGAACCCGTACCCTAAGCCGTACCCTAAGCCTAACCCTAAGCCTAAATCTAACCCTAGGCTACCCTTGACTGCTTCTGCCTCCAATAGATTTCCTAAGCACTAGTGTTTTAAGGAACAGCTTAAAAAGAGAATCCTAATGTGATTTCTTTATTATGTGTGTGTTCCTTATATTATCTTAGTGTCTAAACTCTTCTCCATGGCTGGACCCCCAAATAATATTCCTTTACGTGCTAAGGGGTATCTAGAGAGTGGGATAGGTTTAATAACTACCCTAACCCTAACGCGTACCCTAACCCTAACCCCTAACCTAACACTAACACGTACCCTAATCCTAACCCGTACCCTAAACCGAGCCCTAACCCTAACACTAACCCTAACCCTAACCCTAACCCATACCCTACGCCGTACCCGAAGCCCTCCCCGAACCCGTACCCTAAGCCGTACCCTAAGCCTAACCCTAAGCCTAACCCTAACCCTAGGATACGCTTGACTGCTTCTGCCTCCAATAGATTTCCTAAGCACTAGTGTTTTAAGGAACAGCTTAAAAAGAGAATCCTAATGTGATTTCTTTATAATGGGTGTGTTCCTTATCTTATCCTAGTGTCTAAACTCTTCTCCATGGCTGGACCCCCATATAATATTCCTTTATGTGCTAAGGGGTATCTAGAGAGTGGGATAGGTTTAATCACTACCCTATCCCTAACGCGTACCATAACCCTAACCCCTACCCTAACCCTAACACGTACCCTAATCCTAACCCGTACCCTAAACCGAGCCCTAACCCTAACACTAACCCTAACCCTAACCCTAACCCATACCCTACGCCGTACCCGAAGCCCTCCCCGAACCCGTACCCTAAGCCGTACCCTAAGCCTAACCCTAAGCCTAACCCTAACCCTAGGCTACCCTTGACTGCTTCTGCCTCCAATAGATTTCCTGAGCACTAGTGTTTTAAGGAACAGCTTAAAAAGAGAATCCTAATGTGATTTCTTTATAATGGGTGTTTTCCTTATCTTTTCCTAGTGTCTAAACTCTTCTCCATGGCTGGACCCCCAAATAATATTCCTTTACGTGCTAAGGGGTAACTAGAGAGTGGGATAGGTTTAATAACTACCCTAACCGTAACACGTACCCTAACGGTAACCCCTACCCTAACCCTAACACGTACCCTAATCCTAACCCGTACCCTAAACCGAGCCCTAACCCTAACACTAACCCTAACCCTAACCCTAACCCATACCCTACGCCGTACCCGAAGCCCTCCCCGAACCCGTACCCTAAGCCGTACCCTAAGCCTAACCCTAAGCCTAACCCTAACCCTAGGCTACCCTTGACTGCTTCTGCCTCCAATAGATTTCCTGAGCACTAGTGTTTTAAGGAACAGCTTAAAAAGAGAATCCTAATGTGATTTCTTTATAATGGGTGTTTTCCTTATCTTTTCCTAGTGTCTAAACTCTTCTCCATGGCTGGACCCCCAAATAATATTCCTTTACGTGCTAAGGGGTAACTAGAGAGTGGGATAGGTTTAATAACTACCCTAACCGTAACACGTACCCTAACGGTAACCCCTACCCTAACCCTAACACGTACCCTAATCCTAACCCGTACCCTAAACCGAGCCCTAACCCTAACACTAACCCTAACCCTAACCCTAACCCATACCCTACGCCGTACCCGAAGCCCTCCCCGAACCCGTACCCTAAGCCGTACCCTAAGCCTAACCCTAAGCCTAACCCTAACCCTAGGCTACCCTTGACTGCTTCTGCCTCCAATAGATTTCCTAAGCACTAGTGTTTTAAAGAACAGCTTAAAAAGAGAATCCTAATGTGATTTCTTTATAATGGGTGTGTTCCTTATCTAATCCTAGTGTCTAAACTCTTCTCCATGGCTGGACCCCCAAATAATATTCCTTTACGTGCTAAGGGGTAACTAGAGAGTGGGATAGGTTTAATAACTACCCTAACCGTAATACGTACCCTAACGGTAACCCCTACCCTAACCCTAACACGTACCCTAATCCTAACCCGTACCCTAAACCGAGCCCTAACCCTAACACTAACCCTAACCCTAACCCTAACCCATACCCTACGCCGTACCCGAAGCCCTCCCCGAACCCGTACCCTAAGCCGTACCCTAAGCCTAACCCTAAGCCTAACCCTAACCCTAGGCTACCCTTGACTGCTTCTGCCTCCAATAGATTTCCTAAGCACTAGTGTTTTAAAGAACAGCTTAAAAAGAGAATCCTAATGTGATTTCGTTATAATGGGTGTGTTCCTTATCTAATCCTAGTGTCTAAACTCTTCTCCATGGCTGGACCCCCAAATAATATTCCTTTACGTGCTAAGGGGTATCTAGAGAGTGGGATAGGTTTAATCACTACCCTAACCCTAACGCGTACCATAACCCTAAACCCTACCCTAACCCTAACACGTACCCTAATCCTAACCCGTACCCTAAACAGAGCCCTAACCCTAACACTAACCCTAACCCTAACCCTAACCCATACCCTACGCCGTACCCGAAGCCCTCCCCGAACCCGTACCCTAAGCCGTACCCTAAGCCTAACCCTAAGCCTAACTCTAACCCTAGGCTACCCTTGACTGCTTCTGCCTCCAATAGATTTCCGAAGCACTAGTGTTTTAAGGAACAGCTTAAAAAGAGAATCCTAATGTGATTTCTTTATAATGTGTGTGTTCCTTATATTATCTTAGTGTCTAAACTCTTCTCCATGGCTGGACCCCCAAATAATATTCCTTTACGTGCTAAGGGGTATCTAGAGAGTGGGATAGGTTTAATAACTACCCTAACCCTAACGCGTACCCTAACCCTAACCCCTAACCTAACCCTAACACGTACCCTAATCCTAACCCGTACCATAAACCGAGCCCTAACCCTAACACTAACCCTAACCCTAACCCTAACCCATACCCTACGCCGTACCCGAAGCCCTCCCCGAACCCGTACCCTAAGCCGTACCCTAAGCCTAACCCTAAGCCTAACCCTAACCCTAGGCTACGCTTGACTGCTTCTGCCTCCAATAGATTTCCTAAGCACTAGTGTTTTAAGGAACAGCTTAAAAAGAGAATCCTAATGTGATTTCTTTATAATGGGTGTGTTCCTTATCTTATCCTAGTGTCTAAACTCTTCTCCATGGCTGGACCCCCAAATAATATTCCTTTACGTGCTAAGGGGTAACTAGAGAGTGGGATAGGTTTAATAACTACCCTAACCCTAACGCGTACCCTAACGCTAACCCCTACCCTAACCCTAACACGTACCCTAATCCTAACCCGTACCCTAAACCGAGCCCTAACCCTAACACTAACCCTAACCCTAACCCTAACCCATACCCTACGCCGTACCCGAAGCCCTCCCCGAACCCGTACCCTAAGCCGTACCCTAAGCCTAACCCTAAGCCTAAATCTAACCCTAGGCTACCCTTGACTGCTTCTGCCTCCAATAGATTTCCTAAGCACTAGTGTTTTAAGGAACAGCTTAAAAAGAGAATCCTAATGTGATTTCTTTATTATGTGTGTGTTCCTTATATTATCTCAGTGTCTAAACTCTTCTCCATGGCTGGACCCCCAAATAATATTCCTTTACGTGCTAAGGGGTATCTAGAGAGTGGGATAGGTTTAATAACTACCCTAACCCTAACGCGTACCCTAACCCTAACCCCTAACCTAACCCTAACACGTACCCTAATCCTAACCCGTACCCTAAACCGAGCCCTAACCCTAACACTAACCCTAACCCTAACCCTAACCCATACCCTACGCCGTACCCGAAGCCCTCCCCGAACCCGTACCCTAAGCCGTACCCTAAGCCTAACCCTAAGCCTAACCCTAACCCTAGGATACGCTTGACTGCTTCTGCCTCCAATAGATTTCCTAAGCACTAGTGTTTTAAGGAACAGCTTAAAAAGAGAATCCTAATGTGATTTCTTTATAATGGGTGTGTTCCTTATCTTATCCTAGTGTCTAAACTCTTCTCCATGGCTGGACCCCCAAATAATATTCCTTTACGTGCTAAGGGGTAACTAGAGAGTGGGATAGGTTTAATAACTACCCTAACCCTAACGCGTACCCTAACGCTAACCCCTACCCTAACCCTAACACGTACCCTAATCCTAACCCGTACCCTAAACCGAGCCCTAACCCTAACACTAACCCTAACCCTAACCCTAACCCATACCCTACGCCGTACCCGAAGCCCTCCCCGAACCCGTACCCTAAGCCGTACCCTAAGCCTAACCCTAACCCTAGGCTACCCTTGACTGCTTCTGCCTCCAAGAGATTTCCTAAGCACTAGTGTTTTAAGGAACAGCTTAAAAAGTAAATCCTAATGTGATTTCTTTATAATGGGTGTGTTCCTTATCTAATCCTAGTGTCTAAACTCTTCTCCATGGCTGGACCCCCATATAATATTCCTTTATGTGCTAAGGGGTATCTAGAGAGTGGGATAGGTTTAATCACTACCCTATCCCTAACGCGTACCATAACCCTAACCCCTACCCTAACCCTAACACGTACCCTAATCCTAACCCGTACCCTAAACCGAGCCCTAACCCTAACACTAACCCTAACCCTAACCCTAACCCATACCCTACGCCGTACCCGAAGCCCTCCCCGAACCCGTACCCTAAGCCGTACCCTAAGCCTAACCCTAAGCCTAACCCTAACCCTAGGCTACCCTTGACTGCTTCTGCCTCCAATAGATTTCCTGAGCACTAGTGTTTTAAGGAACAGCTTAAAAAGAGAATCCTAATGTGATTTCTTTATAATGGGTGTTTTCCTTATCTTTTCCTAGTGTCTAAACTCTTCTCCATGGCTGGACCCCCAAATAATATTCCTTTACGTGCTAAGGGGTAACTAGAGAGTGGGATAGGTTTAATAACTACCCTAACCGTAACACGTACCCTAACGGTAACCCCTACCCTAACCCTAACACGTACCCTAATCCTAACCCGTACCCTAAACCGAGCCCTAACCCTAACACTAACCCTAACCCTAACCCTAACCCATACCCTACGCCGTACCCGAAGCCCTCCCCGAACCCGTACCCTAAGCCGTACCCTAAGCCTAACCCTAAGCCTAACCCTAACCCTAGGCTACCCTTGACTGCTTCTGCCTCCAATAGATTTCCTAAGCACTAGTGTTTTAAAGAACAGCTTAAAAAGAGAATCCTAATGTGATTTCTTTATAATGGGTGTGTTCCTTATCTAATCCTAGTGTCTAAACTCTTCTCCATGGCTGGACCCCCAAATAATATTCCTTTACGTGCTAAGGGGTAACTAGAGAGTGGGATAGGTTTAATAACTACCCTAACCGTAATACGTACCCTAACGGTAACCCCTACCCTAACCCTAACACGTACCCTAATCCTAACCCGTACCCTAAACCGAGCCCTAACCCTAACACTAACCCTAACCCTAACCCTAACCCATACCCTACGCCGTACCCGAAGCCCTCCCCGAACCCGTACCCTAAGCCGTACCCTAAGCCTAACCCTAAGCCTAACCCTAACCCTAGGCTACCCTTGACTGCTTCTGCCTCCAATAGATTTCCTAAGCACTAGTGTTTTAAAGAACAGCTTAAAAAGAGAATCCTAATGTGATTTCGTTATAATGGGTGTGTTCCTTATCTAATCCTAGTGTCTAAACTCTTCTCCATGGCTGGACCCCCAAATAATATTCCTTTACGTGCTAAGGGGTATCTAGAGAGTGGGATAGGTTTAATCACTACCCTAACCCTAACGCGTACCATAACCCTAAACCCTACCCTAACCCTAACACGTACCCTAATCCTAACCCGTACCCTAAACAGAGCCCTAACCCTAACACTAACCCTAACCCTAACCCTAACCCATACCCTACGCCGTACCCGAAGCCCTCCCCGAACCCGTACCCTAAGCCGTACCCTAAGCCTAACCCTAAGCCTAACTCTAACCCTAGGCTACCCTTGACTGCTTCTGCCTCCAATAGATTTCCGAAGCACTAGTGTTTTAAGGAACAGCTTAAAAAGAGAATCCTAATGTGATTTCTTTATAATGTGTGTGTTCCTTATATTATCTTAGTGTCTAAACTCTTCTCCATGGCTGGACCCCCAAATAATATTCCTTTACGTGCTAAGGGGTATCTAGAGAGTGGGATAGGTTTAATAACTACCCTAACCCTAACGCGTACCCTAACCCTAACCCCTAACCTAACCCTAACACGTACCCTAATCCTAACCCGTACCATAAACCGAGCCCTAACCCTAACACTAACCCTAACCCTAACCCTAACCCATACCCTACGCCGTACCCGAAGCCCTCCCCGAACCCGTACCCTAAGCCGTACCCTAAGCCTAACCCTAAGCCTAACCCTAACCCTAGGCTACGCTTGACTGCTTCTGCCTCCAATAGATTTCCTAAGCACTAGTGTTTTAAGGAACAGCTTAAAAAGAGAATCCTAATGTGATTTCTTTATAATGGGTGTGTTCCTTATCTTATCCTAGTGTCTAAACTCTTCTCCATGGCTGGACCCCCAAATAATATTCCTTTACGTGCTAAGGGGTAACTAGAGAGTGGGATAGGTTTAATAACTACCCTAACCCTAACGCGTACCCTAACGCTAACCCCTACCCTAACCCTAACACGTACCCTAATCCTAACCCGTACCCTAAACCGAGCCCTAACCCTAACACTAACCCTAACCCTAACCCTAACCCATACCCTACGCCGTACCCGAAGCCCTCCCCGAACCCGTACCCTAAGCCGTACCCTAAGCCTAACCCTAACCCTAGGCTACCCTTGACTGCTTCTGCCTCCAAGAGATTTCCTAAGCACTAGTGTTTTAAGGAACAGCTTAAAAAGTAAATCCTAATGTGATTTCTTTATAATGGGTGTGTTCCTTATCTAATCCTAGTGTCTAAACTCTTCTCCATGGCTGGACCCCCATATAATATTCCTTTATGTGCTAAGGGGTATCTAGAGAGTGGGATAGGTTTAATCACTACCCTATCCCTAACGCGTACCATAACCCTAACCCCTACCCTAACCCTAACACGTACCCTAATCCTAACCCGTACCCTAAACCGAGCCCTAACCCTAACACTAACCCTAACCCTAACCCTAACCCATACCCTACGCCGTACCCGAAGCCCTCCCCGAACCCGTACCCTAAGCCGTACCCTAAGCCTAACCCTAAGCCTAACCCTAACCCTAGGCTACCCTTGACTGCTTCTGCCTCCAATAGATTTCCTGAGCACTAGTGTTTTAAGGAACAGCTTAAAAAGAGAATCCTAATGTGATTTCTTTATAATGGGTGTTTTCCTTATCTTTTCCTAGTGTCTAAACTCTTCTCCATGGCTGGACCCCCAAATAATATTCCTTTACGTGCTAAGGGGTAACTAGAGAGTGGGATAGGTTTAATAACTACCCTAACCGTAACACGTACCCTAACGGTAACCCCTACCCTAACCCTAACACGTACCCTAATCCTAACCCGTACCCTAAACCGAGCCCTAACCCTAACACTAACCCTAACCCTAACCCTAACCCATACCCTACGCCGTACCCGAAGCCCTCCCCGAACCCGTACCCTAAGCCGTACCCTAAGCCTAACCCTAAGCCTAACCCTAACCCTAGGCTACCCTTGACTGCTTCTGCCTCCAATAGATTTCCTAAGCACTAGTGTTTTAAGGAACAGCTTAAAAAGAGAATCGTAATGTGATTTCTTTATAATGTGTGTGTTCCTTATATTATCTTAGTGTCTAAACTCTTCTCCATGGCTGGACCCCCAAATAATATTCCTTTACGTGCTAAGGGGTATCTAGAGAGTGGGATAGGTTTAATAACTACCCTAACCCTAACGCGTACCCTAACCCTAACCCCTAACCTAACCCTAACACGTACCCTAATCCTAACCCGTACCCTAAACCGAGCCCTAACCCTAACACTAACCCTAACCCTAACCCTAACCCATACCCTACGCAGTACCCGAAGCCCTCCCCGAACCCGTACCCTAAGCCGTACCCTAAGCCTAACCCTAAGCCTAACCCTAACCCTAGGCTACGCTTGACTGCTTCTGCCTCCAATAGATTTCCTAAGCACTAGTGTTTTAAGGAACAGCTTAAAAAGAGAATCCTAATGTGATTTCTTTATAATGGGTGTGTTCCTTATCTTATCCTAGTGTCTAAACTCTTCTCCATGGCTGGACCCCCAAATAATATTCCTTTACGTGCTAAGGGGTAACTAGAGAGTGGGATAGGTTTAATAACTACCCTAACCCTAACGCGTACCATAACGCTAACCCCTACCCTAACCCTAACACGTACCCTAATCCTAACCCGTACCCTAAACCGAGCCCTAACCCTAACACTAACCCTAACCCTAACCCTAACCCATACCCTACGCCGTACCCGAAGCCCTCCCCGAACCCGTACCCTAAGCCGTACCCTAAGCCTAACCCTAAGCCTAACCCTAACCCTAGGATACGCTTGACTGCTTCTGCCTCCAATAGATTTCCTAAGCACTAGTGTTTTAAGGAACAGCTTAAAAAGAGAATCCTAATGTGATTTCTTTATAATGGGTGTGTTCCTTATCTTATCCTAGTGTCTAAACTCTTCTCCATGGCTGGACCCCCAAATAATATTCCTTTACGTGCTAAGGGGTAACTAGAGAGTGGGATAGGTTTAATAACTACCCTAACCGTAACGCGTACCCTAACGCTAACCCCTACCCTAACCCTAACACGTACCCTAATCCTAACCCGTACCCTAAACAGAGCCCTAACCCTAACACTAACCCTAACCCTAACCCTAACCCATACCCTACGCCGTACCCGAAGCCCTCCCCGAAACCGTACCCTAAGCCGTACCCTAAGCCTAACCCTAAGCCTAACCCTAACCCTAGGCTACCCTTGACTGCTTCTGCCTCCAATAGATTTCCTAAGCACTAGTGTTTTAAGGAACAGCTTAAAAAGAGAATCCTAATGTGATTTCTTTATAATGGGTGTGTTCCTTATATTATCTTAGTGTCTAAACTCTTCTCCATGGCTGGACCCCCAAATAATATTCCTTTACGTGCTAAGGGGTATCTAGAGAGTGGGATAGGTTTAATCACTACCCTAACCCTAACGCGTACCATAACCCTAACCCCTACCCTAACCCTAACACGTACCCTAATCCTAACCCGTACCCTAAATCGAGCCCTAACCCTAACACTAACCCTAACCCTAACCCTAACCCATACCCTACGCCGTACCCGAAGCCCTCCCCGAACCCGTACCCTAAGCCGTACCCTAAGCCTAACCCTAAGCCTAACTCTAACCCTAGGCTACCCTTGAGTGCTTCTGCCTCCAATAGATTTCCTAAGCACTAGTGTTTTAAGGAACAGCTTAAAAAGAGAATCCTAATGTGATTTCTTTATAATGTGTGTGTTCCTTATATTATCTTTGTGTCTAAACTCTTCTCCATGGCTGGACCCCCAAATAATATTCCTTTACGTGCTAAGGGGTATCTAGAGAGTGGGATAGGTTTAATAACTACCCTAACCCTAACGCGTACCCTAACCCTAACCCCTACCCTAACCCTAACACGTAACCTAATCCTAACCCATACCCTAAACCGAGCCCTTACCCTAACACTAACCCTAACCCTAACCCATACCCTACGCCGTACCCGAAACCCTCCCCGAACCCGTACCCTAAGCCGTACCCTAAGCCTAACCCTAAGCCTAACCCTTACCCTAGGCTACCCTTGACTGCTTCTGCCTCCAATATATTTCCTAAGCACTAGTGTTTTAAGGAACAGCTTAAAAAGAGAATCCTAATGTGATTTCTTTATAATGGGTGTGTTCCTTATCTTATCCTAGTGTCTAAACTCTTCTCCATGGCTGGACCCCCAAATAATATTCCTTTACGTGCTAAGGGGTAACTAGAGAGTGGGATAGGTTTAATAACTACCCTAACCATAACGCGTACCCTAACGCTAACCCCTACCCTAACCCTAACACGTACCCTAATCCTAACCCGTACCATAAACAGAGCCCTAACCCTAACACTAACCCTAACCCTAACCCTAACCCATACACTACGCCGTACCCGAAGCCCTCCCCGAAACCGTACCCTAAGCCGTACCCTAAGCCTAACCCTAAGCCTAACCCTAACCCTAGGCTACCCTTGACTGCTTCTGCATCCAATAGATTTCCTAAGCACTAGTGTTTTAAGGAACAGCTTAAAAAGAGAATCCTAATGTGATTTCTTTATAATGGGTGTGTTCCTTATCTTATCCTAGTGTCTAAACTCTTCTCCATGGCTGGACCCCCAAATAATATTCCTTTACGTGCTAAGGGGTAACTAGAGAGTGGGATAGGTTTAATAACTACCCTAACCCTAACGTGTACCCTAACGCTAACCCCTACCCTAACCCTAACACGTACCCTAATCCTAACCCGTACCCTAAACCAAGCCCTAACCCTAACACTAACCCTAACCCTAACCCTAACCCATACCCTACGCCATACCCGAAGCCTTCCCCGAACCCGTACCCTAAGCCGTACCCTAAGCCTAACCCTAAGCCTAACCCTAACCCTAGGCTACCCTTGACTGCTTCTGCCTCCAATAGATTTCCTAAGCAATAGTGTTTTAAGGAACAGCTTAAAAAGAAAATCCTAATGTGATTTCTTTATAATGTGTGTGTTCCTGATATTATCTTAGTGTCTAAACTCTTCTCCATGGCTGGAACCCCAAATAATATTCCTTTACGTGCTAAGGGGTATCTAGAGAGTGGGATAGGTTTAATAACTACCCTAACCCTAACGCGTACCCTAACCCTAACCCCTACCCTAACCCTAACACGTACCCTAATCCTAACCCGTACCCTAAACCGAGCCCTAACCCTAACACTAACCCTAACCCTAACCCTCACACATACCCTACGCCGTACCCGAAGCCCTCCCCGAACCCGTACCCTATGCTGTACCCTAAGCCTAACCCTAAGCCTAACTCTAACCCTAGGCTACCCTTGACTGCTTCTGCCTCCAAAAGATTTCCTAAGCACTAGTGTGTTAAGGAACAGCTTAAAAAGAGAATCCTAATGTGATTTCTTTATAATGTGTGTGTTCCTTATATTATCTTAGTGTCTAAACTCTTCTCCATGGCTGGACCCCCAAATAATATTCCTTTACGTGCTAAGGGGTATCTAGAGAGTGGGATAGGTTTAATAACTACCCTAACCCTAACGCGTACCCTAACCCTAACCCCTAACCTAAACCTAACACGTACCCTAATCCTAACCTGTACCCTAAACCGAGCCCTAACCCTAACACTAACCCTAACCCTAACCCATACCCTACGCCGTACCCGAAACCCTCCCCGAACCCGTACCCTAAGCCGTACCCTAAGCCTAACCCTAAGCCTAACCCTAACCATAGGCTACCCTTGACTGCTTCTGCCTCCAATATATTTCCTAAGCACTAGTGTTTTAAGGAACAGCTTAAAAAGAGAATCCTAATGTGATTTCTTTATAATGGGTGTGTTCCTTATCTTATCCTAGTGTCTAAACTCTCCTCCATGGCTGGACCCCCAAATAATATTCCTTTACGTGCTAAGGGGTAACTAGAGAGTGGGATAGGTTTAATAACTACCCTAACCGTAACGCGTACCCTAACGCTAACCCCTACCCTAACACTAACACGTACCCTAATCCTAACCCGTACCCTAAACAGAGCCCTAACCCTAACACTAACCCTAACCCTAACCCTAACCCATACCCTACGCCGTACCCGAAGCCCTCCCCGAAACCGTACCCTAAGCCGTACCCTAAGCCTAACCCTAAGCCTAACCCTAACCCTAGGCTACCCTTGACTGCTTCTGCCTCCAATAGATTTCCTAAGCACTAGTGTTTTAAGGAACAGCTTAAAAAGAGAATCCTAATGTGATTTCTTTATAATGGGTGTGTTCCTTATATTATCTTAGTGTCTAAACTCTTCTCCATGGCTGGACCCCCAAATAATATTCCTTTACGTGCTGAGGGGTATCTAGAGAGTGGGATAGGTTTAATCACTACCCTAACCCTAACGCGTACCATAACCCTAACCCCTACCCTAACCCTAACACGTACCCTAATCCTAACCCGTACCCTAAACCGAGCCCTAACCCTAACACTAACCCTAACCCTAACCCTAACCCATACCCTACGCCGTACCCGAAGCCCTCCCCGAACCCGTACCCTAAGCCGTACCCTAAGCCTAACCCTAAGCCTAACTCTAACCCTAGGCTACCCTTGAGTGCTTCTGCCTCCAATAGATTTCCTAAGCACTAGTGTTTTAAGGAACAGCTTAAAAAGAGAATCCTAATGTGATTTCTTTATAATGTGTGTGTTCCTTATATTATCTTAGTGTCTAAACTCTTCTCCATGGCTGGACCCCCAAATAATATTCCTTTACGTGCTAAGGGGTATCTAGAGAGTGGGATAGGTTTAATAACTACCCTAACCCTAACGTGTACCCTAACCCTAACCCCTACCCTAACCCTAACACGTAACCTAATCCTAACCCATACCCTAAACCGAGCCCTAACCCTAACACTAACCCTAACCCTAACCCATACCCTACGCCGTACCCGAAACCCTCCCCGAACCCGTACCCTAAGCCGTACCCTAAGCCTAACACTAAGCCTAACCCTAACCCTAGGCTACCCTTGACTGCTTCTGCCTCCAATATATTTCCTAAGCACTAGTGTTTTAAGGAACAGCTTAAAAAGAGAATCCTAATGTGATTTCTTTATAATGGGTGTGTTCCTTATCTTATCCTAGTGTCTAAACTCTTCTCCATGGCTGGACCCCCAAATAATATTCCTTTACGTGCTAAGGGGTAACTAGAGAGTGGGATAGGTTTAATAACTACCCTAACCGTAACGCGTACCCTAACGCTAACCCCTACCCTAACCCTAACACGTACCCTAATCCTAACCCGTACCCTAAACAGAGCCCTAACCCTAACACTAACCGTAACCCTAACCCTAACCCATACCCTACGTCGTACCCGAAGCCCTCCCCGAAACCGTACCCTAAGCCGTACCCTAAGCCTAACCCTAAGCCTAACCCTAGGCTACCCTTGACTGCTTCTGCCTCCAATAGATTTCCTAAGCACTAGTGTTTTAAGGAACAGCTTAAAAAGAGAATCCTAATGTGATTTCTTTATAATGGGTGTGTTCCTTATATTATCTTAGTGTCTAAACTCTTCTCCATGGCTGGACCCCCAAATAATATTCCTTTACGTGCTAACGGGTATCTAGAGAGTGGGATAGGTTTAATCACTACCCTAACCCTAACGCGTACCATAACCCTAACCCCTACCCTAACCCTAACACGTACCCTAATCCTAACCCGTACCCTAAACCGAGCCCTAACCCTAACACTAACCCTAACCCTAACCCATACCCTACGCCGTACCCGAAGCCCTCCCCGAACCCGTACCCTAAGCCGTACCCTAAGCCTAACCCTAAGCCTAACTCTAACCCTAGGCTACCCTTGAGTGCTTCTGCCTCCAATAGATTTCCTAAGCACTAGTGTTTTAAGGAACAGCTTAAAAAGAGAATCCTAATGTGATTTCTTTATAATGTGTGTGTTCCTTATATTATCTTAGTGTCTAAACTCTTCTCCATGGCTGGACCCCCAAATAATATTCCTTTACGTGCTAAGGGGTATCTAGAGAGTGGGATAGGTTTAATAACTACCCTAACCCTAACGCGTACCCTAACCCTAACCCCTACCCTAAACCTAACACGTAACCTAATCCTAACCCATACCCTAAACCGAGCCCTAACCCTAACACTAACCCTAACCCTAACCCATACCCTACGCCGTACCCGAAACCCTCTCCGAACCCGTACCCTAAGCCGTACCCTAAGCCTAACCCTAAGCCTAACCCTTACCCTAGGCTACCCTTGACTGCTTCTGCCTCCAATATATTTCCTAAGCACTAGTGTTTTAAGGAACAGCTTAAAAAGAGAATCCTAATGTGATTTCTTTATAATGGGTGTGTTCCTTATCTTATCCTAGTGTCTAAACTCTTCTCCATGGCTGGACCCCCAAATAATATTCCTTTACGTGCTAAGGGGTAACTAGAGAGTGGGATAGGTTTAATAACTACCCTAACCGTAACGCGTACCCTAACGCTAACCCCTACCCTAACCCTAACACGTACCCTAATCCTAACCCGTACCCTAAACAGAGCCCTAACCCTAACACTAACCCTAACCCTAACCCTAACCCATACCCTACGCCGTACCCGAAGCCCTCCCCGAAACCGTACCCTAAGCCGTACCCTAAGCCTAACCCTAAGCCTAACCCTAACCCTAGGCTACCCTTGACTGCTTCTGCATCCAATAGATTTCCTAAGCACTAGTGTTTTAAGGAACAGCTTAAAAAGAGAATCCTAATGTGATTTCTTTATAATGGGTGTGTTCCTTATCTTATCCTAGTGTCTAAACTCTTCTCCATGGCTTGACCCCCAAATAATATTCCTTTACGTGCTAAGGGGTAACTAGAGAGTGGGATAGGTTTAATAACTACCCTAACCCTAACGTGTACCCTAACGCTAACCCCTACCCTAACCCTAACACGTACCCTAATCCTAACCCGTACCCTAAACCGAGCCCTAACCCTAACACTAACCCTAACCCTAACCCTAACCCATACCCTACGCCATACCCGAAGCCCTCACCGAACCCGTACCCTAAGCCGTACCCTAAGCCTAACCCTAAGCCTAACCCTAACCCTAGGCTACCCTTGACTGCTTCTGCCTCCAATAGATTTCCTAAGCAATAGTGTTTTAAGGAACAGCTTAAAAAGAAAATCCTAATGTGATTTCTTTATAATGTGTGTGTTCCTGATATTATCTTAGTGTCTAAACTCTTCTCCATGGCTGGAACCCCAAATAATATTCCTTTACGTGCTAAGGGGTATCTAGAGAGTGGGATAGGTTTAATAACTACCCTAACCCTAACGCGTACCCTAACCCTAACCCCTACCCTAACCCTAACACGTACCCTAATCCTAACCCGTACCCTAAACCGAGCCCTAACCCTAAAACTAACCCTAACCCTAACCCTCACACATACCCTATGCCGTACCCGAAGCCCTCCCCGAACCCGTACCCTAAGCCGTACCCTAAGCCTAACCCTAAGCCTAACTCTAACCCTAGGCTACCCTTGACTGCTTCTGCCTCCAAAAGATTTCCTAAGCACTAGTGTTTTAAGGAACAGCTTAAAAAGAGAATCCTAATGTGATTTCTTTATAATGTGTGTGTTCCTTATATTATCTTAGTGTCTAAACTCTTCTCCATGGCTGGACCCCCAAATAATATTCCTTTACGTGCTAAGGGGTATCTAGAGAGTGGGATAGGTTTAATAACTACCCTAACCCTAACGCGTACCCTAACCCTAACCCCTAACCTAACCCTAACACGTACCCTAATCCTAACCTGTACCCTAAACCGAGCCCTAACCCTAACACTAACCCTAACCCTAACCCTAACCCATACCCTACGCCGTACCCGAAGCCCTCCCCGAACCCGTACCCTAAGCCGTACCCTAAGCCTAACCCTAAGCCTAACCCTAACCCTAGGCTACCCTTGACTGCTTCTGCCTCCAACAGATTTCCTAAGCACTAGTGTTTTAAGGAACAGCTTAAAAAGAGAATCCTAATGTGATTTCTTTATAATGGGTGTGTTCCTTATCTTATCCTAGTGTCTAAACTCTTCTCCATGGCTGGACCCCCAAATAATATTCCTTTACGTGCTAAGGGGTATCTAGAGAGTGGGATAGTTTTAATAACTACCCTAACCCTAACGCGTACCCTAACCCTAACTCCTACCCTAACCCTAACAGGTACCCTAATCCTAACCCGTACCCTAAACCGAGCCCTAACCCTAACACTAACCCTAACCCTAACCCATACCCTACGCCGTACCCGAATCCCTCCCCGAACCCGTACCCTAAGCCGTACCCTAAGCCTAACCCTAAGCCTAACCCTAACCCTAGGCTACCCTTGACTGCTTCTGCCTCCAATAGATTTCCTAAGCACTAGTGTTTTAAGGAACAGCTTAAAAAGAGAATCCTAATGTGATTTCTTTATAATGGGTGTGTTCCTTATCTTATCCTAGTGTCTAAACTCTTCTCCATGGCTGGACCCCCAAATAATATTCCTTTACGTGCTAAGGTGTAACTAGAGAGTGGGATAGGTTTAATAACTACCCTAACCCTAACGTGTACCCTAACCCTAACCCCTACCCTAACCCTAACACGTACCCTAATCCTAACCCGTACCCTAAACCGAGCCCTAACCCTAACACTAACCCTAACCCTAACCCTAACCCATACCCTACGCCGTACCCGAAGCCCTCCCCGAACCCGTACCCTAAGCCGTACCCTAAGCCTAACCCTAAGCCTAACCCTAACCCTAGGCTACCCTTGAATGCTTCTGCCTCCAATAGATTTCCTAAACACTAGTGTTTTAAGGAACAGCTTAAAAAGAGAATCCTAATGTGATTTCTTTATAATGGGTGTGTTCCTTATCTTTTCCTAGTGTCTAAACTCTTCTCCATGGCTGGACCCACAAATAATATTCCTTTACGTGCTAAGGGGTAACTAGAGAGTGGGATAGGTTTAATAACTACCCTAACCCTAACGTGTACCCTAACCCTAACCCCTACCCTAACCCTAACACGTAACCTAATCCTAACCCATACCCTAAACCGAGCCCTAACCCTAACACTAACCCTAACCCTAACCCATACCCTACGCCGTACCCGAAACCCTCCCCGAACCCGTACCCTAAGCCGTACCCTAAGCCTAACTCTAAGCCTAACCCTAACCCTAGGCTACCCTTGACTGCTTCTGCCTCCAATATATTTCCTAAGCACTAGTGTTTTAAGGAACAGCTTAAAAAGAGAATCCTAATGTGATTTCTTTATAATGGGTGTGTTCCTTATCTTATCCTAGTGTCTAAACTCTCCTCCATGGCTGGACCCCCAAATAATATTCCTTTACGTGCTAAGGGGTAACTAGAGAGTGGGATAGGTTTAATAACTAGCCTAACCGTAACGCGTACCCTAACGCTAACCCCTACCCTAACCCTAACACGTACCCTAATCCTAACCCGAACCCTAAACAGAGCCCTAACCCTAACACTAACCCTAACACTAACCCTAACCCATACCCTACGCCGTACCCGAAGCCCTCCCCGAAACCGTACCCTAAGCCCTACCCTAAGCCTAACCCTAAGCCTAACCCTAGGCTACCCTTGACTACTTCTGCCTCCAATAGATTTCCTAAGCACTAGTGTTTTAAGGAACAGCTTAAAAAGAGAATCCTAATGTGATTTCTTTATAATGGGTGTGTTCCTTATATTATCTTAGTGTCTAAACTCTTCTCCATGGCTGGACCCCCAAATAATATTCCTTTACGTGCTAAGGGGTATCTAGAGAGTGGGATAGATTTAATCACTACCCTAACCCTAACGCGTACCATAACCCTAACCCCTACCCTAACCCTAACACGTACCCTAATCCTAACCCGTACCCTAAACCGAGCCCTAACCCTAACACTAACCCTAACCCTAACCCTAACCCATACCCTACGCCGTACCCGAAGCCCTCCCCGAACCCGTACCCTAAGCCGTACCCTAAGCCTAACCCTAAGCCTAACTCTAACCCTAGGCTACCCTTGAGTGCTTCTGCCTCCAATAGATTTCCTAAGCACTAGTGTTTTAAGGAACAGCTTAAAAAGAGAATCCTAATGTGATTTCTTTATAATGTGTGTGTTCCTTATATTATCTTAGTGTCTAAACTCTTCTCCATGGCTGGACCCCCAAATAATATTCCTTTACGTGCTAAGGGGTATCTAGAGAGTGGGATAGGTTTAATAACTACCCTAACCCTAACGCGTACCCTAACCCTAACCCCTACCCTAAACCTAACACGTAACCTAATCCTAACCCATACCCTAAACCGAGCCCTAACCCTAACACTAACCCTAACCCTAACCCATACCCTACGCCGTACCCGAAACCCTCCCCGAACCCGTACCCTAAGCCGTACCCTAAGCCTAACCCTAAGCCTAACCCTTACCCTAGGCTACCCTTGACTGCTTCTGCCTCCAATATATTTCCTAAGCACTAGTGTTTTAAGGAACAGCTTAAAAAGAGAATCCTAATGTGATTTCTTTATAATGGGTGTGTTCCTTATCTTATCCTAGTGTCTAAACTCTTCTCCATGGCTGGACCCCCAAATAATATTCCTTTACGTGCTAAGGGGTAACTAGAGAGTGGGATAGGTTTAATAACTACCCTAACCGTAACGCGTACCCTAACGCTAACCCCTACCCTAACCCTAACACGTACCCTAATCCTAACCCGTACCCTAAACAGAGCCCTAACCCTAACACTAACCCTAACCCTAACCCTAACCCATACCCTACGCCGTACCCGAAGCCCTCCCCGAAACCGTACCCTAAGCCGTACCCTAAGCCTAACCCTAAGCCTAACCCTAACCCTAGGCTACCCTTGACTGCTTCTGCATCCAATAGATTTCCTAAGCACTAGTGTTTTAAGGAACAGCTTAAAAAGAGAATCCTAATGTGATTACTTTATAATGGGTGTGTTCCTTATCTTATCCTAGTGTCTAAACTCTTCTCCATGGCTGGACCCCCAAATAATATTCCTTTACGTGCTAAGGGGTAACTAGAGAGTGGGATAGGTTTAATAACTACCCTAACCCTAACGTGTACCCTAACGCTAACCCCTACCCTAACCCTAACACGTACCCTAATCCTAACCCGTACCCTAAACCGAGCCCTAACCCTAACACTAACCCTAACCCTAACCCTAACCCATACCCTACGCCATACCCGAAGCCCTCCCCGAACCCGTACCCTAAGCCGTACCCTAAGCCTAACCCTAAGCCTAACCCTAACCCTAGGCTACCCTTGACTGCTTCTGCCTCCAATAGATTTCCTAAGCAATAGTGTTTTAAGGAACAGCTTAAAAAGAGAATCCTAATGTGATTTCTTTATAATGTGTGTGTTCCTTATATTATCTTAGTGTCTAAACTCTTCTCCATGGCTGGACCCCCAAATAATATTCCTTTACGTGCTAAGGGGTATCTAGAGAGTGGGATAGGTTTAATAACTACCCTAACCCTAACGCGTACCCTAACCCTAACCCCTAACCTAACCCTAACACGTACCCTAATCCTAACCTGTACCCTAAACCGAGCCCTAACCCTAACACTAACCCTAACCCTAACCCTAACCCATACCCTACGCCGTACCCGAAGCCCTCCCCGAACCCGTACCCTAAGCCGTACCCTAAGCCTAACCCTAAGCCTAACCCTAACCCTAGGCTACCCTTGACTGCTTCTGCCTCCAACAGATTTCCTAAGCACTAGTGTTTTAAGGAACAGCTTAAAAAGAGAATCCTAATGTGATTTCTTTATAATGGGTGTGTTCCTTATCTTATCCTAGTGTCTAAACTCTTCTCCATGGCTGGACCCCCAAATAATATTCCTTTACGTGCTAAGGGGTATCTAGAGAGTGGGATAGTTTTAATAACTACCCTAACCCTAACGCGTACCCTAACCCTAACTCCTACCCTAACCCTAACAGGTACCCTAATCCTAACCCGTACCCTAAACCGAGCCCTAACCCTAACACTAACCCTAACCCTAACCCATACCCTACGCCGTACCCGAATCCCTCCCCGAACCCGTACCCTAAGCCGTACCCTAAGCCTAACCCTAAGCCTAACCCTAACCCTAGGCTACCCTTGACTGCTTCTGCCTCCAATAGATTTCCTAAGCACTAGTGTTTTAAGGAACAGCTTAAAAAGAGAATCCTAATGTGATTTCTTTATAATGGGTGTGTTCCTTATCTTATCCTAGTGTCTAAACTCTTCTCCATGGCTGGACCCCCAAATAATATTCCTTTACGTGCTAAGGTGTAACTAGAGAGTGGGATAGGTTTAATAACTACCCTAACCCTAACGCGTACCCTAACGCTAACCCCTACCCTAACCCTAACACGTACCCTAATCCTAACCCGTACCCTAAACCGAGCCCTAACCCTAACACTAACCCTAACCCTAACCCTAACCCATACCCTACGCCGTACCCGAAGCCCTCCCCGAACCCGTACCCTAAGCCGTACCCTAAGCCTAACCCTAACCCTAGGCTACCCTTGAATGCTTCTGCCTCCAATAGATATCCTAACCACTAGTGTTTTAAGGAACAGCTTAGAAAGTGAATCCTAATGTGATTTCTTTATAATGGGTGTGTTCCTTATATTATCCTAGTGTCTAAACTCTTCTCCATGGCTGGACCCCCAAATTATATTCCTTTATGTGCTAAGGGGTATCTAGAGAGTGGGATAGGTTTAATCACTACCCTAACCCTAACGCGTACCATAA
Organism: Balaenoptera physalus; assembly: GCF_965194825.1. Lineage (NCBI taxonomy): Eukaryota > Metazoa > Chordata > Mammalia > Artiodactyla > Balaenopteridae > Balaenoptera > Balaenoptera physalus. The sequence goes on from NW_028126223.1 coordinate 327,488, forward strand.
CCCTAACCCCTACCCTAACCCTAACACGTACCCTAATCCTAACCCGTACCCTAAACCGAGCCCTAACCCTAACACTAACCCTAACCCTAACCCTAACCCATACCCTACGCCGTACCCGAAGCCCTCCCCGAACCCGTACCCTAAGCCGTACCCTAAGCCTAACCCTAAGCCTAACCCTAACCCTAGGCTACCCTTGAATGCTTCTGCCTCCAATAGATTTCCTAAGCACTAGTGTTTTAAGGAACAGCTTAAAAAGAGAATCCTAATGTGATTTCTTTATAATGGGTGTGTTCCTTATCTTTTCCTAGTGTCTAAACTCTTCTCCATGGCTGGACCCACAAATAATATTCCTTTACGTGCTAAGGGGTAACTAGAGAGTGGGATAGGTTTAATAACTACCCTAACCGTAACGCGTACCCTAACGGTAACCCCTACCCTAACCCTAACACGTACCCTAATCCTAACCCGTACCCTAAACCGAGCCCTAACCCTAACACTAACCGTAACCCTAACCCTAACCCATACCCTACGCCGTACCCGAAGCCCTCCCCGAACCCGTACCCTAAGCCGTACCCTAAGCCTAACCCTAAGCCTAACCCTAACCCTAGGCTACCCTTGACTGCTTCTGCCTCCAATAGATTTCCTAAGCACTAGTGTTTTAAAGAACAGCTTAAAAAGAGAATCCTAATGTGATTTCTTTATAATGGGTGTGTTCCTTATCTAATCCTAGTGTCTAAACTCTTCTCCATGGCTGGACCCCCAAATAATATTCCTTTATGTGCTAAGGGGTATCTAGAGAGTGGGATAGGTTTAATCACTACCCTAACCCTAACGCGTACCATAACCCTAACCCCTACCCTAACCCTAACACGTACCCTAATCCTAACCCGTACCCTAAACCGAGCCCTAACCCTAACACTAACCCTAACCCTAACCCTAACCCATACCCTACGCTGTACCCGAAGCCCTCCCCGAACCCGTACCCTAAGCCGTACCCTAAGCCTAACCCTAAGCCTAACTCTAACCCTAGGCTACCCTTGACTGCTTCTGCCTCCAATAGATTTCCTAAGCACTAGTGTTTTAAGGAACAGCTTAAAAAGAGAATCCTAATGTGATTTCTTTATAATGTGTGTGTTCCTTATATTATCTTAGTGTCTAAACTCTTCTCCATGGCTGGACCCCCAAATAATATTCCTTTACGTGCTAAGGGGTATGTAGAGAGTGGGATAGGTTTAATAACTACCCTAACCCTAACGCGTACCCTAACCCTAACCCCTAACCTAACCCTAACACGTACCCTAAACCTAACCTGTACCCTAAACCGAGCCCTAACCCTAACACTAACCCTAACCCATACCCTACGCCGTACCCGAAGCCCTCCCCGAACCCGTACCCTAAGCTGTACCCTAAGCCTAACCCTAAGCCTAACCCTAACCCTAGGCTACCCTTGACTGCTTCTGCCTCCAATAGATTTCCTAAGCACTAGTGTTTTAAAGAACAGCTTAAAAAGAGAATCCTAATGTGATTTCTTTATAATGGGTGTGTTCCTTATCTTATCCTAGTGTGTAAACTCTTCTCCATGGCTGGACACCCAAATAATATTCCTTTACGTGCTAAGGGGTAACTAGAGAGTGGGATAGGTTTAATAACTACCCTAACCCTAAAGCGTACCCTAACGCTAACTCCTTCCCTAACCCTAACACGTACCCTAATCCTAACCCGTACCCTAAACCGAGCCCTAACACTAACACTAACCCTAACCCTAACCCTAACCCATACCCTACGCCGTACCCGAAGCCCTCCCCGAACCCGTACCCTAAGCCGTACCCTAAGCCTAACCCTAAGCCTAACCCTAACCCTAGGCTACCCTTGACTGTTTCTGCCTCCAATAGATTTCCTAAGCACTAATGTTTTAAGGAACAGCTTAAAAAGTAAATCCTAATGTGATTTCTTTATAATGGGTGTGTTCCTTATCTAATCCTAGTGTCTAAACTCTTCTCCATGGCTGGACCCCCAAATAATATTCCTTCGTGTGCTAAGGGGTATCTAGAGAGTGGGATAGGTTTAATCACTACCCTAACCCTAACGCGTACCATAACCCTAACCCCTACCCTAACCCTAACACGTACCCTAATCCTAACCCGTACCCTAAACCGAGCCCTAACCCTAACACTAACCCTAACCCTAACCCTAACCCATACCCTACGCCGTACCCGAAGCCCTCCCCGAAACCGTACCCTAAGCCGTACCCTAAGCCTAACCCTAAGCCTAACCCTAACCCTAGGCTACCCTTGACTGCTTCTGCCTCCAATATATTTCCTAAGCACTAGTGTTTTAAGGAACAGCTTAAAAAGAGAATCCTAATGTGATTTCTTTATAATGTGTGTGTTCCTTATATTATCTTAGTGTCTAAACTCTTCTCCATGGCTGGACCCCCAAATAATATTCCTTTACGTGCTAAGGGGTATCTAGAGAGTGGGATAGGTTTAATCACTACCCTAACCCTAACGCGTACCATAACCCTAACTCCTACCCTAACCCTAACACGTACCCTAATCCTAACCCGTACCCTAAACCGAGCCCTAACCCTAACACTAACCCTAACCCTAACCCTAACCCATACCCTACGCCGTACCCGAAGCCCTCCCCGAACCCGTACCCTAAGCCGTACCCTAAGCCTAACCCTAAGCCTAACTCTAACCCTAGGCTACCCTTGACTGCTTCTGCCTCCAATAGATTTCCTAAGCACTAGTGTTTTAAGGAACAGCTTAAAAAGAGAATCCTAATGTGATTTCTTTATAATGTGTGTGTTCCTTATATTATCTTAGTGTCTAAACTCTTCTCCATGGCTGGACCCCCAAATAATATTCCTTTACGTGCTAAGGGGTATCTAGAGAGTGGGATAGGTTTAATAACTACCCTAACCCTAACGCGTACCCTAACCCTAACCCCTAACCTAACCCTAACACGTACCCTAATCCTAAACTGTACCCTAAACCGAGCCCTAACCCTAACACTAACCCTAACCCTAACCCTAACCCATACCCTACGCCGTACCCGAAGCCCTCCCCGAACCCGTACCCTAAGCTGTACCCTAAGCCTAACCCTAAGCCTAACCCTAACCCTAGGCTACCCTTGACTGCTTCTGCCTCCAATAGATTTCCTAAGCACTAGTGTTTTAAAGAACAGCTTAAAAAGAGAATCCTAATGTGATTTCTTTATAATGGGTGTGTTCCTTATCTTATCCTAGTGTGTAAACTCTTCTCCATGGCTGGACACCCAAATAATATTCCTTTACGTGCTAAGGGGTAACTAGAGAGTGGGATAGGTTTAATAACTACCCTAACCCTAACGCGTACCCTAACGCTAACTCCTTCCCTAACCCTAACACGTACCCTAATCCTAACCCGTACCCTAAACCGAGCCCTAACACTAACACTAACCCTAACCCTAACCCTAACCCATACCCTACGCCGTACCCGAAGCCCTCCCCGAACCCGTACCCTAAGCCGTACCCTAAGCCTAACCCTAAGCCTAACCCTAACCCTAGGCTACCCTTGACTGTTTCTGCCTCCAATAGATTTCCTAAGCACTAGTGTTTTAAGGAACAGCTTAAAAAGTAAATCCTAATGTGATTTCTTTATAATGGGTGTGTTCCTTATCTAATCCTAGTGTCTAAACTCTTCTCCATGGCTGGACCCCCAAATAATATTCCTTCGTGTGCTAAGGGGTATCTAGAGAGTGGGATAGGTTTAATCACTACCCTAACCCTAACGCGTATCATAACCCTAACCCCTACCCTAACCCTAACACGTACCCTAATCCTAACCCGTACCCTAAACCGAGCCCTAACCCTAACACTAACCCTAACCTTAATCCTAACCCATACCCTACGCCGTACCCGAAGCCCTCCCCGAAACCGTACCCTAAGCCGTACCCTAAGCCTAACCCTAAGCCTAACCCTAACCCTAGGCTACCCTTGACTGCTTCTGCCTCCAATATATTTCCTAAGCACTAGTGTTTTAAGGAACAGCTTAAAAAGAGAATCCTAATGTGATTTCTTTATAATGTGTGTGTTCCTTATATTATCTTAGTGTCTAAACTCTTCTCCATGGCTGGACCCCCAAATAATATTCCTTTACGTGCTAAGGGGTATCTAGAGATTGGGATAGGTTTAATCACTACCCTAACCCTAACGCGTACCATAACCCTAACCCCTACCCTAACCCTAACACGTACCCTAATCCTAACCCGTACCCTAAACCGAGCCCTAACCCTAACACTAACCCTAACCCTAACCCTAACCCATACCCTACGCCGTACCCGAAGCCCTCCCCGAACCCGTACCCTAAGCCGTACCCTAAGCCTAACCCTAAGCCTAACTCTAACCCTAGGCTACCCTTGACTGCTTCTGCCTCCAATAGATTTCCTAAGCACTAGTGTTTTAAGGAACAGCTTAAAAAGAGAATCCTAATGTGATTTCTTTATAATGTGTGTGTTCCTTATATTATCTTAGTGTCTAAACTCTTCTCCATGGGTGGACCCCCAAATAATATTCCTTTACGTGCTAAGGGGTATCTAGAGAGTGGGATAGGTTTAATAACTACCCTAACCCTAACGCGTACCCTAACCCTAACCCCTAACCTAACCCTAACACGTACCCTAATCCTAACCTGTACCCTAAACCGAGCCCTAACCCTAACACTAACCCTAACCCTAACCCTAACCCATACCCTACGCCGTACCCGAAGCCCTCCCCGAACCCGTACCCTAAGCTGTACCCTAAGCCTAACCCTAAGCCTAACCCTAAACCTAGGCTACCCTTGACTGCTTCTGCCTCCAATAGATTTCCTAAGCACTAGTGTTTTAAAGAACAGCTTAAAAAGAGATTCCTAATGTGATTTCTTTATAATGGGTGTGTTCCTTATCTTATCCTAGTGTGTAAACTCTTCTCCATGGCTGGACACCCAAATAATATTCCTTTACGTGCTAAGGGGTAACTAGAGTGTGGGATAGGTTTAATAACTACCCTAACCCTAACGCGTACCCTAACGCTAACTCCTTCCCTAACCCTAACACGTACCCTAATCCTAACCCGTACCCTAAACCGAGCCCTAACACTAACACTAACCCTAACCCTAACCCTAACCCATACCCTACGCCGTACCCGAAGCCCTCCCCGAACCCGTACCCTAAGCCGTACCCTAAGCCTAACCCTAAGCCTAACCCTAACCCTAGGCTACCCTTGACTGTTTCTGCCTCCAATAGATTTCCTAAGCACTAGTGTTTTAAGGAACAGCTTAAAAAGTAAATCCTAATGTGATTTCTTTATAATGGGTGTCTTCCTTATCTAATCCTAGTGTCTAAACTCTTCTCCATGGCTGGACCCCCAAATAATATTCCTTCGTGTGCTAAGGGGTATCTAGAGAGTGGGATAGGTTTAATCACTACCCTAACCCTAACGCGTACCATAACCCTAACCCCTACCCTAACCCTAACATGTACCCTAATCCTAACCCATACCCTAAACCGAGCCCTAACCCTAACACTAACCCTAACCCTAACCCTAACCCATACCCTACACCGTACCCGAAGCCCTCCCCGAACCCGTACCCTAAGCCGTACCCTAAGCCTAACCCTAAGCCTAACTCTAACCCTAGGCTACCCTTGAGTGCTTCTGCCTCCAATAGATTTCCTAAGCACTAGTGTTTTAAGGAACAGCTTAAAAAGAGAATCCTAATGTGATTTCTTTATAATGTGTGTGTTCCTTATATTATCTTAGTGTCTAAACTCTTCTCCATGGCTGGACCCCCAAATAATATTCCTTTACGTGCTAAGGGGTATCTAGAGAGTGGGATAGGTTTAATAACTACCCTAACCCTAACGCGTACCCTAACCCTAACCCCTACCCTAACCCTAACACGTAACCTAATCCTAATCCATACCCTAAACCGAGCCCTAACCCTAACACTAACCCTAACCCTAACCCATACCCTACGCCGTACCCGAAACCCTCCCCGAACCCGTACCCTAAGCCGTACCCTAAGCCTAACCCTAAGCCTAACCCTAACCCTAGGCTACCCTTGACTGCTTCTGCCTCCAATATATTTCCTAAGCACTAGTGTTTTAAGGAACAGCTTAAAAAGAGAATCCTAATGTGATTTCTTTATAATGGGTGTGTTCCTTATCTTATCCTAGTGTCTAAACTCTTCTCCATGGCTGGACCCCCAAATAATATTCCTTTACGTGATAAGGGGTAACTAGAGAGTGGGATAGGTTTAATAACTACCCTAACCGTCACGCGTACCCTAACGCTAACCCCTACCCTAACCCTAACACGTACCCTAATCCTAACCCGTACCCTAAACAGAGCCCTAACCCTAACACTAACCCTAACCCTAACCCTAACCCATACCCTACGCCGTACCTGAAGCCCTCCCCGAAACCGTACCCTAAGCCGTACCCTAAGCCTAACCCTAAGCCTAACTCTAACCCTAGGCTACCCTTGACTGCTTCTGCCTCCAATAGATTTCCTAAGCACTAGTGTTTTAAGGAACAGCTTAAAAAGAGAATCCTAATGTGATTTCTTTATACTGGGTGTGTTCCTTATACTATCCTAGTGTCTAAACTCTTCTCCATGGCTGGACCCCCAAATAATATTCCTTTACGTGCTAAGGGGTATCTAGAGAGTGGGATAGGTTTAATAACTACCCTAACCCTAACGCGTACCCTAACCCTAACCACTAACCTAACCCTAACACGTACCCTAATCCTAACCTGTACCCTAAACCGAGCCCTAACCCTAACACTAACCTTAACCCTAACCCTAACCCATACCTTACGCCGTACCCGAAGCCCTCCCCGAACCCGTACCCTAAGCCGTACCCTAAGCCTAACCCTAAGCCTAACCCTAACCCTAGGCTACCCTTGACTGCTTCTGCCTCCAACAGATTTCCTAAGCACTAGTGTTTTAAGGAACAGCTTAAAAAGAGAATCCTAATGTGATTTCTTTATAATGGGTGTGTTCCTTATCTTATCCTAGTGTCTAAACTCTTCTCCATGGCTGGACCCCCAAATAATATTCCTTTACGTGCTAAGGTGTAACTAGAGAGTGGGATAGGTTTAATAACTACCCTAACCCTAACGCGTACCCTAACGCTAACCCCTACCCTAACCCTAACACGTACCCTAATCCTAACCCATACCCTAAACCGAGCCCTAAACCTAACACTAACCCTAACCCTAACCCTAACCCATACCCTACGCCGTACCCGAAGCCCTCCCCGAACCCGTACCCTAAGCCATACCCTAAGCCTAACCCTAACCCTAGGCTACCCTTGACTGCTTCTGCCTCCAATAGATTTCCTAAGCACTAGTGTTTTAAGGAACAGCTTAAAAAGAGAATCCTAATGTGATTTCTTTATAATGTGTGTGTTCCTTATATTATCTTAGTTTCTAAACTCTTCTCCATGGCTGGACCCCCAAATAATATTCCTTTACGTGCTAATGGGTATCTAGAGAGTGGGATAGGTTTAATAACTACCCTAACCCTAACGCGTACCCTACCCCTAACCCCTAACCTAACCCTAACACGTACCCTAATCCTAACCCGTACCCTAAACCGAGCCCTAACCCAAACACTAACCCTAAACCTAACCCTAACCCATACCCTACGCCGTACCCGAAGCCCTCCCCGAACCCGTACCCTAAGCCATACCCTAAGCCTAACCCTAAGCCTAACCCTAACCCTAGGCTACCCTTGACTGCTTCTGCCTCCAATAGATTTCCTAAGCACTAGTGTTTTAAGGAACAGCTTAAAAAGAGAATCCTAATGTGATTTCTTTATAATGGGTGTGTTCCTTATCTTATCCTAGTGTCTAAACTCTTCTCCATGGCTGGACCCCCAAATAATATTCCTTTACGTGCTAAGGGGTATCTAGAGAGTGGGATAGGTTTAATAACTACCCTAACCCTAACGCGTACCCTAACCCTAAACCCTACCCTAACCCTAACACGTACCCTAATCCTAACCCGTAACCTAAACCGAGGCCTAACCCTAACACTAACCCTAACCCTAACCCTAACCCATAACCTACGCCGTACCCGAAGCCCTCCCCGAACCCGTACCCTAAGCCGTACCCTAAGCCTAACCCTAAGCCTAACCCTAAACGTAGGCTACCCTTGACTGCTTCTGCCTCCAATAGATTTCCTAAGCACTAGTGTTTTAAGGAACAGCTTAAAAATAGAATCCTAATGTTATTTCTGTATAATGGGTGTGTTTCTTATCTTATCCTAGTGTCTAAACTCTTCTCCATGGCTGGACCCCCAAATAATATTCCTTTACGTGCTAAGGGGTAACTAGAGAGTGGGATAGGTTTAATAACTACCCTAACCCTAACGCGTACCCTAACGCTAACCCTTACCCTAACCCTAACACGTACCCTAATCCTAACCTGTAACGTAAACCGAGCCCTAACCCTAACACTAACCCTAACCCTAACCCTAACCCATACCCTACGCCGTACCCGAAGCCCTCCCCGAACCCATACCCTAAGCCGTACCCTACGCCTAACCCTAAGCCTAACCCTAACCCTAGGCTACCCTTGACTGTTTCTGCCTCCAATAGATTTCCTAAGCACTAGTGTTTTAAGGAACAGCTTAAAAAGTAAATCCTAATGTGATTTCTTTATAATGGGTGTGTTCCTTATCTAATCCTAGTGTCTAAACTCTTCTCCATGGCTGGACCCCCAAATAATATTCCTTCGTGTGCTAAGGGGTATCTAGAGAGTGGGATAGGTTTAATCACTACCCTAACCCTAACGCGTATCATAACCCTAACCCCTACCCTAACCCTAACACGTACCCTAATCCTAACCCGTACCCTAAACCGAGCCCTAACCCTAACACTAACCCTAACCTTAATCCTAACCCATACCCTACGCCGTACCCGAAGCCCTCCCCGAAACCGTACCCTAAGCCGTACCCTAAGCCTAACCCTAAGCCTAACCCTAACCCTAGGCTACCCTTGACTGCTTCTGCCTCCAATATATTTCCTAAGCACTAGTGTTTTAAGGAACAGCTTAAAAAGAGAATCCTAATGTGATTTCTTTATAATGTGTGTGTTCCTTATATTATCTTAGTGTCTAAACTCTTCTCCATGGCTGGACCCCCAAATAATATTCCTTTACGTGCTAAGGGGTATCTAGAGAGTGGGATAGGTTTAATCACTACCCTAACCCTAACGCGTACCATAACCCTAACCCCTACCCTAACCCTAACACGTACCCTAATCCTAACCCGTACCCTAAACCGAGCCATAACCCTAACACTAACCCTAACCCTAACCCTAACCCATACCCTACGCCGTACCCGAAGCCCTCCCCGAACCCGTACCCTAAGCCGTACCCTAAGCCTAACCCTAAGCCTAACTCTAACCCTAGGCTACCCTTGACTGCTTCTGCCTCCAATAGATTTCCTAAGCATTAGTGTTTTAAGGAACAGCTTAAAAAGAGAATCCTAATGTGATTTCTTTATAATGTGTGTGTTCCTTATATTATCTTAGTGTCTAAACTCTTCTCCATGGGTGGACCCCCAAATAATATTCCTTTACGTGCTAAGGGGTATCTAGAGAGTGGGATAGGTTTAATAACTACCCTAACCCTAACGCGTACCCTAACCCTAACCCCTAACCTAACCCTAACACGTACCCTAATCCTAACCTGTACCCTAAACCGAGCCCTAACCCTAACACTAACCCTAACCCTAACCCTAACCCATACCCTACGCCGTACCCGAAGCCCTCCCCGAACCCGTACCCTAAGCTGTACCCTAAGCCTAACCCTAAGCCTAACCCTAAACCTAGGCTACCCTTGACTGCTTCTGCCTCCAATAGATTTCCTAAGCACTAGTGTTTTAAAGAACAGCTTAAAAAGAGAATCCTAATGTGATTTCTTTATAATGGGTGTGTTCCTTATCTTATCCTAGTGTGTAAACTCTTCTCCATGGCTGGACACCCAAATAATATTCCTTTACGTGCTAAGGGGTAACTAGAGTGTGGGATAGGTTTAATAACTACCCTAACCCTAACGCGTACCCTAACGCTAACTCCTTCCCTAACCCTAACACGTACCCTAATCCTAACCCGTACCCTAAACCGAGCCCTAACACTAACACTAACCCTAACCCTAACCCTAACCCATACCCTACGCCGTACCCGAAGCCCTCCCCGAACCCGTACCCTAAGCCGTACCCTAAGCCTAACCCTAAGCCTAACCCTAACCCTAGGCTACCCTTGACTGTTTCTGCCTCCAATAGATTTCCTAAGCACTAGTGTTTTAAGGAACAGCTTAAAAAGTAAATCCTAATGTGATTTCTTTATAATGGGTGTCTTCCTTATCTAATCCTAGTGTCTAAACTCTTCTCCATGGCTGGACCCCCAAATAATATTCCTTCGTGTGCTAAGGGGTATCTAGAGAGTGGGATAGGTTTAATCACTACCCTAACCCTAACGCGTACCATAACCCTAACCCCTACCCTAACCCTAACATGTACCCTAATCCTAACCCATACCCTAAACCGAGCCCTAACCCTAACACTAACCCTAACCCTAACCCTAACCCATACCCTACACCGTACCCGAAGCCCTCCCCGAACCCGTACCCTAAGCCCTACCCTAAGCCTAACCCTAAGCCTAACTCTAACCCTAGGCTACCCTTGAGTGCTTCTGCCTCCAATAGATTTCCTAAGCACTAGTGTTTTAAGGAACAGCTTAAAAAGAGAATCCTAATGTGATTTCTTTATAATGTGTGTGTTCCTTATATTATCTTAGTGTCTAAACTCTTCTCCATGGCTGGACCCCCAAATAATATTCCTTTACGTGCTAAGGGGTATCTAGAGAGTGGGATAGGTTTAATAACTACCCTAACCCTAACGCGTACCCTAACCCTAACCCCTACCCTAACCCTAACACGTAACCTAATCCTAATCCATACCCTAAACCGAGCCCTAACCCTAACACTAACCCTAACCCTAACCCATACCCTACGCCGTACCCGAAACCCTCCCCGAACCCGTACCCTAAGCCGTACCCTAAGCCTAACCCTAAGCCTAACCCTAACCCTAGGCTACCCTTGACTGCTTCTGCCTCCAATATATTTCCTAAGCACTAGTGTTTTAAGGAACAGCTTAAAAAGAGAATCCTAATGTGATTTCTTTATAATGGGTGTGTTCCTTATCTTATCCTAGTGTCTAAACTCTTCTCCATGGCTGGACCCCCAAATAATATTCCTTTACGTGATAAGGGGTAACTAGAGAGTGGGATAGGTTTAATAACTACCCTAACCGTCACGCGTACCCTAACGCTAACCCCTACCCTAACCCTAACACGTACCCTAATCCTAACCCGTACCCTAAACAGAGCCCTAACCCTAACACTAACCCTAACCCTAACCCTAACCCATACCCTACGCCGTACCTGAAGCCCTCCCCGAAACCGTACCCTAAGCCGTACCCTAAGCCTAACCCTAAGCCTAACTCTAACCCTAGGCTACCCTTGACTGCTTCTGCCTCCTATAGATTTCCTAAGCACTAGTGTTTTAAGGAACAGCTTAAAAAGAGAATCCTAATGTGATTTCTTTATACTGGGTGTGTTCCTTATACTATCCTAGTGTCTAAACTCTTCTCCATGGCTGGACCCCCAAATAATATTCCTTTACGTGCTAAGGGGTATCTAGAGAGTGGGATAGGTTTAATAACTACCCTAACCCTAACGCGTACCCTAACCCTAACCACTAACCTAACCCTAACACGTACCCTAATCCTAACCTGTACCCTAAACCGAGCCCTAACCCTAACACTAACCTTAACCCTAACCCTAACCCATACCTTACGCCGTACCCGAAGCCCTCCCCGAACCCGTACCCTAAGCCGTACCCTAAGCCTAACCCTAAGCCTAACCCTAACCCTAGGCTACCCTTGACTGCTTCTGCCTCCAACAGATTTCCTAAGCACTAGTGTTTTAAGGAACAGCTTAAAAAGAGAATCCTAATGTGATTTCTTTATAATGGGTGTGTTCCTTATCTTATCCTAGTGTCTAAACTCTTCTCCATGGCTGGACCCCCAAATAATATTCCTTTACGTGCTAAGGTGTAACTAGAGAGTGGGATAGGTTTAATAACTACCCTAACCCTAACGCGTACCCTAACGCTAACCCCTACCCTAACCCTAACACGTACCCTAATCCTAACCCATACCCTAAACCGAGCCCTAAACCTAACACTAACCCTAACCCTAACCCTAACCCATACCCTACGCCGTACCCGAAGCCCTCCCCGAACCCGTACCCTAAGCCATACCCTAAGCCTAACCCTAACCCTAGGCTACCCTTGACTGCTTCTGCCTCCAATAGATTTCCTAACCACTAGTGTTTTAAGGAACAGCTTAGAAAGTGAATCCTAATGTGATTTCTTTATAATTGGGTGTGTTCCTTATCTAATCCTAGTGTCTAAACTCTTCTCCATGGCTGGACCCCCAAATTATATTCCTTTATGTGCTAAGGGGTATCTAGAGAGTGGGATAGGTTTAATCACTACCCTAACCCTAACGCGTACCATAACCCTAACCCCTACCCTAACACTAACACGTACCCTAATCCTAACCCGTACCCTAAACCGAGCCCTAACCCTAACACTAACCCTAACCCTAACCCTAACCCATACCCTACGCCGTACCCGAAGCCCTCCCCGAACCCGTACCCTAAGCCGTACCCTAAGCCTAACCCTAACCCTACGCTACCCTTGACTGCTTCTGCCTCCAATAGATTTCCTAAGCACTAGTGTTTTAAAGAACAGCTTAAAAAGAGAATCCTAATGTGATTTCTTTATAATGGGTGTGTTCCTTATCTTATCCTAGTGTGTAAACTCTTCTCCATGGCTGGACCCCCAAATAATATTCCTGTACGTGCTAAGGGGTAACTAGAGAGTGGGATAGGTTTAATAACTACCCTAACCCTAACGCGTACCCTAACGCTAACTCCTTCCCTAACCCTAACACGTACCCTAATCCTAACCCGTACCCTAAACCGAGCCCTAACACTAACACTAACCCTAACCCTAACCCTAACCCATACCCTACGCCGTACCCGAAGCCCTCCCCGAACCCGTACCCTAAGCCGTACCCTAAGCCTAACCCTAAGCCTAACCCTAACCCTAGGCTACCCTTGACTGTTTCTGCCTCCAATAGTTTTCCTAAGCACTAGTGTTTTAAGGAAGAGCTTAAAAAGTAAATCCTAATGTGATTTCTTTATAATGGGTGTGTTCCTTATCTAATCCTAGTGTCTAAACTCTTCTCCATGGCTGGACCCCCAAATAATATTCCTTCGTGTGCTAAGGGGTATCTAGAGAGTGGGATAGGTTTAATCACTACCCTAACCCTAACGCGTACCATAACCCTAACCCCTACCCTAACCCTAACACGTACCCTAATCCTAACCCGTAACCTAAACCGAGCCCTAACCCTAACACTAACCCTAACCCTAACCCTAACCCATACCCTACGCCGTACCCGAAGCACTCCCCGAAACCGTACCCTAAGCCGTACCCTAAGCCTAACCCTAAGCCTAACTCTAACCCTAGGCTACCCTTGACTGCTTCTGCCTCCAATAGATTTCCTAAGCACTAGTGTTTTAAGGAACAGCTTAAAAAGAGAATCCTAATGTGATTTCTTTATAATGTGTGTTTTCCTTATATTATCTTAGTGTCTAAACTCTTCTCCATGGCTGGACCCCCAAATAATATTCCTTTACGTGCTAATGGGTATCTAGAGAGTGGGATAGGTTTAATAACTACCCTAACCCTAACGCGTACCCTACCCCTAACCCCTAACCTAACCCTAACACGTACCCTAATCCTAACCCGTACCCTAAACCGAGCCCTAACCCAAACACTAACCCTAAACCTAACCCTAACCCATACCCTACGCCGTACCCGAAGCCCTCCCCGAACCCGTACCCTAAGCCGTACCCTAAGCCTAACCCTAAGCCTAACCCTAACCCTAGGCTACCCTTTACTGCTTCTGCCTCCAATAGATTTCCTAAGCACTAGTGTTTTAAGGAACAGCTTAAAAAGAGAATCCTAATGTGATTTCTTTATAATGGGTGTGTTCCTTATCTTATCCTAGTGTCTAAACTCTTCTCCATGGCTGGACCCCCAAATAATATTCCTTTACGTGCTAAGGGGTATCTAGAGAGTGGGATAGGTTTAATAACTACCCTAACCCTAACGCGTACCCTAACCCTAAACCCTACCCTAACCCTAACACGTACCCTAATCCTAACCCGTAACCTAAACCGAGGCCTAACCCTAACACTAACCCTAACCCTAACCCTAACCCATAACCTACGCCGTACCCGAAGCCCTCCCCGAACCCGTACCCTAAGCCGTACCCTAAGCCTAACCCTAAGCCTAACCCTAAACGTAGGCTACCCTTGACTGCTTCTGCCTCCAATAGATTTCCTAAGCACTAGTGTTTTAAGGAACAGCTTAAAAATAGAATCCTAATGTTATTTCTGTATAATGGGTGTGTTTCTTATCTTATCCTAGTGTCTAAACTCTTCTCCATGGCTGGACCCCCAAATAATATTCCTTTACGTGCTAAGGGGTAACTAGAGAGTGGGATAGGTTTAATAACTACCCTAACCCTAACGCGTACCCTAACGCTAACCCTTACCCTAACCCTAACACGTACCCTAATCCTAACCTGTAACGTAAACCGAGCCCTAACCCTAACACTAACCCTAACCCTAACCCTAACCCATACCCTACGCCGTACCCGAAGCCCTCCCCGAACCCATACCCTAAGCCGTACCCTAAGCCTAACCCTAAGCCTAACTCTAACCCTAGGCTACCCTTGACTGCTTCTGCCTCCAATAGATTTCCTAAGCATTAGTGTTTTAAGGAACAGCTTAAAAAGAGAATCCTAATGTGATTTCTTTATAATGTGTGTGTTCCTTATATTATCTTAGTGTCTAAACTCTTCTCCATGGGTGGACCCCCAAATAATATTCCTTTACGTGCTAAGGGGTATCTAGAGAGTGGGATAGGTTTAATAACTACCCTAACCCTAACGCGTACCCTAACCCTAACCCCTAACCTAACCCTAACACGTACCCTAATCCTAACCTGTACCCTAAACCGAGCCCTAACCCTAACACTAACCCTAACCCTAACCCTAACCCATACCCTACGCCGTACCCGAAGCCCTCCCCGAACCCGTACCCTAAGCTGTACCCTAAGCCTAACCCTAAGCCTAACCCTAAACCTAGGCTACCCTTGACTGCTTCTGCCTCCAATAGATTTCCTAAGCACTAGTGTTTTAAAGAACAGCTTAAAAAGAGAATCCTAATGTGATTTCTTTATAATGGGTGTGTTCCTTATCTTATCCTAGTGTGTAAACTCTTCTCCATGGCTGGACACCCAAATAATATTCCTTTACGTGCTAAGGGGTAACTAGAGTGTGGGATAGGTTTAATAACTACCCTAACCCTAACGCGTACCCTAACGCTAACTCCTTCCCTAACCCTAACACGTACCCTAATCCTAACCCGTACCCTAAACCGAGCCCTAACACTAACACTAACCCTAACCCTAACCCTAACCCATACCCTACGCCGTACCCGAAGCCCTCCCCGAACCCGTACCCTAAGCCGTACCCTAAGCCTAACCCTAAGCCTAACCCTAACCCTAGGCTACCCTTGACTGTTTCTGCCTCCAATAGATTTCCTAAGCACTAGTGTTTTAAGGAACAGCTTAAAAAGTAAATCCTAATGTGATTTCTTTATAATGGGTGTCTTCCTTATCTAATCCTAGTGTCTAAACTCTTCTCCATGGCTGGACCCCCAAATAATATTCCTTCGTGTGCTAAGGGGTATCTAGAGAGTGGGATAGGTTTAATCACTACCCTAACCCTAACGCGTACCATAACCCTAACCCCTACCCTAACCCTAACATGTACCCTAATCCTAACCCATACCCTAAACCGAGCCCTAACCCTAACACTAACCCTAACCCTAACCCTAACCCATACCCTACACCGTACCCGAAGCCCTCCCCGAACCCGTACCCTAAGCCGTACCCTAAGCCTAACCCTAAGCCTAACTCTAACCCTAGGCTACCCTTGAGTGCTTCTGCCTCCAATAGATTTCCTAAGCACTAGTGTTTTAAGGAACAGCTTAAAAAGAGAATCCTAATGTGATTTCTTTATAATGTGTGTGTTCCTTATATTATCTTAGTGTCTAAACTCTTCTCCATGGCTGGACCCCCAAATAATATTCCTTTACGTGCTAAGGGGTATCTAGAGAGTGGGATAGGTTTAATAACTACCCTAACCCTAACGCGTACCCTAACCCTAACCCCTACCCTAACCCTAACACGTAACCTAATCCTAATCCATACCCTAAACCGAGCCCTAACCCTAACACTAACCCTAACCCTAACCCATACCCTACGCCGTACCCGAAACCCTCCCCGAACCCGTACCCTAAGCCGTACCCTAAGCCTAACCCTAAGCCTAACCCTAACCCTAGGCTACCCTTGACTGCTTCTGCCTCCAATATATTTCCTAAGCACTAGTGTTTTAAGGAACAGCTTAAAAAGAGAATCCTAATGTGATTTCTTTATAATGGGTGTGTTCCTTATCTTATCCTAGTGTCTAAACTCTTCTCCATGGCTGGACCCCCAAATAATATTCCTTTACGTGATAAGGGGTAACTAGAGAGTGGGATAGGTTTAATAACTACCCTAACCGTCACGCGTACCCTAACGCTAACCCCTACCCTAACCCTAACACGTACCCTAATCCTAACCCGTACCCTAAACAGAGCCCTAACCCTAACACTAACCCTAACCCTAACCCTAACCCATACCCTACGCCGTACCTGAAGCCCTCCCCGAAACCGTACCCTAAGCCGTACCCTAAGCCTAACCCTAAGCCTAACTCTAACCCTAGGCTACCCTTGACTGCTTCTGCCTCCAATAGATTTCCTAAGCACTAGTGTTTTAAGGAACAGCTTAAAAAGAGAATCCTAATGTGATTTCTTTATACTGGGTGTGTTCCTTATACTATCCTAGTGTCTAAACTCTTCTCCATGGCTGGACCCCCAAATAATATTCCTTTACGTGCTAAGGGGTATCTAGAGAGTGGGATAGGTTTAATAACTACCCTAACCCTAACGCGTACCCTAACCCTAACCACTAACCTAACCCTAACACGTACCCTAATCCTAACCTGTACCCTAAACCGAGCCCTAACCCTAACACTAACCTTAACCCTAACCCTAACCCATACCTTACGCCGTACCCGAAGCCCTCCCCGAACCCGTACCCTAAGCCGTACCCTAAGCCTAACCCTAAGCCTAACCCTAACCCTAGGCTACCCTTGACTGCTTCTGCCTCCAACAGATTTCCTAAGCACTAGTGTTTTAAGGAACAGCTTAAAAAGAGAATCCTAATGTGATTTCTTTATAATGGGTGTGTTCCTTATCTTATCCTAGTGTCTAAACTCTTCTCCATGGCTGGACCCCCAAATAATATTCCTTTACGTGCTAAGGTGTAACTAGAGAGTGGGATAGGTTTAATAACTACCCTAACCCTAACGCGTACCCTAACGCTAACCCCTACCCTAACCCTAACACGTACCCTAATCCTAACCCATACCCTAAACCGAGCCCTAAACCTAACACTAACCCTAACCCTAACCCTAACCCATACCCTACGCCGTACCCGAAGCCCTCCCCGAACCCGTACCCTAAGCCATACCCTAAGCCTAACCCTAACCCTAGGCTACCCTTGACTGCTTCTGCCTCCAATAGATTTCCTAACCACTAGTGTTTTAAGGAACAGCTTAGAAAGTGAATCCTAATGTGATTTCTTTATAATTGGGTGTGTTCCTTATCTAATCCTAGTGTCTAAACTCTTCTCCATGGCTGGACCCCCAAATTATATTCCTTTATGTGCTAAGGGGTATCTAGAGAGTGGGATAGGTTTAATCACTACCCTAACCCTAACGCGTACCATAACCCTAACCCCTACCCTAACACTAACACGTACCCTAATCCTAACCCGTACCCTAAACCGAGCCCTAACCCTAACACTAACCCTAACCCTAACCCTAACCCATACCCTACGCCGTACCCGAAGCCCTCCCCGAACCCGTAACCTAAGCCGTACCCTAAGCCTAACCCTAACCCTACGCTACCCTTGACTGCTTCTGCCTCCAATAGATTTCCTAAGCACTAGTGTTTTAAAGAACAGCTTAAAAAGAGAATCCTAATGTGATTTCTTTATAATGGGTGTGTTCCTTATCTTATCCTAGTGTGTAAACTCTTCTCCATGGCTGGACCCCCAAATAATATTCCTGTACGTGCTAAGGGGTAACTAGAGAGTGGGATAGGTTTAATAACTACCCTAACCCTAACGCGTACCCTAACGCTAACTCCTTCCCTAACCCTAACACGTACCCTAATCCTAACCCGTACCCTAAACCGAGCCCTAACACTAACACTAACCCTAACCCTAACCCTAACCCATACCCTACGCCGTACCCGAAGCCCTCCCCGAACCCGTACCCTAAGCCGTACCCTAAGCCTAACCCTAAGCCTAACCCTAACCCTAGGCTACCCTTGACTGTTTCTGCCTCCAATAGTTTTCCTAAGCACTAGTGTTTTAAGGAAGAGCTTAAAAAGTAAATCCTAATGTGATTTCTTTATAATGGGTGTGTTCCTTATCTAATCCTAGTGTCTAAACTCTTCTCCATGGCTGGACCCCCAAATAATATTCCTTCGTGTGCTAAGGGGTATCTAGAGAGTGGGATAGGTTTAATCACTACCCTAACCCTAACGCGTACCATAACCCTAACCCCTACCCTAACCCTAACACGTACCCTAATCCTAACCCGTAACCTAAACCGAGCCCTAACCCTAACACTAACCCTAACCCTAACCCTAACCCATACCCTACGCCGTACCCGAAGCACTCCCCGAAACCGTACCCTAAGCCGTACCCTAAGCCTAACCCTAAGCCTAACTCTAACCCTAGGCTACCCTTGACTGCTTCTGCCTCCAATAGATTTCCTAAGCACTAGTGTTTTAAGGAACAGCTTAAAAAGAGAATCCTAATGTGATTTCTTTATAATGTGTGTTTTCCTTATATTATCTTAGTGTCTAAACTCTTCTCCATGGCTGGACCCCCAAATAATATTCCTTTACGTGCTAATGGGTATCTAGAGAGTGGGATAGGTTTAATAACTACCCTAACCCTAACGCGTACCCTACCCCTAACCCCTAACCTAACCCTAACACGTACCCTAATCCTAACCCGTACCCTAAACCGAGCCCTAACCCAAACACTAACCCTAAACCTAACCCTAACCCATACCCTACGCCGTACCCGAAGCCCTCCCCGAACCCGTACCCTAAGCCGTACCCTAAGCCTAACCCTAAGCCTAACCCTAACCCTAGGCTACCCTTGACTGCTTCTGCCTCCAATAGATTTCCTAAGCACTAGTGTTTTAAGGAACAGCTTAAAAAGAGAATCCTAATGTGATTTCTTTATAATGGGTGTGTTCCTTATCTTATCCTAGTGTCTAAACTCTTCTCCATGGCTGGACCCCCAAATAATATTCCTTTACGTGCTAAGGGGTATCTAGAGAGTGGGATAGGTTTAATAACTACCCTAACCCTAACGCGTACCCTAACCCTAAACCCTACCCTAACCCTAACACGTACCCTAATCCTAACCCGTAACCTAAACCGAGGCCTAACCCTAACACTAACCCTAACCCTAACCCTAACCCATAACCTACGCCGTACCCGAAGCCCTCCCCGAACCCGTACCCTAAGCCGTACCCTAAGCCTAACCCTAAGCCTAACCCTAAACGTAGGCTACCCTTGACTGCTTCTGCCTCCAATAGATTTCCTAAGCACTAGTGTTTTAAGGAACAGCTTAAAAATAGAATCCTAATGTTATTTCTGTATAATGGGTGTGTTTCTTATCTTATCCTAGTGTCTAAACTCTTCTCCATGGCTGGACCCCCAAATAATATTCCTTTACGTGCTAAGGGGTAACTAGAGAGTGGGATAGGTTTAATAACTACCCTAACCCTAACGCGTACCCTAACGCTAACCCTTACCCTAACCCTAACACGTACCCTAATCCTAACCTGTAACGTAAACCGAGCCCTAACCCTAACACTAACCCTAACCCTAACCCTAACCCATACCCTACGCCGTACCCGAAGCCCTCCCCGAACCCATACCCTAAGCCGTACCCTAAGCCTAACCCTAAGCCTAACCCTAACCCTAGGCTACCCTTGACTGCTTCTGCCTCCAATAGATTTCCTAAGCACTAGTGTTTTAAAGAACAGCTTAAAAAGAGAATCCTAATGTGATTTCTTTATAATGGGTGTGTTCCTTATCTAATCCTAGTGTCTAAACTCTTCTCCATGGCTGGACCCCCAAATAATATTCCTTTATGTGCTAAGGGGTATCTAGAGAGTGGGATAGGTTTAATCACTACCCTAACCCTAACGCGTACCATAACCCTAACCCCTATCCTAACCCTAACACGTACCCTAATCCTAACCCGTACCCTAAACCGAGCCCTAACCCTAACACTAACCCTAACCCTAACCCTAACCCATACCCTACGCCGTACCCGAAGCCCTCCCCGAACCCGTACCCTAAGCCGTACCCTAAGCCTAACCCTAAGCCTAACTCTAACCCTAGGCTACCCTTGACTGCTTCTGCCTCCAATAGATTTCCTAAGCACTAGTGTTTTAAGGAACAGCTTAAAAAGAGAATCCTAATGTGATTTCTTTATAATGGGTGTGTTCCTTATATTATCTTAGTGTCTTAACTCTTCTCCATGGCTGGACCCCCAAATAATATTCCTTTACGTGCTAAGGGGTATCTACAGAGTGGGATAGGTTTAATAACTACCCTAACCCTAACGCGTACCCTAACCCTAACCCCTAACCTAATCCTAACACGTACCCTAATCCTAACCTGTACCCAAAACCGAGCGCTAACCCTAACACTAACCCTAACCCTAACCCTAACCCATACCGTACGCCGTACCCGAAGCCCTCCCCGAACCCGTACCCTAAGCCGTACCCTAAGCCTAACCCTAAGCCTAACCCTAACCCTAGGCTACCCTTGACTGCTTCTGCCTCCAATAGATTTCCTAAGCACTAGTGTTTTAAGGAACAGCTTAAAAAGTAAATCCTAATGTGATTTCTTTATAATGGGTGTGTTCCTTATCTAATCCTAGTGTCTAAACTCTTCTCCATTGCTGGACCCCCAAATAATATTCCTTTATGTGCTAAGGGGTATCTAGAGAGTGGGATAGGTTTAATCACTACCCTAACCCTAACGCGTACCATAACCCTAACCCCTACCCTAACCCTAACACGTACCCTAATCCTAACCCGTACCCTAAACCGAGCCCTAACCCTAACACTAACCCTAACCCTAACCCTAACCCATACCCTACGCCGTACCCGAAGCCCTCCCCGAACCCGTACCCTAAGCCGTACCCTAAGCCTAACCCTAAGCCTAACCCTAACCCTAGGCTACCCTTGACTGCTTCTGCCTCCAATAGATTTCCTAAGCACTAGTGTTTTAAGGAACAGCTTAAAAAGAGAATCCTAATGTGATTTCTTTATAATGGGTGTGTTCCTTATCTTTTCCTAGTGTCTAAACTCTTCTCCATGGCTGGACCCCCAAATAATATTCCTTTACGTGCTAAGGGGTAACTAGAGAGTGGTATAGGTTTAATAACTACCCTAACCGTAGCGCGTACCCTAACGGTAACCCCTACCCTAACCCTAACACGTACCCTAATCCTAACCCGTACCCTAAACCGAGCCCTAACCCTAACACTAACCCTAACCCTAACCCTAACCCATACCCTACGCCGTACCCGAAGCCCTCCCCGAACCCGTACCCTAAGCCGTACCCTAAGCCTAACCCTAAGCCTAACCCTAACCCTAGGCTACCCTTGACTGCTTCTGCCTCCAATAGATTTCCTAAGCACTAGTGTTTTAAAGAACAGCTTAAAAAGAGAATCCTAATGTGATTTCTTTATAATGGGTGTGTTCCTTATCTAATCCTAGTGTCTAAACTCTTCTCCATGGCTGGACCCCCAAATAATATTCCTTTATGTGCTAAGGGGTATCTAGAGAGTGGGATAGGTTTAATCACTACCCTAACCCTAACGCGTACCATAACCCTAAACCCTACCCTAACCCTAACACGTACCCTAATCCTAAACCGTACCCTAAACCGAGCCCTAACCCTAACACTAACCCTAACCCTAACCCTAACCCATACCCTACGCCGTACCCGAAGCCCTCCCCGAACCCGTACCCTAAGCCGTACCCTAAGCCTAACCCTAAGCCTAACCCTAACCCTAGGCTACCCTTGACTGCTTCTGCCTCCAATAGATTTCCTAAGCACTAGTGTTTTAAGGAACAGCTTAAAAAGTAAATCCTAATGTGATTTCTTTATAATGGGTGTGTTCCTTATCTAATCCTAGTGTCTAAACTCTTCTCCATTGCTGGACCCCCAAATAATATTCCTTTATGTGCTAAGGGGTATCTAGAGAGTGGGATAGGTTTAATCACTACCCTAACCCTAACGCGTACCATAACCCTAACCCCTACCCTAACCCTAACACGTACCCTAATCCTAACCCGTACCCTAAACCGAGCCCTAACCCTAACACTAACCCTAACCCTAACCCTAACCCATACCCTACGCCGTACCCGAACCCGTACCCTAAGCCGTACCCTAAGCCTAACCCTAAGCCTAACCCTAACCCTAGGCTACCCTTGACTGCTTCTGCCTCCAATAGATTTCCTAAGCACTAGTGTTTTAAGGAACAGCTTAAAAAGAGAATCCTAATGTGATTTCTTTATAATGGGTGTGTTCCTTATCTTTTCCTAGTGTCTAAACTCTTCTGCATGGCTGGACCCCCAAATAATATTCCTTTACGTGCTAAGGGGTAACTAGAGAGTGGTATAGGTTTAATAACTACCCTAACCGTAGCGCGTACCCTAACGGTAACCCCTACCCTAACCCTAACACGTACCCTAATCCTAACCCGTACCATAAACCGAGCCCTAACCCTAACACTAACCCTAACCCTAACCCTAACCCATACCCTACGCCGTACCCGAAGCCCTCCCCGAACCCGTACCCTAAGCCGTACCCTAAGCCTAACCCTAAGCCTAACCCTAACCCTAGGCTACCCTTGACTGCTTCTGCCTCCAATAGATTTCCTAAGCACTAGTGTTTTAAAGAACAGCTTAAAAAGAGAATCCTAATGTGATTTCTTTATAATGGGTGTGTTCCTTATCTAATCCTAGTGTCTAAACTCTTCTCCATGGCTGGACCCCCAAATAATATTCCTTTATGTGCTAAGGGGTATCTAGAGAGTGGGATAGGTTTAATCACTACCCTAACCCTAACGCGTACCATAACCCTAACCCCTACCCTAACCCTAACACGTACCCTAATCCTAACCCGTACCCTAAACCGAGCCCTAACCCTAACACTAACCCTAACCCTAACCCTCACCCATACCCTACGCCGTACCCGAAGCCCTCCCCGAACCCGTACCCTAAGCCGTACCCTAAGCCTAACCCTAAGCCTAACTCTAACCCTAGGCTACCCTTGACTGCTTCTGCCTCCAATAGATTTCCTAAGCACTAGTGTTTTAAGGAACAGATTAAAAAGAGAATCCTAATGTGATTTCTTTATAATGTGTGTGTTCCTTATATTATCTTAGTGTCTAAACTCTTCTCTATGGCTGGACCCCCAAATAATATTCCTTTACGTGCTAAGGGGTATCTAGAGAGTGGGATAGGTTTAATAACTACCCTAACCCTAACGCGTACCCTAACCCTAACCCCTAACCTAACCCTAACACGTACCCTAATCCTAACCTGTACCCTAAACCGAGCCCTAACCCTAACACTAACCCTAACCCTAACCCTAACCCATACCCTACGCCGTACCCGAAGCCCTCCCCGAACCCGTACCCTAAGCCGTACTCTAAGCCTAACCCTAAGCCTAACCCTAACCCTAGGCTACCCTTGACTGCTTCTGCCTCCAATAGATTTCCTAAGCACTAGTGTTTTAAGGAACAGCTTAAAAAGAGAATCCTAAAGTGATTTCTTTATAATGTGTGTGTTCCTTATATTATCTTAGTGTCTTAACTCTTCTCCATGGCTGGACCCCCAAATAATATTCCTTTACGTGTTAAGGGGTATCTAGAGAGTGGGATAGGTTTAATAACTACCCTAACCCTAACGCGTACCCTAACCCTAACCCCTAACCTAACCCTAACACGTACCCTAATCCTAACCCGTACCCTAAACCGAGCCCTAACCCTAACACTAACCCTAACCCTAACCCTAACCCATACCCTACGCCGTACCCGAAGCCCTCCCCGAACCCGTACCCTAAGCCGTACCCTAAGCCTAACCCTAAGCCTAACCCTAACCCTAGGCTACCCTTGACTGCTTCTGCCTCCAATAGATTTCCTAAGCACTAGTGTTTTAAAGAACAGCTTAAAAAGAGAATCCTAATGTGATTTCTTTATAATGGGTGTGTTCCTTATCTAATCCTAGTGTCTAAACTCTTCTCCATGGCTGGACCCCCAAATAATATTCCTTTATGTGCTAAGGGGTATCTAGAGAGTGGGATAGGTTTAATCACTACCCTAACCCTAACGCGTACCATAACCCTAACCCCTACCCTAACCCTAACACGTACCCTAATCCTAACCCGTACCCTAAACCGAGCCCTAACCCTAACACTAACCCTAACCCTAACCCTAACCCATACCCTACGCCGTACCCGAAGCCCTCCCCGAACCCGTACCCTAAGCCGTACCCTAAGTCTAATCCTAAGCCTAACCCTAACCCTAGGCTACCCTTGACTGCTTCTGCCTCCAATAGATTTCCTAAGCACTAGTGTTTTAAGGAACAGCTTAAAAAGAGAATCCTAATGTGATTTCTTTATAATGTGTGTGTTCCTTATATTATCTTAGTGTCTAAACTCTTCTCCATGGCTGGACCCCCAAATAATATTCCTTTACGTGCTAAGGGGTATCTAGAGAGTGGGATAGGTTTAATAACTACCCTAACCCTAACGCGTACCCTAACCCTAAACCCTACCCTAACCCTAACACGTACCCTAATCCTAACCCGTACCCTAAACCGAGCCCTAACCCTAACACTAACCCTAACCCTAAACCATACCCTACGCCGTACCCGAAGCCCTCCCCGAACCCGTACCCTAAGCCGTACCCTAAGCCTAATCCTAAGACTAACCCTAACCCTAGGCTACCCTTGACTGCTTCTGTCTCCAATAGATTTCCTAAGCACTAGTGTTTTAAGGAACAGCTTAAAAAGAGAATCCTAATGTGATTTCTTTATAATGGGTGTGTTCTTTATCTTTTCCTAGTGTCTAAACTCTTCTCCATGGCTGGACCCCCAAATAATATTCCTTTACGTGCTAAGGGGTAACTAGAGAGTGGCTTAGGTTTAATAACTACCCTAACCCCAACGCGTACCCTAACGCTAACCCCTACCCTAACCCTAACACGTACCCTAATCCTAACCCGAACCCTAAACCGAGCCCTAACCCTAACACTAACCCTAACCCTAACGCTAACCCATACCCTACGCCGTACCCGAAGCCCTCCCCGAACCCGTACCCTAAGGCGTACCCTAAGCCTAACCCTAAGCCTAACCCTAACCCTAGGCTACCCTTGACTGCTTCTGCCTCCAATAGATTTCCTAAGCACTAGTGTTTTAAGGAACAGCTTAAAAAGAGAATCCTAATGTGATTTCTTTATAATGGGTGTGTTCCTTATCTTATCTTAGTGCCTAAACTCTTCTCCATGGCTGGACCCCCAAATAATATTCCTTTATGTGCTAAGGGGTATCTAGAGAGTGGGATAGGTTTAATAACTACCCTAACCGTAACGTGTACCCTAACCCTAACCCCTACCCTAAACCTAACACGTACCCTAATCCTAACCCGTACCCTAAACCGAGCCCTAACCCTAACACTAACCCTAACCCTAACCCTAACCCATACCCTACGCTGTACCCGAAGCCCTCCCCAAACCCGTACCCTAAGCCGTACCCTAAGCCTAACCCTAAGCCTTACCCTAACCCTAGGCTACCCTTGACTGCTTCTGCCTCCAATAGATTTCCTAAGCACTAGGGTTTTAAGGAACAGCTTAAAAAGAGAATCCTAATGTGATTTCTTTATAATGTGTGTGTTCCTTATATTATCTTAGTGTCTAAACTCTTCTCCATGGCTGGACCCCCAAATAATATTCCTTTACGTGCTAAGGGGTATCTAGAGAGTGGGATAGGTTTAATAACTACCCTAACCCTAACGCGTACCCTAACCCTAACCCCTACCCTAACCCTAACACGTACCCTAATCCTAACCCGTACCCTAAACCGAGCCCTAACCCTAACACTAACCCTAACCCTAACCCTAACCCATACCCTACGCCATACCCGAAGCCCTCCCCGAACCCGTACCCTAAGCCGTACCCTAAGCCTAACACTAAGCCTAACCCTAACCCTAGGCTACCCTTGACTGCTTCTGCCTCCAATAGATTTCCTAAGCACTAGTGTTTTAAGGAACAGCTTAAAAAGAGAATCCTAATGTGATTTCTTTATAATGTGTGTGTTCCTTATATTATCTTAGTGTCTAAACTCTTCTCCATGGCTGGACCCCCAAATAATATTCCTTTACGTGCTAAGGGGTATCTAGAGAGTGGGATAGGTTTAATAACTACCCTAACCCTAACGCGTACCCTAAGACTAACCCCTACCCTAAACCTAACACGTACCCTAATCCTAACCCGTACCCTAAACCGAGCCCTAACCCTAACACTAACCCTAACCCTAACCCTAACCAATACCCTACGCCGTACCCGAAGCCCTCCCCAAACCCGTACCCTAAGCCGTACCCTAAGCCTAACACTAAGCCTAACCCTAACCCTAGGCTACCCTTGACTGCTTCTGCCTCCAATAGATTTCCTAAGCACTAGGGTTTTAAGGAACAGCTTAAAAAGAGAATCCTAATGTGATTTCTTTATAATGTGTGTGTTCCTTATATTATCTTAGTGTCTAAACTCTTCTCCATGGCTGGAACCCCAAATAATATTCCTTTACGTGCTAAGGGGTAACTGGAGAGTGGGTTAGGTTTAATAACTACCCTAACCCCAACGCGTACCCTAACGCTAACCCCTACCCTAACCCTAACACGTAACCTAATCCTAACCCGTACCCTAAACCGAGCCCTAACCCTAACACTAACCCTAACCATAACGCTAACCCATACCCTACGCCGTACCCGAAGCCCTCCCCGAACCCGTACCCTAAGGCGTACCCTAAGCCTAACCCTAAGCCTAACCCTAACCCTAGGCTACCCTTGACTGCTTCTGCCTCCAATAGATTTCCTAAGCACTAGTGTTTTAAGGAACAGCTTAAAAAGAGAATCCTAATGTGATTTCTCTATAATGGGTGTGTTCCTTATCTTATCTTAGTGCCTAAACTCTTCTCCATGGCTGGACCCCCAAATAATATTCCTTTATGTGCTAAGGGGTATCTAGAGAGTGGGATAGGTTTAATAACTACCCTAACCGTAACGCGTAACCTAACCCTAACCCCTACCCTAACCCTAACACGTACCCTAATCCTAACCCGTACCCTAAACCGAGCCCTAACCCTAACACTAACCCTAACCCTAACCCATACCCTACGCTGTACCCGAAGCCCTCCCCGAACACGTACCCTAAGCCGTACCCTAAGCCTAACCCTAAGCCTAACCCTAACCCTAGGCTACCCTTGACTGCTTCTGAATCCAATAGATTTCCTAAGCACTAATGTTTTAAGGAACAGCTTAAAAAGAGAATCCTAATGTGATTTCTTTATAATGGGTGTGTTCCTTATCTTTTCTTAGTGCCTAAACTTTTCTCCATGGATGGACCCCCAAATAATATTCCTTTACGTGCTAAGGGGTATCTAGAGAGTGGGATAGGTTTAATAACTAACCTAACCGTAACGCGTACCCTAACCCTAACCACTACCCTAACCCTAACACGTACCCTAATCCTAACCCGTACCCTAAACCGAGCCCTAACCCTAACACTAACCCTAACCCTAACCCTAACCCTAAACCTAACCCTAACCCTAACCCTAAACCTAACCCTAACCCTAACCCTAAGCCGTGCCCTAAGCCTAACCCTAAGCCTAACCCTAACCCTAGGCTACCCTTGACTGCTTCTGAATCCAATAGATTTCCTAAGCACTAGTGTTTTAAGGAACAGCTTAAAAAGAGAATCCTAATGTGATTTCTTTATAATGGGTGTGTTCCTTATCTAATCCTAGTGTCTAAACTCTTCTCCATGGCTGGACCCCCAAATAATATTCCTTTATGTGCTAAGGGGTATCTAGAGACTGGGATAGGTTTAATCACTACCCTAACCCTAACGCGTACCCTAACCCTAACCCCTACCCTAACCCTAACACGTACCCTAATCCTAACGCGTACCCTAAACCGAGCCCTAACCCTAACACTAACCCTAACCCTAACCCTAACCCATACCCTACGCCGTACCCGAATCCCTCCCCGAACCCGTACCCTAAGCCGTACCCTAAGCCTAACCCTAAGCCTAACCCTAACCCTAGGCTACCCTTGACTGCTTCTGCCTCCAATAGATTTCCTAAGCACTAGTGTTTTAAGGAACAGCTTAAAAAGAGAATCCTAATGTGATTTCTTTATAATGGGTGTGTTCCTTATCTTATCCTAGTGTCTAAACTCTTCTCCATGGCTGGACCCCCAAATAATATTCCTTTACGTGCTAAGGGGTATCTAGAGAGTGGGTTAGGTTTAATAACTACCCTAACCGTAAGGCGTACCCTAACGCTAAACCCTACCCTAACCCTAACACGTACCCTAATCCTAACCCGTACCCTAAACCGAGCCCTAACCCTAACACTAACCCTAACCCATACCCTACGCCGTACCCGAAGCCCTCCCCGAACCCGTACCCTAAGCCATACCCTAAGCCTAACCCTAACCCTAGGTTACCCTTGACTGCTTCTGCCTCCAATAGATTTCCTAACCATTAGTGTTTTATGGAACAGCTTAGAAAGTGAATCCTAATGTGATTTCTTTATAATGGGTGTGTTCCTTATCTAATCCTAGTGTCTAAACTCTTCTCCATGGCTGGACCCCCAAATTATATTCCTTTATGTGCTAAGGGGTATCTAGAGTGTGGGATAGGTTTAATCACTACCCTAACCCTAACGCGTACCATAACCCTAACCCCTACCCTAACCCTAACACGTACCCTAATCCTAACCCGTACCCTAAACCGAGCCCTAACCCTAACACTAACCCTAACCCTAACGCTAACCCATACCCTACGCCGTACCCGAAGCCCTCCCCGAACCCGTACCCTAAGGCGTACCCTAAGCCTAACCCTAAGCCTAACCCTAACCCTAGGCTACCCTTGACTGCTTCTGCCTCCAATAGATTTCCTAAGCACTAGTGTTTTAAGGAACAGCTTAAAAAGAGAATCCTAATGTGATTTCTTTATAATGGGTGTGTTCCTTATCTTATCTTAGTGCCTAAACTCTTCTCCATGGCTGGACCCCCAAATAATATTCCTTTATGTGCTAAGGGGTATCTAGAGAGTGGGATAGGTTTAATAACTACCCTAACCGTAACGCATACCCTAACCCTAACCCCTACACTAACCCTAACACGTACCCTAATCCTAACCCGTACCCTAAACCGAGCCCTAACCCTAACACTAACCCTAACCCTAACCCTAACCCATACCCTACGCCGTACCCGAAGCCCTCCCCGAACCCGTACCCTAAGCCGTACCCTAAGCCTAACCCTAAGCCTAACCCTAACCCTAGGCTACCCTTGACTGCTTCTGCCTCCAATAGATTTCCTAAGCATTAGTGTTTTAAGGAACAGCTTAAAAAGAGAATCCTAATGTGATTTCTTTATAATGTGTGTGTTCCTTATATTATCTTAGTGTCTAAACTCTTCTCCATGGCTGGACCCCCAAATAATATTCCTTTACGTGCTAAGGGGTATCTAGAGAGTGGGATAGGTTTAATAACTACCCTAACCCTAACGCGTACCCTAACACTAACCCCTACCCTAACCCTAACACGTACCCTAATCCTAACCCGTACCTTAAACCGAGCCCTAACCCTAACACTAACCCTAACCCTAACCCTAACCAATACCCTACGCCGTACCCGAAGCCCTCCCCAAACCCGTACCCTAAGCCGTACCCTAAGCCTAACCCTAAGCCTAACCCTAACCCTAGGCTACCCTTGACTGCTTCTGCCTCCAATAGATTTCCTAAGCACTAGGGTTTTAAGGAACAGCTTAAAAAGAGAATCCTAATGTGATTTCTTTATAATGTGGGTGTTCCTTATATTATCTTAGTGTCTAAACTCTTCTCCATGGCTGGACCCCCAAATAATGTTCCTTTACGTGCTAAGGGGTATCTAGAGAGTGGGATAGGTTTAATAACTACCCTAACCCTAATGCGTGCCCTAACCCTAACCCCTACCCTAACCCTAACACGTACCCTAATCCTAACCCGTACCCTAAACCGAGCCCTAACCCTAACACTAACCCTAACCCTAACCCTAACCCATACCCTACACCGTACCCGAAGCCCTCCCCGAACCCGTACCCTAAGCCGTACCCTAAGCCTAACCCTAAGCCTAACCCTAACCCTAGGCTACCCTTGACTGCTTCTGCCTCCAATAGATTTCCTAAGCACTAGTGTTTTAAGGAACAGCTTAAAAAGAGAATCCTAATGTGATTTCTTTATAATGGGTGTGTTCTTTATCTTTTCCTAGTGTCTAAACTCTTCTCCATGGCTGGACCCCCAAATAATATTCCTTTACGTGCTAAGGGGTAACTAGAGAGTGGGTTAGGTTTAATAACTACCCTAACCCCAACGCGTACCCTAACGCTAACCCCTACCCTAACCCTAACACGTACCCTAATCCTAACCCGTACCCTAAACCGAGCCCTAACCCTAACACTAACCCTAACCCTAACGCTAACCCATACCCTACGCCGTACCCGAAGCCCTCCCGGAACCCGTACCCTAAGGCGTACCCTAAGCCTAACCCTAAGCCTAACCCTAACCCTAGGCTACCCTTGACTGCTTCTGCCTCCAATAGATTTGCTAAGCACTAGTGTTTTAAGGAACAGCTTAAAAAGAGAATCCTAATGTGATTTCTTTATAATGGGTGTGTTCCTTTTCTTATCTTAGTGCCTAAACTTTTCTCCAAGGATGGACCCCCAAATAATATTCCTTTACGTGCTAAGGGGTATCTAGAGAGTGGGATAGGTTTAATAACTAACCTAAACGTAACGCGTACCCTAACCCTAACCACTACCCTAACCCTAACACGTACCCTAATCCTAACCCGTACCCTAAACCGAGCCCTAACCGTAACACTAAACCTAACCCTAACCCTAACACTAAACCTAACCCTAACCCTAACCCTAACCCTAACCCTAACCCTAACCCTAAGCCGTACCCTAAGCCTAACCCTAAGCCTAACCCTAACCCTAGGCTACCCTTGACTGCTTCTGAATCCAATAGATTTCCTAAGCACTAGTGTTTTAAGGAACAGCTTAAAAAGAGAATCCTAATGTGATTTCTTTATAATGGGTGTGTTCCTTATCTAATCCTAGTGTCTAAACTCTTCTCCATGGCTGGACCCCCAAATAATATTCCTTTATGTGCTAAGGGGTATCTAGAGAGTGGGATAGGTTTAATCACTACCCTAACCCTAACTCGTACCCTAACCCTAACCCCTACCCTAGCCCTAACACGTACCCTAATCCTAACCCGTACCCTAAACCGAGCCCTAAACCTAACACTAACCCTAACCCTAACCCTAACCCATACCCTACGCCGTACCCGAAGCCCTCCCCGAACCCGTACCCTAAGCCGTACCCTAAGCCTAACCCTAAGCCTAACCCTAACCCTAGGCTACCCTTGACTGCTTCTGCCTCCAATAGATTTCCTAAGCACTAGTGTTTTAAGGAACAGCTTAAAAAGAGAATCCTAATGTGATTTCTTTATAATGTGTGTGTTCCTTATATTATCTTAGTGTCTAAACTCTTCTCCATGGCTGTACCCCCAAATAATATTCCTTTACGTGCTAAGGGGTATCTAGAGAGTGGGATAGGTTTAATAACTACCCTAACCCTAACGCGTACCCTAACCCTAACCCCTACCCTAACCCTAACACGTACCCTAATCCTAACCCGTACCCTAAACCGAGCCCTAACCCTAACACTAACCCTAACCCTAACCCTAACCCATACCCTACGCCGTACCCGAAGCCCTCCCCGAACCCGTACCCTAAGCCGTACCCTAAGCCGTACCCTAAGCCTAACCCTAACCCTAGGCTACCCTTGACTGCTTCTGCCTCCAATAGATTTCCTAAGCACTAGGGTTTTAAGGAACAGCTTAAAAAGAGAATCCTAATGTGATTTCTTTATAATGGGTGTGTTCCTTATATTATCTTAGTGTCTAAACTCTTCTCCATGGCTGGACCCCCAAATAATATTCCTTTACGTGCTAAGGGGTATCTAGAGAGTGGGATAGGTTTAATAACTACCCTAACCCTAACGCGTACCCTAAGACTAACCCCTACCCTAACCCTAACACGTACCCTAATCCTAACCCGTACCCTAAACCGAGGCCTAACCCTAACACTAACCCTAACCCTAACCCTAACCAATACCCTACGCCGTACCCGAAGCCCTCCCCGAACCCGTACCCTAAGCCGTACCCTAAGCCTAACCCTAAGCCTAACCCTAACCCTAGGCTACCCTTGACTGCTTCTGAATCCAATAGATTTCCTAAGCACTAGTGTTTTAAGGAACAGCTTAAAAAGAGAATCCTAATGTGATTTCTTTATAATGGGTGTGTTCCTTATCTAATCCTAGTGTCTAAACTCTTCTCCATGGCTGGACCCCCAAATAATATTCCTTTATGTGCTAAGGGGTATCTAGAGAGTGGGATAGGTTTAATCACTACCCTAACCCTAACGCGTACCCTAACCCTAACCCCTACCATAGCCCTAACACGTACCCTAATCCTAACCCGTACCCTAAACCGAGCCCTAACCCTAACACTAACCCTAACCCTAACCCTAACCCATGCCCTACGCCATACCCGAAGCCCTCCCCGAACCCGTACCCTAAGCCGTACCCTAAGCCTAACCCTAAGCCTAACCCTAACCCTAGGCTACCCTTGACTGCTTCTGCCTCCAATAGATTTCCTAAGCACTAGTGTTTTAAGGAACAGCTTAAAAAGAGAATCCTAATGTGATTTCTTTATAATGTGTGTGTTCCTTATATTATCTTAGTGTCTAAACTCTTCTCCATGGCTGTACCCCCAAATAATATTCCTTTACGTGCTAAGGGGTATCTAGAGAGTGGGATAGGTTTAATAACTACCCTAACCCTAACGCGTACCCTAACCCTAACACGTACCCTAATCCTAACCCGTACCCTAAACCGAGCCCTAACCCTAACACTAACCCTAACCCTAACCCTAACCCATACCCTACGCCGTACCCGAAGCCCTCCCCAAACCCGTACCCTAAGCCGTACCCTAAGCCTAACCCTAAGCCTAACCCTAACCCTAGGCTACCCTTGACTGCTTCTGCCTCCAATAGATTTCCTAAGCACTAGGGTTTTAAGGAACAGCTTAAAAAGAGAATCCTAATGTGATTTCTTTATAATGTGTGTGTTCCTTATATTATCTTAGTGTCTAAACTCTTCTCCATGGCTGGACCCCCAAATAATATTCCTTTACGTGCTAAGGGGTATCTAGAGAGTGGGATAGGTTTAATAACTACCCTAACCCTAACGCGTACCCTATCCCTAACCCCTACCCTAACCCTAACACGTACCCTAATCCTAACCCGTACCCTAAACCGAGCCCTAACCCTAACACTAACCCTAACCCTAACCCTAACCCATACCCTACGCCTTACCCGAAGCCCTCCCCGAACCCGTACCCTAAGCCGTACCCTAAGCCTAACCCTAAGCCTAACCCTAATCCTAGGATACCCTTGACTGCTTCTGCCTCCAATAGATTTCCTAAGCACTAGTGTTTTAAGGAACAGCTTAAAAAGAGAATCCTAATGTGATTTCTTTATAATGTGTGTGTTGCTTATATTATCTTAGTGTCTAAACTCTTCTCCATGGCTGGACCCCCAAATAATATTCCTTTACGTGCTAATGGGTATCTAGAGAGTGGGATAGGTTTAATAACTACCCTAACCCTAACGCGTACCCTACCCCTAACCCCTAACCTAACCCTAACACGTACCCTAATCCTAACCCGTACCCTAAACCGAGCCCTAACCCAAACACTAACCCTAAACCTAACCCTAACCCATACCCTACGCCGTACCCGAAGCCCTCCCCGAACCCGTACCCTAAGCCGTACCCTAAGCCTAACCCTAAGCCTAACCCTAACCCTAGGCTACCCTTGACTGCTTCTGCCTCCAATAGATTTCCTAAGCACTAGTGTTTTAAGGAACAGCTTAAAAAGAGAATCCTAATGTGATTTCTTTATAATGGGTGTGTTCCTTATCTTATCCTAGTGTCTAAACTCTTCTCCATGGCTGGACCCCCAAATAATATTCCTTTACGTGCTAAGGGGTATCTAGAGAGTGGGATAGGTTTAATAACTACCCTAACCCTAACGCGTACCCTAACCCTAAACCCTACCCTAACCCTAACACGTACCCTAATCCTAACCCGTAACCTAAACCGAGGCCTAACCCTAACACTAACCCTAACCCTAACCCTAACCCATAACCTACGCCGTACCCGAAGCCCTCCCCGAACCCGTACCCTAAGCCGTACCCTAAGCCTAACCCTAAGCCTAACCCTAAACGTAGGCTACCCTTGACTGCTTCTGCCTCCAATAGATTTCCTAAGCACTAGTGTTTTAAGGAACAGCTTAAAAATAGAATCCTAATGTTATTTCTGTATAATGGGTGTGTTTCTTATCTTATCCTAGTGTCTAAACTCTTCTCCATGGCTGGACCCCCAAATAATATTCCTTTACGTGCTAAGGGGTAACTAGAGAGTGGGATAGGTTTAATAACTACCCTAACCCTAACGCGTACCCTAACGCTAACCCTTACCCTAACCCTAACACGTACCCTAATCCTAACCTGTAACGTAAACCGAGCCCTAACCCTAACACTAACCCTAACCCTAACCCTAACCCATACCCTACGCCGTACCCGAAGCCCTCCCCGAACCCATACCCTAAGCCGTACCCTAAGCCTAACCCTAAGCCTAACTCTAACCCTAGGCTACCCTTGACTGCTTCTGCCTCCAATAGATTTCCTAAGCATTAGTGTTTTAAGGAACAGCTTAAAAAGAGAATCCTAATGTGATTTCTTTATAATGTGTGTGTTCCTTATATTATCTTAGTGTCTAAACTCTTCTCCATGGGTGGACCCCCAAATAATATTCCTTTACGTGCTAACTGGTATCTAGAGAGTGGGATAGGTTTAATAACTACCCTAACCCTAACGCGTACCCTAACCCTAACCCCTAACCTAACCCTAACACGTACCCTAATCCTAACCTGTACCCTAAACCGAGCCCTAACCCTAACACTAACCCTAACCCTAACCCTAACCCATACCCTACGCCGTACCCGAAGCCCTCCCCGAACCCGTACCCTAAGCTGTACCCTAAGCCTAACCCTAAGCCTAACCCTAAACCTAGGCTACCCTTGACTGCTTCTGCCTCCAATAGATTTCCTAAGCACTAGTGTTTTAAAGAACAGCTTAAAAAGAGAATCCTAATGTGATTTCTTTATAATGGGTGTGTTCCTTATCTTATCCTAGTGTGTAAACTCTTCTCCATGGCTGGACACCCAAATAATATTCCTTTACGTGCTAAGGGGTAACTAGAGTGTGGGATAGGTTTAATAACTACCCTAACCCTAACGCGTACCCTAACGCTAACTCCTTCCCTAACCCTAACACGTACCCTAATCCTAACCCGTACCCTAAACCGAGCCCTAACACTAACACTAACCCTAACCCTAACCCTAACCCATACCCTACGCCGTACCCGAAGCCCTCCCCGAACCCGTACCCTAAGCCGTACCCTAAGCCTAACCCTAAGCCTAACCCTAACCCTAGGCTACCCTTGACTGTTTCTGCCTCCAATAGATTTCCTAAGCACTAGTGTTTTAAGGAACAGCTTAAAAAGTAAATCCTAATGTGATTTCTTTATAATGGGTGTCTTCCTTATCTAATCCTAGTGTCTAAACTCTTCTCCATGGCTGGACCCCCAAATAATATTCCTTCGTGTGCTAAGGGGTATCTAGAGAGTGGGATAGGTTTAATCACTACCCTAACCCTAACGCGTACCATAACCCTAACCCCTACCCTAACCCTAACATGTACCCTAATCCTAACCCATACCCTAAACCGAGCCCTAACCCTAACACTAACCCTAACCCTAACCCTAACCCATACCCTACACCGTACCCGAAGCCCTCCCCGAACCCGTACCCTAAGCCGTACCCTAAGCCTAACCCTAAGCCTAACTCTAACCCTAGGCTACCCTTGAGTGCTTCTGCCTCCAATAGATTTCCTAAGCACTAGTGTTTTAAGGAACAGCTTAAAAAGAGAATCCTAATGTGATTTCTTTATAATGTGTGTGTTCCTTATATTATCTTAGTGTCTAAACTCTTCTCCATGGCTGGACCCCCAAATAATATTCCTTTACGTGCTAAGGGGTATCTAGAGAGTGGGATAGGTTTAATAACTACCCTAACCCTAACGCGTACCCTAACCCTAACCCCTACCCTAACCCTAACACGTAACCTAATCCTAATCCATACCCTAAACCGAGCCCTAACCCTAACACTAACCCTAACCCTAACCCATACCCTACGCCGTACCCGAAACCCTCCCCGAACCCGTACCCTAAGCCGTACCCTAAGCCTAACCCTAAGCCTAACCCTAACCCTAGGCTACCCTTGACTGCTTCTGCCTCCAATATATTTCCTAAGCACTAGTGTTTTAAGGAACAGCTTAAAAAGAGAATCCTAATGTGATTTCTTTATAATGGGTGTGTTCCTTATCTTATCCTAGTGTCTAAACTCTTCTCCATGGCTGGACCCCCAAATAATATTCCTTTACGTGATAAGGGGTAACTAGAGAGTGGGATAGGTTTAATAACTACCCTAACCGTCACGCGTACCCTAACGCTAACCCCTACCCTAACCCTAACACGTACCCTAATCCTAACCCGTACCCTAAACAGAGCCCTAACCCTAACACTAACCCTAACCCTAACCCTAACCCATACCCTACGCCGTACCTGAAGCCCTCCCCGAAACCGTACCCTAAGCCGTACCCTAAGCCTAACCCTAAGCCTAACTCTAACCCTAGGCTACCCTTGACTGCTTCTGCCTCCAATAGATTTCCTAAGCACTAGTGTTTTAAGGAACAGCTTAAAAAGAGAATCCTAATGTGATTTCTTTATACTGGGTGTGTTCCTTATACTATCCTAGTGTCTAAACTCTTCTCCATGGCTGGACCCCCAAATAATATTCCTTTACGTGCTAAGGGGTATCTAGAGAGTGGGATAGGTTTAATAACTACCCTAACCCTAACGCGTACCCTAACCCTAACCACTAACCTAACCCTAACACGTACCCTAATCCTAACCTGTACCCTAAACCGAGCCCTAACCCTAACACTAACCTTAACCCTAACCCTAACCCATACCTTACGCCGTACCCGAAGCCCTCCCCGAACCCGTACCCTAAGCCGTACCCTAAGCCTAACCCTAAGCCTAACCCTAACCCTAGGCTACCCTTGACTGCTTCTGCCTCCAACAGATTTCCTAAGCACTAGTGTTTTAAGGAACAGCTTAAAAAGAGAATCCTAATGTGATTTCTTTATAATGGGTGTGTTCCTTATCTTATCCTAGTGTCTAAACTCTTCTCCATGGCTGGACCCCCAAATAATATTCCTTTACGTGCTAAGGTGTAACTAGAGAGTGGGATAGGTTTAATAACTACCCTAACCCTAACGCGTACCCTAACGCTAACCCCTACCCTAACCCTAACACGTACCCTAATCCTAACCCATACCCTAAACCGAGCCCTAAACCTAACACTAACCCTAACCCTAACCCTAACCCATACCCTACGCCGTACCCGAAGCCCTCCCCGAACCCGTACCCTAAGCCATACCCTAAGCCTAACCCTAACCCTAGGCTACCCTTGACTGCTTCTGCCTCCAATAGATTTCCTAACCACTAGTGTTTTAAGGAACAGCTTAGAAAGTGAATCCTAATGTGATTTCTTTATAATTGGGTGTGTTCCTTATCTAATCCTAGTGTCTAAACTCTTCTCCATGGCTGGACCCCCAAATTATATTCCTTTATGTGCTAAGGGGTATCTAGAGAGTGGGATAGGTTTAATCACTACCCTAACCCTAACGCGTACCATAACCCTAACCCCTACCCTAACACTAACACGTACCCTAATCCTAACCCGTACCCTAAACCGAGCCCTAACCCTAACACTAACCCTAACCCTAACCCTAACCCATACCCTACGCCGTACCCGAAGCCCTCCCCGAACCCGTACCCTAAGCCGTACCCTAAGCCTAACCCTAACCCTACGCTACCCTTGACTGCTTCTGCCTCCAATAGATTTCCTAAGCACTAGTGTTTTAAAGAACAGC
Organism: Balaenoptera physalus; assembly: GCF_965194825.1. Lineage (NCBI taxonomy): Eukaryota > Metazoa > Chordata > Mammalia > Artiodactyla > Balaenopteridae > Balaenoptera > Balaenoptera physalus. Next base: position 366,389 of record NW_028126223.1, read on the forward strand.
TTAAAAAGAGAATCCTAATGTGATTTCTTTATAATGGGTGTGTTCCTTATCTTATCCTAGTGTGTAAACTCTTCTCCATGGCTGGACCCCCAAATAATATTCCTGTACGTGCTAAGGGGTAACTAGAGAGTGGGATAGGTTTAATAACTACCCTAACCCTAACGCGTACCCTAACGCTAACTCCTTCCCTAACCCTAACACGTACCCTAATCCTAACCCGTACCCTAAACCGAGCCCTAACACTAACACTAACCCTAACCCTAACCCTAACCCATACCCTACGCCGTACCCGAAGCCCTCCCCGAACCCGTACCCTAAGCCGTACCCTAAGCCTAACCCTAAGCCTAACCCTAACCCTAGGCTACCCTTGACTGTTTCTGCCTCCAATAGTTTTCCTAAGCACTAGTGTTTTAAGGAAGAGCTTAAAAAGTAAATCCTAATGTGATTTCTTTATAATGGGTGTGTTCCTTATCTAATCCTAGTGTCTAAACTCTTCTCCATGGCTGGACCCCCAAATAATATTCCTTCGTGTGCTAAGGGGTATCTAGAGAGTGGGATAGGTTTAATCACTACCCTAACCCTAACGCGTACCATAACCCTAACCCCTACCCTAACCCTAACACGTACCCTAATCCTAACCCGTAACCTAAACCGAGCCCTAACCCTAACACTAACCCTAACCCTAACCCTAACCCATACCCTACGCCGTACCCGAAGCACTCCCCGAAACCGTACCCTAAGCCGTACCCTAAGCCTAACCCTAAGCCTAACTCTAACCCTAGGCTACCCTTGACTGCTTCTGCCTCCAATAGATTTCCTAAGCACTAGTGTTTTAAGGAACAGCTTAAAAAGAGAATCCTAATGTGATTTCTTTATAATGTGTGTTTTCCTTATATTATCTTAGTGTCTAAACTCTTCTCCATGGCTGGACCCCCAAATAATATTCCTTTACGTGCTAATGGGTATCTAGAGAGTGGGATAGGTTTAATAACTACCCTAACCCTAACGCGTACCCTACCCCTAACCCCTAACCTAACCCTAACACGTACCCTAATCCTAACCCGTACCCTAAACCGAGCCCTAACCCAAACACTAACCCTAAACCTAACCCTAACCCATACCCTACGCCGTACCCGAAGCCCTCCCCGAACCCGTACCCTAAGCCGTACCCTAAGCCTAACCCTAAGCCTAACCCTAACCCTAGGCTACCCTTGACTGCTTCTGCCTCCAATAGATTTCCTAAGCACTAGTGTTTTAAGGAACAGCTTAAAAAGAGAATCCTAATGTGATTTCTTTATAATGGGTGTGTTCCTTATCTTATCCTAGTGTCTAAACTCTTCTCCATGGCTGGACCCCCAAATAATATTCCTTTACGTGCTAAGGGGTATCTAGAGAGTGGGATAGGTTTAATAACTACCCTAACCCTAACGCGTACCCTAACCCTAAACCCTACCCTAACCCTAACACGTACCCTAATCCTAACCCGTAACCTAAACCGAGGCCTAACCCTAACACTAACCCTAACCCTAACCCTAACCCATAACCTACGCCGTACCCGAAGCCCTCCCCGAACCCGTACCCTAAGCCGTACCCTAAGCCTAACCCTAAGCCTAACCCTAAACGTAGGCTACCCTTGACTGCTTCTGCCTCCAATAGATTTCCTAAGCACTAGTGTTTTAAGGAACAGCTTAAAAATAGAATCCTAATGTTATTTCTGTATAATGGGTGTGTTTCTTATCTTATCCTAGTGTCTAAACTCTTCTCCATGGCTGGACCCCCAAATAATATTCCTTTACGTGCTAAGGGGTAACTAGAGAGTGGGATAGGTTTAATAACTACCCTAACCCTAACGCGTACCCTAACGCTAACCCTTACCCTAACCCTAACACGTACCCTAATCCTAACCTGTAACGTAAACCGAGCCCTAACCCTAACACTAACCCTAACCCTAACCCTAACCCATACCCTACGCCGAACCCGAAGCCCTCCCCGAACCCATACCCTAAGCCGTACCCTAAGCCTAACCCTAAGCCTAACCCTAACCCTAGGCTACCCTTGACTGCTTCTGCCTCCAATAGATTTCCTAAGCACTAGTGTTTTAAAGAACAGCTTAAAAAGAGAATCCTAATGTGATTTCTTTATAATGGGTGTGTTCCTTATCTAATCCTAGTGTCTAAACTCTTCTCCATGGCTGGACCCCCAAATAATATTCCTTTATGTGCTAAGGGGTATCTAGAGAGTGGGATAGGTTTAATCACTACCCTAACCCTAACGCGTACCATAACCCTAACCCCTATCCTAACCCTAACACGTACCCTAATCCTAACCCGTACCCTAAACCGAGCCCTAACCCTAACACTAACCCTAACCCTAACCCTAACCCATACCCTACGCCGTACCCGAAGCCCTCCCCGAACCCGTACCCTAAGCCGTACCCTAAGCCTAACCCTAAGCCTAACTCTAACCCTAGGCTACCCTTGACTGCTTCTGCCTCCAATAGATTTCCTAAGCACTAGTGTTTTAAGGAACAGCTTAAAAAGAGAATCCTAATGTGATTTCTTTATAATGGGTGTGTTCCTTATATTATCTTAGTGTCTTAACTCTTCTCCATGGCTGGACCCCCAAATAATATTCCTTTACGTGCTAAGGGGTATCTACAGAGTGGGATAGGTTTAATAACTACCCTAACCCTAACGCGTACCCTAACCCTAACCCCTAACCTAATCCTAACACGTACCCTAATCCTAACCTGTACCCAAAACCGAGCGCTAACCCTAACACTAACCCTAACCCTAACCCTAACCCATACCGTACGCCGTACCCGAAGCCCTCCCCGAACCCGTACCCTAAGCCGTACCCTAAGCCTAACCCTAAGCCTAACCCTAACCCTAGGCTACCCTTGACTGCTTCTGCCTCCAATAGATTTCCTAAGCACTAGTGTTTTAAGGAACAGCTTAAAAAGTAAATCCTAATGTGATTTCTTTATAATGGGTGTGTTCCTTATCTAATCCTAGTGTCTAAACTCTTCTCCATTGCTGGACCCCCAAATAATATTCCTTTATGTGCTAAGGGGTATCTAGAGAGTGGGATAGGTTTAATCACTACCCTAACCCTAACGCGTACCATAACCCTAACCCCTACCCTAACCCTAACACGTACCCTAATCCTAACCCGTACCCTAAACCGAGCCCTAACCCTAACACTAACCCTAACCCTAACCCTAACCCATACCCTACGCCGTACCCGAAGCCCTCCCCGAACCCGTACCCTAAGCCGTACCCTAAGCCTAACCCTAAGCCTAACCCTAACCCTAGGCTACCCTTGACTGCTTCTGCCTCCAATAGATTTCCTAAGCACTAGTGTTTTAAGGAACAGCTTAAAAAGAGAATCCTAATGTGATTTCTTTATAATGGGTGTGTTCCTTATCTTTTCCTAGTGTCTAAACTCTTCTCCATGGCTGGACCCCCAAATAATATTCCTTTACGTGCTAAGGGGTAACTAGAGAGTGGTATAGGTTTAATAACTACCCTAACCGTAGCGCGTACCCTAACGGTAACCCCTACCCTAACCCTAACACGTACCCTAATCCTAACCCGTACCCTAAACCGAGCCCTAACCCTAACACTAACCCTAACCCTAACCCTAACCCATACCCTACGCCGTACCCGAAGCCCTCCCCGAACCCGTACCCTAAGCCGTACCCTAAGCCTAACCCTAAGCCTAACCCTAACCCTAGGCTACCCTTGACTGCTTCTGCCTCCAATAGATTTCCTAAGCACTAGTGTTTTAAAGAACAGCTTAAAAAGAGAATCCTAATGTGATTTCTTTATAATGGGTGTGTTCCTTATCTAATCCTAGTGTCTAAACTCTTCTCCATGGCTGGACCCCCAAATAATATTCCTTTATGTGCTAAGGGGTATCTAGAGAGTGGGATAGGTTTAATCACTACCCTAACCCTAACGCGTACCATAACCCTAACCCCTACCCTAACCCTAACACGTACCCTAATCCTAAACCGTACCCTAAACCGAGCCCTAACCCTAACACTAACCCTAACCCTAACCCTAACCCATACCCTACGCCGTACCCGAAGCCCTCCCCGAACCCGTACCCTAAGCCGTACCCTAAGCCTAACCCTAAGCCTAACCCTAACCCTAGGCTACCCTTGACTGCTTCTGCCTCCAATAGATTTCCTAAGCACTAGTGTTTTAAGGAACAGCTTAAAAAGTAAATCCTAATGTGATTTCTTTATAATGGGTGTGTTCCTTATCTAATCCTAGTGTCTAAACTCTTCTCCATTGCTGGACCCCCAAATAATATTCCTTTATGTGCTAAGGGGTATCTAGAGAGTGGGATAGGTTTAATCACTACCCTAACCCTAACGCGTACCATAACCCTAACCCCTACCCTAACCCTAACACGTACCCTAATCCTAACCCGTACCCTAAACCGAGCCCTAACCCTAACACTAACCCTAACCCTAACCCTAACCCATACCCTACGCCGTACCCGAACCCGTACCCTAAGCCGTACCCTAAGCCTAACCCTAAGCCTAACCCTAACCCTAGGCTACCCTTGACTGCTTCTGCCTCCAATAGATTTCCTAAGCACTAGTGTTTTAAGGAACAGCTTAAAAAGAGAATCCTAATGTGATTTCTTTATAATGGGTGTGTTCCTTATCTTTTCCTAGTGTCTAAACTCTTCTGCATGGCTGGACCCCCAAATAATATTCCTTTACGTGCTAAGGGGTAACTAGAGAGTGGTATAGGTTTAATAACTACCCTAACCGTAGCGCGTACCCTAACGGTAACCCCTACCCTAACCCTAACACGTACCCTAATCCTAACCCGTACCATAAACCGAGCCCTAACCCTAACACTAACCCTAACCCTAACCCTAACCCATACCCTACGCCGTACCCGAAGCCCTCCCCGAACCCGTACCCTAAGCCGTACCCTAAGCCTAACCCTAAGCCTAACCCTAACCCTAGGCTACCCTTGACTGCTTCTGCCTCCAATAGATTTCCTAAGCACTAGTGTTTTAAAGAACAGCTTAAAAAGAGAATCCTAATGTGATTTCTTTATAATGGGTGTGTTCCTTATCTAATCCTAGTGTCTAAACTCTTCTCCATGGCTGGACCCCCAAATAATATTCCTTTATGTGCTAAGGGGTATCTAGAGAGTGGGATAGGTTTAATCACTACCCTAACCCTAACGCGTACCATAACCCTAACCCCTACCCTAACCCTAACACGTACCCTAATCCTAACCCGTACCCTAAACCGAGCCCTAACCCTAACACTAACCCTAACCCTAACCCTCACCCATACCCTACGCCGTACCCGAAGCCCTCCCCGAACCCGTACCCTAAGCCGTACCCTAAGCCTAACCCTAAGCCTAACTCTAACCCTAGGCTACCCTTGACTGCTTCTGCCTCCAATAGATTTCCTAAGCACTAGTGTTTTAAGGAACAGATTAAAAAGAGAATCCTAATGTGATTTCTTTATAATGTGTGTGTTCCTTATATTATCTTAGTGTCTAAACTCTTCTCTATGGCTGGACCCCCAAATAATATTCCTTTACGTGCTAAGGGGTATCTAGAGAGTGGGATAGGTTTAATAACTACCCTAACCCTAACGCGTACCCTAACCCTAACCCCTAACCTAACCCTAACACGTACCCTAATCCTAACCTGTACCCTAAACCGAGCCCTAACCCTAACACTAACCCTAACCCTAACCCTAACCCATACCCTACGCCGTACCCGAAGCCCTCCCCGAACCCGTACCCTAAGCCGTACTCTAAGCCTAACCCTAAGCCTAACCCTAACCCTAGGCTACCCTTGACTGCTTCTGCCTCCAATAGATTTCCTAAGCACTAGTGTTTTAAGGAACAGCTTAAAAAGAGAATCCTAAAGTGATTTCTTTATAATGTGTGTGTTCCTTATATTATCTTAGTGTCTTAACTCTTCTCCATGGCTGGACCCCCAAATAATATTCCTTTACGTGTTAAGGGGTATCTAGAGAGTGGGATAGGTTTAATAACTACCCTAACCCTAACGCGTACCCTAACCCTAACCCCTAACCTAACCCTAACACGTACCCTAATCCTAACCCGTACCCTAAACCGAGCCCTAACCCTAACACTAACCCTAACCCTAACCCTAACCCATACCCTACGCCGTACCCGAAGCCCTCCCCGAACCCGTACCCTAAGCCGTACCCTAAGCCTAACCCTAAGCCTAACCCTAACCCTAGGCTACCCTTGACTGCTTCTGCCTCCAATAGATTTCCTAAGCACTAGTGTTTTAAAGAACAGCTTAAAAAGAGAATCCTAATGTGATTTCTTTATAATGGGTGTGTTCCTTATCTAATCCTAGTGTCTAAACTCTTCTCCATGGCTGGACCCCCAAATAATATTCCTTTATGTGCTAAGGGGTATCTAGAGAGTGGGATAGGTTTAATCACTACCCTAACCCTAACGCGTACCATAACCCTAACCCCTACCCTAACCCTAACACGTACCCTAATCCTAACCCGTACCCTAAACCGAGCCCTAACCCTAACACTAACCCTAACCCTAACCCTAACCCATACCCTACGCCGTACCCGAAGCCCTCCCCGAACCCGTACCCTAAGCCGTACCCTAAGCCTAATCCTAAGCCTAACCCTAACCCTAGGCTACCCTTGACTGCTTCTGCCTCCAATAGATTTCCTAAGCACTAGTGTTTTAAGGAACAGCTTAAAAAGAGAATCCTAATGTGATTTCTTTATAATGTGTGTGTTCCTTATATTATCTTAGTGTCTAAACTCTTCTCCATGGCTGGACCCCCAAATAATATTCCTTTACGTGCTAAGGGGTATCTAGAGAGTGGGATAGGTTTAATAACTACCCTAACCCTAACGCGTACCCTAACCCTAAACCCTACCCTAACCCTAACACGTACCCTAATCCTAACCCGTACCCTAAACCGAGCCCTAACCCTAACACTAACCCTAACCCTAAACCATACCCTACGCCGTACCCGAAGCCCTCCCCGAACCCGTACCCTAAGCCGTACCCTAAGCCTAATCCTAAGACTAACCCTAACCCTAGGCTACCCTTGACTGCTTCTGCCTCCAATAGATTTCCTAAGCACTAGTGTTTTAAGGAACAGCTTAAAAAGAGAATCCTAATGTGATTTCTTTATAATGGGTGTGTTCTTTATCTTTTCCTAGTGTCTAAACTCTTCTCCATGGCTGGACCCCCAAATAATATTCCTTTACGTGCTAAGGGGTAACTAGAGAGTGGCTTAGGTTTAATAACTACCCTAACCCCAACGCGTACCCTAACGCTAACCCCTACCCTAACCCTAACACGTACCCTAATCCTAACCCGAACCCTAAACCGAGCCCTAACCCTAACACTAACCCTAACCCTAACGCTAACCCATACCCTACGCCGTACCCGAAGCCCTCCCCGAACCCGTACCCTAAGGCGTACCCTAAGCCTAACCCTAAGCCTAACCCTAACCCTAGGCTACCCTTGACTGCTTCTGCCTCCAATAGATTTCCTAAGCACTAGTGTTTTAAGGAACAGCTTAAAAAGAGAATCCTAATGTGATTTCTTTATAATGGGTGTGTTCCTTATCTTATCTTAGTGCCTAAACTCTTCTCCATGGCTGGACCCCCAAATAATATTCCTTTATGTGCTAAGGGGTATCTAGAGAGTGGGATAGGTTTAATAACTACCCTAACCGTAACGTGTACCCTAACCCTAACCCCTACCCTAAACCTAACACGTACCCTAATCCTAACCCGTACCCTAAACCGAGCCCTAACCCTAACACTAACCCTAACCCTAACCCTAACCCATACCCTACGCTGTACCCGAAGCCCTCCCCAAACCCGTACCCTAAGCCGTACCCTAAGCCTAACCCTAAGCCTTACCCTAACCCTAGGCTACCCTTGACTGCTTCTGCCTCCAATAGATTTCCTAAGCACTAGGGTTTTAAGGAACAGCTTAAAAAGAGAATCCTAATGTGATTTCTTTATAATGTGTGTGTTCCTTATATTATCTTAGTGTCTAAACTCTTCTCCATGGCTGTACCCCCAAATAATATTCCTTTACGTGCTAAGGGGTATCTAGAGAGTGGGATAGGTTTAATAACTACCCTAACCCTAACGCGTACCCTAACCCTAACCCCTACCCTAACCCTAACACGTACCCTAATCCTAACCCGTACCCTAAACCGAGCCCTAACCCTAACACTAACCCTAACCCTAACCCTAACCCATACCCTACGCCATACCCGAAGCCCTCCCCGAACCCGTACCCTAAGCCGTACCCTAAGCCTAACACTAAGCCTAACCCTAACCCTAGGCTACCCTTGACTGCTTCTGCCTCCAATAGATTTCCTAAGCACTAGTGTTTTAAGGAACAGCTTAAAAAGAGAATCCTAATGTGATTTCTTTATAATGTGTGTGTTCCTTATATTATCTTAGTGTCTAAACTCTTCTCCATGGCTGGACCCCCAAATAATATTCCTTTACGTGCTAAGGGGTATCTAGAGAGTGGGATAGGTTTAATAACTACCCTAACCCTAACGCGTACCCTAAGACTAACCCCTACCCTAAACCTAACACGTACCCTAATCCTAACCCGTACCCTAAACCGAGCCCTAACCCTAACACTAACCCTAACCCTAACCCTAACCAATACCCTACGCCGTACCCGAAGCCCTCCCCAAACCCGTACCCTAAGCCGTACCCTAAGCCTAACCCTAAGCCTAACCCTAACCCTAGGCTACCCTTGACTGCTTCTGCCTCCAATAGATTTCCTAAGCACTAGGGTTTTAAGGAACAGCTTAAAAAGAGAATCCTAATGTGATTTCTTTATAATGTGTGTGTTCCTTATATTATCTTAGTGTCTAAACTCTTCTCCATGGCTGGAACCCCAAATAATATTCCTTTACGTGCTAAGGGGTAACTGGAGAGTGGGTTAGGTTTAATAACTACCCTAACCCCAACGCGTACCCTAACGCTAACCCCTACCCTAACCCTAACACGTAACCTAATCCTAACCCGTACCCTAAACCGAGCCCTAACCCTAACACTAACCCTAACCATAACGCTAACCCATACCCTACGCCGTACCCGAAGCCCTCCCCGAACCCGTACCCTAAGGCGTACCCTAAGCCTAACCCTAAGCCTAACCCTAACCCTAGGCTACCCTTGACTGCTTCTGCCTCCAATAGATTTCCTAAGCACTAGTGTTTTAAGGAACAGCTTAAAAAGAGAATCCTAATGTGATTTCTCTATAATGGGTGTGTTCCTTATCTTATCTTAGTGCCTAAACTCTTCTCCATGGCTGGACCCCCAAATAATATTCCTTTATGTGCTAAGGGGTATCTAGAGAGTGGGATAGGTTTAATAACTACCCTAACCGTAACGCGTAACCTAACCCTAACCCCTACCCTAACCCTAACACGTACCCTAATCCTAACCCGTACCCTAAACCGAGCCCTAACCCTAACACTAACCCTAACCCTAACCCATACCCTACGCTGTACCCGAAGCCCTCCCCGAACACGTACCCTAAGCCGTACCCTAAGCCTAACCCTAAGCCTAACCCTAACCCTAGGCTACCCTTGACTGCTTCTGAATCCAATAGATTTCCTAAGCACTAATGTTTTAAGGAACAGCTTAAAAAGAGAATCCTAATGTGATTTCTTTATAATGGGTGTGTTCCTTATCTTTTCTTAGTGCCTAAACTTTTCTCCATGGATGGACCCCCAAATAATATTCCTTTACGTGCTAAGGGGTATCTAGAGAGTGGGATAGGTTTAATAACTAACCTAACCGTAACGCGTACCCTAACCCTAACCACTACCCTAACCCTAACACGTACCCTAATCCTAACCCGTACCCTAAACCGAGCCCTAACCCTAACACTAACCCTAACCCTAACCCTAACCCTAAACCTAACCCTAACCCTAACCCTAAACCTAACCCTAACCCTAACCCTAAGCCGTGCCCTAAGCCTAACCCTAAGCCTAACCCTAACCCTAGGCTACCCTTGACTGCTTCTGAATCCAATAGATTTCCTAAGCACTAGTGTTTTAAGGAACAGCTTAAAAAGAGAATCCTAATGTGATTTCTTTATAATGGGTGTGTTCCTTATCTAATCCTAGTGTCTAAACTCTTCTCCATGGCTGGACCCCCAAATAATATTCCTTTATGTGCTAAGGGGTATCTAGAGACTGGGATAGGTTTAATCACTACCCTAACCCTAACGCGTACCCTAACCCTAACCCCTACCCTAACCCTAACACGTACCCTAATCCTAACGCGTACCCTAAACCGAGCCCTAACCCTAACACTAACCCTAACCCTAACCCTAACCCATACCCTACGCCGTACCCGAATCCCTCCCCGAACCCGTACCCTAAGCCGTACCCTAAGCCTAACCCTAAGCCTAACCCTAACCCTAGGCTACCCTTGACTGCTTCTGCCTCCAATAGATTTCCTAAGCACTAGTGTTTTAAGGAACAGCTTAAAAAGAGAATCCTAATGTGATTTCTTTATAATGGGTGTGTTCCTTATCTTATCCTAGTGTCTAAACTCTTCTCCATGGCTGGACCCCCAAATAATATTCCTTTACGTGCTAAGGGGTATCTAGAGAGTGGGTTAGGTTTAATAACTACCCTAACCGTAAGGCGTACCCTAACGCTAAACCCTACCCTAACCCTAACACGTACCCTAATCCTAACCCGTACCCTAAACCGAGCCCTAACCCTAACACTAACCCTAACCCATACCCTACGCCGTACCCGAAGCCCTCCCCGAACCCGTACCCTAAGCCATACCCTAAGCCTAACCCTAACCCTAGGTTACCCTTGACTGCTTCTGCCTCCAATAGATTTCCTAACCATTAGTGTTTTATGGAACAGCTTAGAAAGTGAATCCTAATGTGATTTCTTTATAATGGGTGTGTTCCTTATCTAATCCTAGTGTCTAAACTCTTCTCCATGGCTGGACCCCCAAATTATATTCCTTTATGTGCTAAGGGGTATCTAGAGTGTGGGATAGGTTTAATCACTACCCTAACCCTAACGCGTACCATAACCCTAACCCCTACCCTAACCCTAACACGTACCCTAATCCTAACCCGTACCCTAAACCGAGCCCTAACCCTAACACTAACCCTAACCCTAACGCTAACCCATACCCTACGCCGTACCCGAAGCCCTCCCCGAACCCGTACCCTAAGGCGTACCCTAAGCCTAACCCTAAGCCTAACCCTAACCCTAGGCTACCCTTGACTGCTTCTGCCTCCAATAGATTTCCTAAGCACTAGTGTTTTAAGGAACAGCTTAAAAAGAGAATCCTAATGTGATTTCTTTATAATGGGTGTGTTCCTTATCTTATCTTAGTGCCTAAACTCTTCTCCATGGCTGGACCCCCAAATAATATTCCTTTATGTGCTAAGGGGTATCTAGAGAGTGGGATAGGTTTAATAACTACCCTAACCGTAACGCATACCCTAACCCTAACCCCTACACTAACCCTAACACGTACCCTAATCCTAACCCGTACCCTAAACCGAGCCCTAACCCTAACACTAACCCTAACCCTAACCCTAACCCATACCCTACGCCGTACCCGAAGCCCTCCCCGAACCCGTACCCTAAGCCGTACCCTAAGCCTAACCCTAAGCCTAACCCTAACCCTAGGCTACCCTTGACTGCTTCTGCCTCCAATAGATTTCCTAAGCATTAGTGTTTTAAGGAACAGCTTAAAAAGAGAATCCTAATGTGATTTCTTTATAATGTGTGTGTTCCTTATATTATCTTAGTGTCTAAACTCTTCTCCATGGCTGGACCCCCAAATAATATTCCTTTACGTGCTAAGGGGTATCTAGAGAGTGGGATAGGTTTAATAACTACCCTAACCCTAACGCGTACCCTAACACTAACCCCTACCCTAACCCTAACACGTACCCTAATCCTAACCCGTACCTTAAACCGAGCCCTAACCCTAACACTAACCCTAACCCTAACCCTAACCAATACCCTACGCCGTACCCGAAGCCCTCCCCAAACCCGTACCCTAAGCCGTACCCTAAGCCTAACCCTAAGCCTAACCCTAACCCTAGGCTACCCTTGACTGCTTCTGCCTCCAATAGATTTCCTAAGCACTAGGGTTTTAAGGAACAGCTTAAAAAGAGAATCCTAATGTGATTTCTTTATAATGTGGGTGTTCCTTATATTATCTTAGTGTCTAAACTCTTCTCCATGGCTGGACCCCCAAATAATGTTCCTTTACGTGCTAAGGGGTATCTAGAGAGTGGGATAGGTTTAATAACTACCCTAACCCTAATGCGTGCCCTAACCCTAACCCCTACCCTAACCCTAACACGTACCCTAATCCTAACCCGTACCCTAAACCGAGCCCTAACCCTAACACTAACCCTAACCCTAACCCTAACCCATACCCTACACCGTACCCGAAGCCCTCCCCGAACCCGTACCCTAAGCCGTACCCTAAGCCTAACCCTAAGCCTAACCCTAACCCTAGGCTACCCTTGACTGCTTCTGCCTCCAATAGATTTCCTAAGCACTAGTGTTTTAAGGAACAGCTTAAAAAGAGAATCCTAATGTGATTTCTTTATAATGGGTGTGTTCTTTATCTTTTCCTAGTGTCTAAACTCTTCTCCATGGCTGGACCCCCAAATAATATTCCTTTACGTGCTAAGGGGTAACTAGAGAGTGGGTTAGGTTTAATAACTACCCTAACCCCAACGCGTACCCTAACGCTAACCCCTACCCTAACCCTAACACGTACCCTAATCCTAACCCGTACCCTAAACCGAGCCCTAACCCTAACACTAACCCTAACCCTAACGCTAACCCATACCCTACGCCGTACCCGAAGCCCTCCCGGAACCCGTACCCTAAGGCGTACCCTAAGCCTAACCCTAAGCCTAACCCTAACCCTAGGCTACCCTTGACTGCTTCTGCCTCCAATAGATTTGCTAAGCACTAGTGTTTTAAGGAACAGCTTAAAAAGAGAATCCTAATGTGATTTCTTTATAATGGGTGTGTTCCTTTTCTTATCTTAGTGCCTAAACTTTTCTCCAAGGATGGACCCCCAAATAATATTCCTTTACGTGCTAAGGGGTATCTAGAGAGTGGGATAGGTTTAATAACTAACCTAAACGTAACGCGTACCCTAACCCTAACCACTACCCTAACCCTAACACGTACCCTAATCCTAACCCGTACCCTAAACCGAGCCCTAACCGTAACACTAAACCTAACCCTAACCCTAACACTAAACCTAACCCTAACCCTAACCCTAACCCTAACCCTAACCCTAACCCTAAGCCGTACCCTAAGCCTAACCCTAAGCCTAACCCTAACCCTAGGCTACCCTTGACTGCTTCTGAATCCAATAGATTTCCTAAGCACTAGTGTTTTAAGGAACAGCTTAAAAAGAGAATCCTAATGTGATTTCTGTATAATGGGTGTGTTCCTTATCTAATCCTAGTGTCTAAACTCTTCTCCATGGCTGGACCCCCAAATAATATTCCTTTATGTGCTAAGGGGTATCTAGAGAGTGGGATAGGTTTAATCACTACCCTAACCCTAACTCGTACCCTAACCCTAACCCCTACCCTAGCCCTAACACGTACCCTAATCCTAACCCGTACCCTAAACCGAGCCCTAAACCTAACACTAACCCTAACCCTAACCCTAACCCATACCCTACGCCGTACCCGAAGCCCTCCCCGAACCCGTACCCTAAGCCGTACCCTAAGCCTAACCCTAAGCCTAACCCTAACCCTAGGCTACCCTTGACTGCTTCTGCCTCCAATAGATTTCCTAAGCACTAGTGTTTTAAGGAACAGCTTAAAAAGAGAATCCTAATGTGATTTCTTTATAATGTGTGTGTTCCTTATATTATCTTAGTGTCTAAACTCTTCTCCATGGCTGTACCCCCAAATAATATTCCTTTACGTGCTAAGGGGTATCTAGAGAGTGGGATAGGTTTAATAACTACCCTAACCCTAACGCGTACCCTAACCCTAACCCCTACCCTAACCCTAACACGTACCCTAATCCTAACCCGTACCCTAAACCGAGCCCTAACCCTAACACTAACCCTAACCCTAACCCTAACCCATACCCTACGCCGTACCCGAAGCCCTCCCCGAACCCGTACCCTAAGCCGTACCCTAAGCCGTACCCTAAGCCTAACCCTAACCCTAGGCTACCCTTGACTGCTTCTGCCTCCAATAGATTTCCTAAGCACTAGGGTTTTAAGGAACAGCTTAAAAAGAGAATCCTAATGTGATTTCTTTATAATGGGTGTGTTCCTTATATTATCTTAGTGTCTAAACTCTTCTCCATGGCTGGACCCCCAAATAATATTCCTTTACGTGCTAAGGGGTATCTAGAGAGTGGGATAGGTTTAATAACTACCCTAACCCTAACGCGTACCCTAAGACTAACCCCTACCCTAACCCTAACACGTACCCTAATCCTAACCCGTACCCTAAACCGAGGCCTAACCCTAACACTAACCCTAACCCTAACCCTAACCAATACCCTACGCCGTACCCGAAGCCCTCCCCGAACCCGTACCCTAAGCCGTACCCTAAGCCTAACCCTAAGCCTAACCCTAACCCTAGGCTACCCTTGACTGCTTCTGAATCCAATAGATTTCCTAAGCACTAGTGTTTTAAGGAACAGCTTAAAAAGAGAATCCTAATGTGATTTCTTTATAATGGGTGTGTTCCTTATCTAATCCTAGTGTCTAAACTCTTCTCCATGGCTGGACCCCCAAATAATATTCCTTTATGTGCTAAGGGGTATCTAGAGAGTGGGATAGGTTTAATCACTACCCTAACCCTAACGCGTACCCTAACCCTAACCCCTACCATAGCCCTAACACGTACCCTAATCCTAACCCATACCCTAAACCGAGCCCTAACCCTAACACTAACCCTAACCCTAACCCTAACCCATGCCCTACGCCATACCCGAAGCCCTCCCCGAACCCGTACCCTAAGCCGTACCCTAAGCCTAACCCTAAGCCTAACCCTAACCCTAGGCTACCCTTGACTGCTTCTGCCTCCAATAGATTTCCTAAGCACTAGTGTTTTAAGGAACAGCTTAAAAAGAGAATCCTAATGTGATTTCTTTATAATGTGTGTGTTCCTTATATTATCTTAGTGTCTAAACTCTTCTCCATGGCTGTACCCCCAAATAATATTCCTTTACGTGCTAAGGGGTATCTAGAGAGTGGGATAGGTTTAATAACTACCCTAACCCTAACGCGTACCCTAACCCTAACACGTACCCTAATCCTAACCCGTACCCTAAACCGAGCCCTAACCCTAACACTAACCCTAACCCTAACCCTAACCCATACCCTACGCCGTACCCGAAGCCCTCCCCAAACCCGTACCCTAAGCCGTACCCTAAGCCTAACCCTAAGCCTAACCCTAACCCTAGGCTACCCTTGACTGCTTCTGCCTCCAATAGATTTCCTAAGCACTAGGGTTTTAAGGAACAGCTTAAAAAGAGAATCCTAATGTGATTTCTTTATAATGTGTGTGTTCCTTATATTATCTTAGTGTCTAAACTCTTCTCCATGGCTGGACCCCCAAATAATATTCCTTTACGTGCTAAGGGGTATCTAGAGAGTGGGATAGGTTTAATAACTACCCTAACCCTAACGCGTACCCTATCCCTAACCCCTACCCTAACCCTAACACGTACCCTAATCCTAACCCGTACCCTAAACCGAGCCCTAACCCTAACACTAACCCTAACCCTAACCCTAACCCATACCCTACGCCTTACCCGAAGCCCTCCCCGAACCCGTACCCTAAGCCGTACCCTAAGCCTAACCCTAAGCCTAACCCTAATCCTAGGATACCCTTGACTGCTTCTGCCTCCAATAGATTTCCTAAGCACTAGTGTTTTAAGGAACAGCTTAAAAAGAGAATCCTAATGTGATTTCTTTATAATGTGTGTGTTGCTTATATTATCTTAGTGTCTAAACTCTTCTCCATGGCTGGACCCCCAAATAATATTCCTTTACGTGCTAAGGGGTATCTAGAGAGTGGGATAGGTTTAATAACTACCCTAACCCTAACGCGTACCCTAACCCTAACCCCTACCCTAACCCTAACACGTACCCTAATCCTAACCCGTAACCTAAACCGAGGCCTAACCCTAACACTAACCCTAACCCTAACCCTAACCCATAACCTACGCCGTACCCGAAGCCCTCCCCGAACCCGTACCCTAAGCCGTACCCTAAGCCTAACCCTAAGCCTAACCCTAACCGTAGGCTAACCTTGACTGCTTCTGCCTCCAATAGATTTCCTAAGCACTAGTGTTTTAAGGAACAGCTTAAAAATAGAATCCTAATGTTATTTCTGTATAATGGGTGTGTTTCTTATCTTATCCTAGTGTCTAAACTCTTCTCCATGGCTGGACCCCCAAATAATATTCCTTTACGTGCTAAGGGGTAACTAGAGAGTGGGATAGGTTTAATAACTACCCTAACCCTAACGCGTACCCTAACGCTAACCCTTACCCTAACCCTAACACGTACCCTAATCCTAACCTGTAACGTAAACCGAGCCCTAACCCTAACACTAACCCTAACCCTAACCCTAACCCATACCCTACGCCGTACCCGAAGCCCTCCCCGAACCCGTACCCTAAGCCGTACCCTAAGCCTAACCCTAAGCCTAACCCTAACCCTAGGCTACCCTTGACTGCTTCTGCCTCCAATAGATTTCCTAAGCACTAGTGTTTTAAAGAACAGCTTAAAAAGAGAATCCTAATGTGATTTCTTTATAATGGGTGTGTTCCTTATCTAATCCTAGTGTCTAAACTCTTCTCCATGGCTGGACCCCCAAATAATATTCCTTTATGTGCTAAGGGGTATCTAGAGAGTGGGATAGGTTTAATCACTACCCTAACCCTAACGCGTACCATAACCCTAACCCCTATCCTAACCCTAACACGTACCCTAATCCTAACCCGTACCCTAAACCGAGCCCTAACCCTAACACTAACCCTAACCCTAACCCTAACCCATACCCTACGCCGTACCCGAAGCCCTCCCCGAACCCGTACCCTAAGCCGTACCCTAAGCCTAACCCTAAGCCTAACTCTAACCCTAGGCTACCCTTGACTGCTTCTGCCTCCAATAGATTTCCTAAGCACTAGTGTTTTAAGGAACAGCTTAAAAAGAGAATCCTAATGTGATTTCTTTATAATGTGTGTGTTCCTTATATTATCTTAGTGTCTTAACTCTTCTCCATGGCTGGACCCCCAAATAATATTCCTTTACGTGCTAAGGGGTATCTAGAGAGTGGGATAGGTTTAATAACTACCCTAACCCTAACGCGTACCCTAACCCTAACCCCTAACCTAACCCTAACACGTACCCTAATCCTAACCCATACCCTAAACCGAGCCCTAACCCTAACACTAACCCTAACCCTAACCCTAACCCATACCCTACGCCGTACCCGAAGCCCTCCCCGAACCCGTACCCTAAGCCGTACCCTAAGCCTAACCCTAAGCCTAACTCTAACCCTAGGCTACCCTTGACAGCTTCTGCCTCCAATAGATTTCCTAAGCACTAGTGTTTTAAGGAACAGCTTAAAAAGAGAATCCTAATGTGATTTCTTTATAATGTGTGTGTTCCTTATATTATCTTAGTGTCTTAACTCTTCTCCATGGCTGGACCCCCAAATAATATTCCTTTACGTGCTAAGGGGTATCTACAGAGTGGGATAGGTTTAATAACTACCCTAACCCTAACGCGTGCCCTAACCCTAACCCCTAACCTAATCCTAACACGTACCCTAATCCTAACCTGTACCCTAAACCGAGCGCTAACCCTAACACTAACCCTAACCCTAACCCTAACCCATACCCTACGCCGTACCCGAAGCCCTCCCCGAACCCGTACCCTAAGCCGTACCCTAAGCCTAACCCTAAGCCTAACCCTAACCCTAGGCTACCCTTGACTGCTTCTGCCTCCAGTAGATTTCCTAAGCACTAGTGTTTTAAGGAACAGCTTAAAAAGAGAATCCTAATGTGATTTCTTTATAATGGGTGTGTTCCTTATCTTATCCTAGTGTCTAAACTCTTCTCCATGGCTGGACCCCCAAATAATATTCCTTTACGTGCTAAGGGGTAACTAGAGAGTGGGATAGGTTTAATAACTACCCTAACCCTAACGCGTACCCTAACGCTAACCCCTACCCTAACCCTAACACGTACCCTAATCCTAACCCGTACCCTAAACCGAGCCCTAACCCTAACACTAACCCTAACCCTAACCCTAACCCATACCCTACGCCGTACACAAAGCCCTCCCGGATCCCGTACCCTAAGCCGTACCCTAAGCCTAACCCTAAGCCTAACCCTAACCCTAGGCTACCCTTGACTGCTTCTGAATCCAATAGATTTCCTAAGCACTAGTGTTTTAAGGAACAGCTTAAAAAGAGAATCCTAATGTGATTTCTTTATAATGGGTGTGTTCCTTATCTAATCCTAGTGTCTAAACTCTTCTCCATGGCTGGACCCCCAAATAATATTCCTTTATGTGCTAAGGGGTATCTAGAGAGTGGGATAGGTTTAATCACTACCCTAACCCTAACGCGTACCCTAACCCTAACCCCTACCATAGCCCTAACACGTACCCTAATCCTAACCCATACCCTAAACCGAGCCCTAACCCTAACACTAACCCTAACCCTAACCCTAACCCATGCCCTACGCCATACCCGAAGCCCTCCCCGAACCCGTACCCTAAGCCGTACCCTAAGCCTAACCCTAAGCCTAACCCTAACCCTAGGCTACCCTTGACTGCTTCTGCCTCCAATAGATTTCCTAAGCACTAGTGTTTTAAGGAACAGCTTAAAAAGAGAATCCTAATGTGATTTCTTTATAATGTGTGTGTTCCTTATATTATCTTAGTGTCTAAACTCTTCTCCATGGCTGTACCCCCAAATAATATTCCTTTACGTGCTAAGGGGTATCTAGAGAGTGGGATAGGTTTAATAACTACCCTAACCCTAACGCGTACCCTAACCCTAACACGTACCCTAATCCTAACCCGTACCCTAAACCGAGCCCTAACCCTAACACTAACCCTAACCCTAACCCTAACCCATACCCTACGCCGTACCCGAAGCCCTCCCCAAACCCGTACCCTAAGCCGTACCCTAAGCCTAACCCTAAGCCTAACCCTAACCCTAGGCTACCCTTGACTGCTTCTGCCTCCAATAGATTTCCTAAGCACTAGGGTTTTAAGGAACAGCTTAAAAAGAGAATCCTAATGTGATTTCTTTATAATGTGTGTGTTCCTTATATTATCTTAGTGTCTAAACTCTTCTCCATGGCTGGACCCCCAAATAATATTCCTTTACGTGCTAAGGGGTATCTAGAGAGTGGGATAGGTTTAATAACTACCCTAACCCTAACGCGTACCCTATCCCTAACCCCTACCCTAACCCTAACACGTACCCTAATCCTAACCCGTACCCTAAACCGAGCCCTAACCCTAACACTAACCCTAACCCTAACCCTAACCCATACCCTACGCCTTACCCGAAGCCCTCCCCGAACCCGTACCCTAAGCCGTACCCTAAGCCTAACCCTAAGCCTAACCCTAATCCTAGGATACCCTTGACTGCTTCTGCCTCCAATAGATTTCCTAAGCACTAGTGTTTTAAGGAACAGCTTAAAAAGAGAATCCTAATGTGATTTCTTTATAATGTGTGTGTTGCTTATATTATCTTAGTGTCTAAACTCTTCTCCATGGCTGGACCCCCAAATAATATTCCTTTACGTGCTAAGGGGTATCTAGAGAGTGGGATAGGTTTAATAACTACCCTAACCCTAACGCGTACCCTAACCCTAACCCCTACCCTAACCCTAACACGTACCCTAATCCTAACCCGTAACCTAAACCGAGGCCTAACCCTAACACTAACCCTAACCCTAACCCTAACCCATAACCTACGCCGTACCCGAAGCCCTCCCCGAACCCGTACCCTAAGCCGTACCCTAAGCCTAACCCTAAGCCTAACCCTAACCGTAGGCTAACCTTGACTGCTTCTGCCTCCAATAGATTTCCTAAGCACTAGTGTTTTAAGGAACAGCTTAAAAATAGAATCCTAATGTTATTTCTGTATAATGGGTGTGTTTCTTATCTTATCCTAGTGTCTAAACTCTTCTCCATGGCTGGACCCCCAAATAATATTCCTTTACGTGCTAAGGGGTAACTAGAGAGTGGGATAGGTTTAATAACTACCCTAACCCTAACGCGTACCCTAACGCTAACCCTTACCCTAACCCTAACACGTACCCTAATCCTAACCTGTAACGTAAACCGAGCCCTAACCCTAACACTAACCCTAACCCTAACCCTAACCCATACCCTACGCCGTACCCGAAGCCCTCCCCGAACCCGTACCCTAAGCCGTACCCTAAGCCTAACCCTAAGCCTAACCCTAACCCTAGGCTACCCTTGACTGCTTCTGCCTCCAATAGATTTCCTAAGCACTAGTGTTTTAAAGAACAGCTTAAAAAGAGAATCCTAATGTGATTTCTTTATAATGGGTGTGTTCCTTATCTAATCCTAGTGTCTAAACTCTTCTCCATGGCTGGACCCCCAAATAATATTCCTTTATGTGCTAAGGGGTATCTAGAGAGTGGGATAGGTTTAATCACTACCCTAACCCTAACGCGTACCATAACCCTAACCCCTATCCTAACCCTAACACGTACCCTAATCCTAACCCGTACCCTAAACCGAGCCCTAACCCTAACACTAACCCTAACCCTAACCCTAACCCATACCCTACGCCGTACCCGAAGCCCTCCCCGAACCCGTACCCTAAGCCGTACCCTAAGCCTAACCCTAAGCCTAACTCTAACCCTAGGCTACCCTTGACTGCTTCTGCCTCCAATAGATTTCCTAAGCACTAGTGTTTTAAGGAACAGCTTAAAAAGAGAATCCTAATGTGATTTCTTTATAATGTGTGTGTTCCTTATATTATCTTAGTGTCTTAACTCTTCTCCATGGCTGGACCCCCAAATAATATTCCTTTACGTGCTAAGGGGTATCTAGAGAGTGGGATAGGTTTAATAACTACCCTAACCCTAACGCGTACCCTAACCCTAACCCCTAACCTAACCCTAACACGTACCCTAATCCTAACCCATACCCTAAACCGAGCCCTAACCCTAACACTAACCCTAACCCTAACCCTAACCCATACCCTACGCCGTACCCGAAGCCCTCCCCGAACCCGTACCCTAAGCCGTACCCTAAGCCTAACCCTAAGCCTAACTCTAACCCTAGGCTACCCTTGACAGCTTCTGCCTCCAATAGATTTCCTAAGCACTAGTGTTTTAAGGAACAGCTTAAAAAGAGAATCCTAATGTGATTTCTTTATAATGTGTGTGTTCCTTATATTATCTTAGTGTCTTAACTCTTCTCCATGGCTGGACCCCCAAATAATATTCCTTTACGTGCTAAGGGGTATCTACAGAGTGGGATAGGTTTAATAACTACCCTAACCCTAACGCGTGCCCTAACCCTAACCCCTAACCTAATCCTAACACGTACCCTAATCCTAACCTGTACCCTAAACCGAGCGCTAACCCTAACACTAACCCTAACCCTAACCCTAACCCATACCCTACGCCGTACCCGAAGCCCTCCCCGAACCCGTACCCTAAGCCGTACCCTAAGCCTAACCCTAAGCCTAACCCTAACCCTAGGCTACCCTTGACTGCTTCTGCCTCCAGTAGATTTCCTAAGCACTAGTGTTTTAAGGAACAGCTTAAAAAGAGAATCCTAATGTGATTTCTTTATAATGGGTGTGTTCCTTATCTTATCCTAGTGTCTAAACTCTTCTCCATGGCTGGACCCCCAAATAATATTCCTTTACGTGCTAAGGGGTAACTAGAGAGTGGGATAGGTTTAATAACTACCCTAACCCTAACGCGTACCCTAACGCTAACCCCTACCCTAACCCTAACACGTACCCTAATCCTAACCCGTACCCTAAACCGAGCCCTAACCCTAACACTAACCCTAACCCTAACCCTAACCCATACCCTACGCCGTACACAAAGCCCTCCCGGATCCCGTACCCTAAGCCGTACCCTAAGCCTAACCCTAAGCCTAACCCTAACCCTAGGCTACCCTTGACTGCTTCTGCCTCCAATAGATTTCCTAAGCACTAGTGTTTTAAAGAACAGCTTAAAAAGAGAATCCTAATGTGATTTCTTTATAATGGGTGTGTTCCTTATCTAATCCTAGTGTCTAAACTCTTCTCCATGGCTGGACCCCCAAATAATATTCCTTTATGTGCTAAGGGGTATCTAGAGAGTGGGATAGGTTTAATCACTACCCTAACCCTAACGCGTACCATAACCCTAACCCCTACCCTAACCCTAACACGTACCCTAATCCTAACCCGTACCCTAAACCGAGCCCTAACCCTAACACTAACCCTAACCCTAACCCTAACCCATACCCTACGCCGTACCCGAAGCCCTCCCCGAACCCGTACCCTAAGCCGTACCCTAAGCCTAACCCTAAGCCTAACCCTAACCCTAGGCTACCCTTGACTGCTTCTGCCTCCAATAGATTTCCTAAGCACTAGTGTTTTAAGGAACAGCTTAAAAAGTAAATCCTAATGTGATTTCTTTATAATGGGTGTGTTCCTTATCTAATCCTAGTGTCTAAACTCTTCTCCATTGCTGGACCCCCAAATAATATTCCTTTATGTGCTAAGGGGTATCTAGAGAGTGGGATAGGTTTAATCACTACCCTAACCCTAACGCGTACCATAACCCTAACCCCTACCCTAACCCTAACACGTACCCTAATCCTAACCCGTACCCTAAACCGAGCCCTAACCCTAACACTAACCCTAACCCTAACCCTAACCCATACCCTACGCCGTACCCGAAGCCCTCCCCGAACCCGTACCCTAAGCCGTACCCTAAGCCTAACCCTAAGCCTAACCCTAACCCTAGGCTACCCTTGACTGCTTCTGCCTCCAATAGATTTCCTAAGCACTAGTGTTTTAAGGAACAGCTTAAAAAGAGAATCCTAATGTGATTTCTTTATAATGGGTGTGTTCCTTATCTTTTCCTAGTGTCTAAACTCTTCTCCATGGCTGGACCCCCAAATAATATTCCTTTACGTGCTAAGGGGTAACTAGAGAGTGGTATAGGTTTAATAACTACCCTAACCGTAGCGCGTACCCTAACGGTAACCCCTACCCTAACCCTAACACGTACCCTAATCCTAACCCGTACCATAAACCGAGCCCTATCCCTAACACTAACCCTAACCCTAACCCTAACCCATACCCTACGCCGTACCCGAAGCCCTCCCCGAACCCGTACCCTAAGCCGTACCCTAAGCCTAACCCTAAGCCTAACCCTAACCCTAGGCTACCCTTGACTGCTTCTGCCTCCAATAGATTTCCTAAGCACTAGTGTTTTAAAGAACAGCTTAAAAAGAGAATCCTAATGTGATTTCTTTATAATGGGTGTGTTCCTTATCTAATCCTAGTGTCTAAACTCTTCTCCATGGCTGGACCCCCAAATAATATTCCTTTATGTGCTAAGGGGTATCTAGAGAGTGGGATAGGTTTAATCACTACCCTAACCCTAACGCGTACCATAACCCTAACCCCTACCCTAACCCTAACACGTACCCTAATCCTAACCCGTACCCTAAACCGAGCCCTAACCCTAACACTAACCCTAACCCTAACCCTAACCCATACCCTACGCCGTACCCGAAGCCCTCCCCGAACCCGTACCCTAAGCCGTACCCTAAGCCTAACCCTAAGCCTAACTCTAACCCTAGGCTACCCTTGACTGCTTCTGCCTCCAATAGATTTCCTAAGCATTAGTGTTTTAAGGAACAGATTAAAAAGAGAATCCTAATGTGATTTCTTTATAATGTGTGTGTTCCTTATATTATCTTAGTGTCTAAACTCTTCTCCATGGCTGGACCCCCAAATAATATTCCTTTACGTGCTAAGGGGTATCTAGAGAGTGGGATAGGTTTAATAACTACCCTAACCCTAACGCGTACCCTAACCCTAACCCCTAACCTAACCCTAACACGTACCCTAATCCTAACCTGTACCCTAAACCGAGCCCTAACCCTAACACTAACCCTAACCCTAACCCTAACCCATACCCTACGCCGTACCCGAAGCCCTCCCCGAACCCGTACCCTAAGCCGTACCCTAAGCCTAACCCTAAGCCTAACCCTAACCCTAGGCTACCCTTGACTGCTTCTGCCTCCAATAGATTTCCTAAGCACTAGTGTTTTAAGGAACAGCTTAAAAAGTAAATCCTAATGTGATTTCTTTATAATGGGTGTGTTCCTTATCTAATCCTAGTGTCTAAACTCTTCTCCATGGCTGGACCCCCACATAATATTCCTTTATGTGCTAAGGGGTATCTAGAGAGTGGGATAGGTTTAATCACTACCCTAACCCTAACGCGTACCCTAACGCTAACCCCTACCCTAACTCTAACACGTACCCTAATCCTAACCTGTACCCTAAACCGAGCCCTAACCCTAACACTAACCCTAACCCTAACGCTAACCCATACCCTACGCCGTACCCGAAGCCCTCCCCGAACCCGTACCCTAAGCCGTACCCTAAGCCTAATCCTAAGCCTAACCCTAACCCTAGGCTACCCTTGACTGCTTCTGCCTCCAATAGATTTCCTAAGCACTAGTGTTTTAAGGAACAGCTTAAAAAGAGAATCCTAAAGTGATTTCTTTATAATGTGTGTGTTCCTTATATTATCTTAGTGTCTTAACTCTTCTCCATGGCTGGACCCCCAAATAATATTCCTTTACGTGCTAAGGGGTATCTAGAGAGTGGGATAGGTTTAATAACTACCCTAACCCTAACGCGTACCCTAACCCTAACCCCTAACCTAACCCTAACACGTAACCTAATCCTAACCCGTACCCTAAACCGAGCCCTAACCCTAACACTAACCCTAACCCTAACCCTAACCCATACCCTACGCCGTACCCGAAGCTCTCCCCGAACCCGTACCCTAAGCCGTACCCTAAGCCTAACCCTAAGCCTAACCCTAACCCTAGGCTACCCTTGACTGCTTCTGCCTCCAATAGATTTCCTAAGCACTAGTGTTTTAAAGAACAGCTTAAAAAGAGAATCCTAATGTGATTTCTTTATAATGGGTGTGTTCCTTATCTAATCCTAGTGTCTAAACTCTTCTCCATGGCTGGACCCCCAAATAATATTCCTTTATGTGCTAAGGGTTATCTAGAGAGTGGGATAGGTTTAATCACTACCCTAACCCTAACGCGTACCGTAACCCTAACCCCTACCCTAACCCTAACACGTACCCTAATCCTAACCCGTACCCTAAACCGAGCCCTAACCCTAACACTAACCCTAACCCTAACCCTAACCCATACCCTACGCCGTACCCGAAGCCCTCCCCGAACCCGTACCCTAAGCCGTACCCTAAGCCTAATCCTAAGCCTAACCCTAACCCTAGGCTACCCTTGACTGCTTCTGCCTCCAATAGATTTCCTAAGCACTAGTGTTTTAAGGAACAGCTTAAAAAGAGAATCCTAATGTGATTTCTTTATAATGTGTGTGTTCCTTATATTATCTTAGTGTCTAAACTCTTCTCCATGGCTGGACCCCCAAATAATATTCCTTTACGTGCTAAGGGGTATCTAGAGAGTGGGATAGGTTTAATAACTACCCTAACCCTAACGCGTACCCTAACCCTAAACCCTACCCTAACCCTAACACGTACCCTAATCCTAACCCGTACCCTAAACCGAGCCCTAACCCTAACACTAACCCTAACCCTAAACCATACCCTACGCCGTACCCGAAGCCCTCCCCGAACCCGTACCCTAAGCCGTACCCTAAGCCTAATCCTAAGACTAACCCTAACCCTAGGCTACCCTTGACTGCTTCTGCCTCCAATAGATTTCCTAAGCACTAGTGTTTTAAGGAACAGCTTAAAAAGAGAATCCTAATGTGATTTCTTTATAATGGGTGTGTTCTTTATCTTTTCCTAGTGTCTAAACTCTTCTCCATGGCTGGACCCCCAAATAATATTCCTTTACGTGCTAAGGGGTAACTAGAGAGTGGCTTAGGTTTAATAACTACACTAACCACAACGCGTACCCTAACGCTAACCCCTACCCTAACCCTAACACGTACCCTAATCCTAACCCGAACCCTAAACCGAGCCCTAACCCTAACACTAACCCTAACCCTAACGCTAACCCATACCCTACGCCGTACACGAAGCCCTCCCCGAACCCGTACCCTAAGGCGTACCCTAAGCCTAACCCTAAGCCTAACCCTAACCCTAGGCTACCCTTGACTGCTTCTGCCTCCAATAGATTTCCTAAGCACTAGTGTTTTAAGGAACAGCTTAAAAAGAGAATCCTAATGTGATTTCTTTATAATGGGTGTGTTCCTTATCTTATCTTAGTGCCTAAACTCTTCTCCATGGCTGGACCCCCAAATAATATTCCTTTATGTGCTAAGGGGTATCTAGAGAGTGGGATAGGTTTAATAACTACCCTAACCGTAACGTGTACCCTAACCCTAACCCCTACCGTAAACCTAACACGTACCCTAATCCTAACCCGTACCCTAAACCGAGCCCTAACCCTAACACTAACCCTAACCCTAACCCTAACCCATACCCTACGCCGTACCCGAAGCCGTCCCCGAACACGTACCCTAAGCCGTACCCTAAGCCTAACCCTAAGCCTAACCCTAACCCTAGGCTACCCTTGACTGCTTCTGAATCCAATAGATTTCCTAAGCACTAGTGTTTTAAGGAACAGCTTAAAAAGAGAATCCTAATGTGATTTCTTTATAGTGGGTGTGTTCCTTATCTAATCCTAGTGTCTAAACTCTTCTCCATGGCTGGACCCCCAAATAATATTCCTTTATGTGCTAAGGGGTATCTAGAGAGTGGGATAGGTTTAATAACTACCCTAACCGTAACGCATACCCTAACCCTAACCCCTACACTAACCCTAACACGTACCCTAATCCTAACCCGTACCCTAAACCGAGCCCTAACCCTAACACTAACCCTAACCCTAACCCTAACCCATACCCTACGCCGTACCCGAAGCCCTCCCCGAACACGTACCCTAAGCCGTACCCTAAGCCTAACCCTAAGCCTAACCCTAACCCTAGGCTACCCTTGACTGCTTCTGCCTCCAATAGATTTCCTAAGCACTAGTGTTTTAAGGAACAGCTTAAAAAGAGAATCCTAATGTGATTTCTTTATAATGTGTGTGTTCCTTATATTATCTTAGTGTCTAAACTCTTCTCCATGGCTGTACCCCCAAATAATAGTCCTTTACGTGCTAAGGGGTATCTAGAGAGTGGGATAGGTTTAATAACTACCCTAACCCTAACGCGTACCCTAACCCTAACCCCTACCCTAACCCTAACACGTACCCTAATCCTAACCCGTACCCTAAACCGAGCCCTAACCCTAACACTAACCCTAACCCTAACCCTAACCCATACCCTACGCTGTACCCGAAGCCCTCCCCAAACCCGTACCCTAAGCCGTACCCTAAGCCTAACCCTAAGCCTTACCCTAACCCTAGGCTACCCTTGACTGCTTCTGCCTCCAATAGATTTCCTAAGCACTAGGGTTTTAAGGAACAGCTTAAAAAGAGAATCCTAATGTGATTTCTTTATAATGTGTGTGTTCCTTATATTATCTTAGTGTCTAAACTCTTCTCCATGGCTGGACCCCCAAATAATATTCCTTTACGTGCTAAGGGGTATCTAGAGAGTGGGATAGGTTTAATAACTACCCTAACCCTAACGCGTACCCTAACCCTAACCCCTACCCTAACCCTAACACGTACCCTAATCCTAACCCGTACCCTAAACCGAGCCCTAACCCTAACACTAACCCTAACCCTAACCCTAACCCATACCCTACGCCATACCCGAAGCCCTCCCCGAACCCGTACCCTAAGCCGTACCCTAAGCCTAACACTAAGCCTAACCCTAACCCTAGGCTACCCTTGACTGCTTCTGCCTCCAATAGATTTCCTAAGCACTAGTGTTTTAAGGAACAGCTTAAAAAGAGAATCCTAATGTGATTTCTTTATAATGTGTGTGTTCCTTATATTATCTTAGTGTCTAAACTCTTCTCCATGGCTGGACCCCCAAATAATATTCCTTTACGTGCTAAGGGGTATCTAGAGAGTGGGATAGGTTTAATAACTACCCTAACCCTAACGCGTACCCTAAGACTAACCCCTACCCTAACCCTAACACGTACCCTAATCCTAACCCGTACCCTAAACCGAGCCCTAACCCTAACACTAACCCTAACCCTAACCCTAACCAATACCCTACGCCGTACCCGAAGCCCTCCCCAAACCCGTACCCTAAGCCGTACCCTAAGCCTAACCCTAAGCCTAACCCTAACCCTAGGCTACCCTTGACTGCTTCTGCCTCCAATAGATTTCCTAAGCACTAGGGTTTTAAGGAACAGCTTAAAAAGAGAATCCTAATGTGATTTCTTTATAATGTGTGTGTTCCTTATATTATCTTAGTGTCTAAACTCTTCTCCATGGCTGGACCCCCAAATAATATTCCTTTACGTGCTAAGGGGTATCTAGAGAGTGGGATAGGTTTAATAACTACCCTAACCCTAACGCGTACCCTAACCCTAACCCCTACCCTAACCCTAACACGTACCCTAATCCTAACCCGTACCCTAAACCGAGCCCTAACCCTAACACTAACCCTAACCCTAACCCTAACCCATACCCTACGCCATACCTGAAGCCCTCCCCGAACCCGTACCCTAAGCCGTACCCTAAGCCTAACACTAAGCCTAACCCTAACCCTAGGCTACCCTTGACTGCTTCTGCCTCCAATAGATTTCCTAAGCACTAGTGTTTTAAGGAACAGCTTAAAAAGAGAATCCTAATGTGATTTCTTTATAATGTGTGTGTTCCTTATATTATGTTAGTGTCTAAACTCTTCTCCATGGCTGGACCCCCAAATAATATTCCTTTACGTGCTAAGGGGTATCTAGAGAGTGGGATAGGTTTAATAACTACCCTAACCCTAACGCGTACCCTAAGACTAACCCCTACCCTAACCCTAACACGTACCCTAATCCTAACCCGTACCCTAAACCGAGCCCTAACCCTAACACTAACCCTAACCCTAACCCTAACCAATACCCTACGCCGTACCCGAAGCCCTCCCCAAACCCGTACCCTAAGCCGTACCCTAAGCCTAACCCTAAGCCTAACCCTAACCCTAGGCTACCCTTGACTGCTTCTGCCTCCAATAGATTTCCTAAGCACTAGGGTTTTAAGGAACAGCTTAAAAAGAGAATCCTAATGTGATTTCTTTATAATGTGTGTGTTCCTTATATTATCTTAGTGTCTAAACTCTTCTCCATGGCTGGAACCCCAAATAATATTCCTTTACGTGCTAAGGGGTAACTGGAGAGTGGGTT
This sequence comes from Balaenoptera physalus, assembly GCF_965194825.1. NCBI lineage: Eukaryota > Metazoa > Chordata > Mammalia > Artiodactyla > Balaenopteridae > Balaenoptera > Balaenoptera physalus. Next base: position 395,987 of record NW_028126223.1, read on the forward strand.
AGGTTTAATAACTACCCTAACCCCAACGCGTACCCTAAAGCTAACCCCTACCCTAACCCTAACACGTAACCTAATCCTAACCCGTACCCTAAACCGAGCCCTAACCCTAACACTAACCCTAACCATAACGCTAACCCATACCCTACGCCGTACCCGAAGCCCTCCCCGAACCCGTACCCTAAGGCGTACCCTAAGCCTAACCCTAAGCCTAACCCTAACCCTAGGCTACCCTTGACTGCTTCTGCCTCCAATAGATTTCCTAAGCACTAGTGTTTTAAGGAACAGCTTAAAAAGAGAATCCTAATGTGATTTCTTTATAATGGGTGTGTTCCTTATCTTATCTTAGTGCCTAAACTCTTCTCCATGGCTGGACCCCCAAATAATATTCCTTTATGTGCTAAGGGATATCTAGAGAGTGGGATAGGTTTAATAACTACCCTAACCGTAACGCGTAACCTAACCCTAACCCCTACCCTAACCCTAACACGTACCCTAATCCTAAACCGTACCCTAAACCGAGCCCTAACCCTAACACTAACCCTAACCCTAACCCATACCCTACGCTGTACCCGAAGCCCTCCCCGAACACGTACCCTAAGCCGTACCCTAAGCCTAACCCTAAGCCTAACCCTAACCCTAGGCTACCCTTGACTGCTTCTGAATCCAATAGATTTCCTAAGCACTAATGTTTTAAGGAACAGCTTAAAAAGAGAATCCTAATGTGATTTCTTTATAATGGGTGTGTTCCTTATCTTTTCTTAGTGCCTAAACTTTTCTCCATGGATGGACCCCCAAATAATATTCCTTTACGTGCTAAGGGGTATCTAGAGAGTGGGATAGGTTTAATAACTAACCTAACCGTAACGCGTACCCTAACCCTAACCACTACCCTAACCCTAACACGTACCCTAATCCTAACCCGTACCCTAAACCGAGCCCTAACCCTAACACTAACCCTAACCCTAACCCTAACCCTAACCCTAACCCTAACCCTAACCCTAACCCTAACCCTAAGCCGTACCCTAAGCCTAACCCTAAGCCTAACCCTAACCCTAGGCTACCCTTGACTGCTTCTGAATCCAATAGATTTCCTAAGCACTAGTGTTTTAAGGAACAGCTTAAAAAGAGAATCCTAATGTGATTTCTTTATAATGGGTGTGTTCCTTATCTAATCCTAGTGTCTAAACTCTTCTCCATGGCTGGACCCCCAAATAATATTCCTTTATGTGCTAAGGGGTATCTAGAGACTGGGATAGGTTTAATCACTACCCTAACCCTAACGCGTACCCTAACCCTAACCCCTACCCTAACCCTAACACGTACCCTAATCCTAACGCGTTCCCTAAACCGAGCCCTAACCCTAACACTAACCCTAACCCTAACCCTAACCCATACCCTACGCCGTACCCGAATCCCTCCCCGAACCCGTACCCTAAGCCGTACCCTAAGCCTAACCCTAAGCCTAACCCTAACCCTAGGCTACCCTTGACTGCTTCTGCCTCCAATAGATTTCCTAAGCACTAGTGTTTTAAGGAACAGCTTAAAAAGAGAATCCTAATGTGATTTCTTTATAATGGGTGTGTTCCTTATCTTATCCTAGTGTCTAAACTCTTCTCCATGGCTGGACCCCCAAATAATATTCCTTTACGTGCTAAGGGGTATCTAGAGAGTGGGTTAGGTTTAATAACTACCCTAACCGTAAGGCGTACCCAGCGCTAAACCCTACCCTAACCCTAACACGTACCCTAATCCTAACCCGTACCCTAAACCGAGCCCTAACCCTAACACTAACCCTAACTCATACCCTACGCCGTACCCGAAGCCCTCCCCGAACCCGTACCCTAAGCCATACCCTAAGCCTAAACCTAACCCTAGGCTACGCTTGACTGCTTCTGCCTCCAATAGATTTCCTAACCATTAGTGTTTTAAGGAACAGCTTAGAAAGTGAATCCTAATGTGATTTCTTTATAATGGGTGTGTTCCTTATCTAATCCTAGTGTCTAAACTCTTCTCCATGGCTGGACCCCCAAATTATATTCCTTTATGTGCTAAGGGGTATCTAGAGTTTGGGATAGGTTTAATCACTACCCTAACCCTAACGCGTACCATAACCCTAACCCCTACCCTAACCCTAACACGTACCCTAATCCTAACCCGTACCCTAAACCGAGCCCTAACCCTAACACTAACCCTAACCCTAACCCTAACCCATACCCTACGCCGTACCCGAAGCCCTCCCCGAACACGTACCCTAAGCCGTACCCTAAGCCTAACCCTAAGCCTAAACCTAACCCTAGGCTACCCTTGACTGCTTCTGCCTCCAATAGATTTCCTAAGCACTAGTGTTTTAAGGAACAGCTTAAAAAGAAAATCCTAATGTGATTTCTTTATAATGGGAGTGTTCCTTATCTTTTCCTATTGTCTAAACTCTTCTCCATGGCTGGACCCCCAAATAATATTCCTTTACGTGCTAAGGGGTAACTAGAGAGTGGGATAGGTTTAATAACTACCCTAACCGTAAAGCGTACCCTAACGGTAACCCCCACCCTAACCCTAAAACGTACCCTAATCCTAACCCGTACCCTAAACCGAGCCCTAACCCTAACACTAACCCTAACCCTAACCCATACCCTACGCCGTACCCGAAGCCCTCCCCGAACCCGTACCCTAAGCCGTACCCTAAGCCTAACCCTAAGCCTAACCCTAACCCTAGGCTACCCTTGACTGCTTCTGCCTCCAATAGATTTCCTAAGCACTAGTGTTTTAAAGAACAGCTTAAAAAGAGAATCCTAATGTGATTTCTTTATAATGGGTGTGTTCCTTATCTAATCCTAGTGTCTAAACTCTTCTCCATGGCTGGACCCCCAAGTAATATTCCTTTATGTGCTAAGGGGTATCTAGAGAGTGGGATAGGTTTAATCACTACCCTAACCCTAACGCGTACCATAACCCTAACCCCTACCCTAACCCTAACACGTACCCTAATCCTAACCCGTACCCTAAACCAAGCCCTAACCCTAACACTAACCCTAACCCTAACCCTAACCCATACCCTACGCCGTATCCGAAGCACTCCCCGAACCCGTACCCTAAGCCGTACCCTAAGCCTAACCCTAAGCCTAACCCTAACCCTAGGCTACCCTTGACTGCTTCTGCCTCCAATAGATTTCCTAAGCACTAGTGTTTTAAGGAACAGCTTAAAAAGAGAATCCTAATGTGATTTCTTTATAATGTGTGTGTTCCTTATATTATCTTAGTGTCTAAACTCTTCTCCATGGCTGGACCGCCAAATAATATTCCTTTACGTGCTAAGGGGTATCTAGAGAGTGGGATAGGTTTAATAACTACCCTAACCCTAACGCGTACCCTAACCCTAAACCCTACCCTAACCCTAACACGTACCCTAATCCTAACCCGTACCCTAAACCGAGCCCTAACCCTAACACTAACCCTAAACCTAACCCTAAACCATACCCTACGCCGTACCCGAAGCCCTCCCCGAACCCGTACCCTAAGCCGTACCCTAAGCCTAACCCTAAGCCTAACCCTAACCCTAGGCTACCCTTCACTGCTTCTGCCTCCAATAGATTTGCTAAGCACTAGTGTTTTAAGGAACAGCTTAAAAAGAGAATCCTAATATGATTTCTTTATAATGGGTGTGTTCTTTATCTTTTCCTAGTGTCTAAACTCTTCTCCATGGTTGGACCCCCAAATAATATTCCTTTACGTGCTAAGGGGTAACTAGAGAGTGGGTTAGGTTTAATAACTACCCTAACCCCAACGCGTACCTTAACGCTAACCCCTACCATAACCCTAACACGTACCGTAATCCTAACCCGTACCCTAAACCGAGCCCTAACCCTAACACTAACCATAACCCTAACGCTAACCCATACCCTACGCCGTACCCGAAGCCCTCCCCGAACCCGTACCCTAAGGCGTACCCTAAGCCTAACCCTAAGCCTAACCCTAACCCTAGGCTACCCTTGACTGCTTCTGCCTCCAATAGATTTCCTAAGCACTAGTGTTTTAAGGAACAGCTTAAAAAGAGAATCCTAATGTGATTTCTTTATAATGGGTGTGTTCCTTATCTTATCTTAGTGCCTAAACTCTTCTCCATGGCTGGAACCCCAAATAATATTCCTTTATGTGCTAAGGGGTATCTAGAGAGTGGGATAGGTTTAATAACTACCCTAACCGTAACGCATACCCTAACCCTAACCCCTACACTAACCCTAACACGTACCCTAATCCTAACCCGTACCCTAAACCGAGCCCTAACCCTAACACTAACCCTAACCCTAACCCTAACCCATACCCTACGCCGTACCCGAAGCCCTCCCCGAACACGTACCCTAAGCCGTACCCTAAGCCTAACCCTAAGCCTAACCCTAACCCTAGGCTACCCTTGACTGCTTCTGAATCCAATAGATTTCCTAAGCACTAGTGTTTTAAGGAACAGCTTAAAAAGAGAATCCTAATGTGATTTCTTTATAATGGGTGTGTTCCTTATCTAATCCTAGTGTCTAAACTCTTCTCCATGGCTGGACCCCCAAATAATATTCCTTTATGTGCTAAGGGGTATTTAGAGAGTGGGATAGGTTTAATCACTACCCTAACCCTAACGCGTACCCTAACCCTAACCCCTACCCTAGCCCTAACACATACCCTAATCCTATCCCGTAACCTATACCGAGCCCTAACCCTAACACCAACCCTAACCCTAACCCTAACCCATAACCTACGCCGTACCCGAAGCCCTCCCCGAACCCGTACCCTAAGCCGTACCCTAAGCCTAACCCTAAGCCTAACCCTAACCCTAGGCTACCCTTGACTGCTTCTGCCTCCAATAGATTTCCTAAGCATTAGTGTTTTAAGGAACAGCTTAAAAAGAGAATCCTAATGTGATTTCTTTATAATGTGTGTGTTCCTTATATTATCTTAGTGTCTAAACTCTTCTCCATGGCTGGACCCCCAAATAATATTCCTTTACGTGCTAAGGGGTATCTAGAGAGTGGGATAGGTTTAATAACTACCCTAACCCTAACGCGTACCCTAACACTAACCCCTACCCTAACCCTAACACGTACCCTAATCCTAACCCGTACCTTAAACCGAGCCCTAACCCTAACACTAACCCTAACCCTAACCCTAACCAATACCCTACGCCGTACCCGAAGCCCTCCCCAAACCCGTACCCTAAGCCGTACCCTAAGCCTAACCCTAAGCCTAACCCTAACCCTAGGCTACCCTTGACTGCTTCTGCCTCCAATAGATTTCCTAAGCACTAGTGTTTTAAGGAACAGCTTAAAAAGAGAATCCTAATGTGATTTCTTTATAATGGGTGTGTTCTTTATCTTTTCCTAGTGTCTAAACTCTTCTCCATGGCTGGACCCCCAAATAATATTCCTTTACGTGCTAAGGGGTAACTAGAGAGTGGGTTAGGTTTAATAACTACCCTAACCCCAACGCGTACCCTAACGCTAACCCCTACCCTAACCCTAACACGTACCCTAATCCTAACCCGTACCCTAAACCGAGCCCTAACCCTAACACTAACCCTAACCCTAACGCTAACCCATACCCTACGCCGTACCCGAAGCCCTCCCGGAACCCGTACCCTAAGGCGTACCCTAAGCCTAACCCTAAGCCTAACCCTAACCCTAGGCTACCCTTGACTGCTTCTGCCTCCAATAGATTTGCTAAGCACTAGTGTTTTAAGGAACAGCTTAAAAAGAGAATCCTAATGTGATTTCTTTATAATGGGTGTGTTCCTTATCTTATCTTAGTGCCTAAACTTTTCTCCAAGGATGGACCCCCAAATAATATTCCTTTACGTGCTAAGGGGTATCTAGAGAGTGGGATAGGTTTAATAACTAACCTAACCGTAACGCGTACCCTAACCCTAACCACTACCCTAACCCTAACACGTACCCTAATCCTAACCCGTACCCTAAACCGAGCCCTAACCGTAACACTAAACCTAACCCTAACCCTAACACTAAACCTAACCCTAACCCTAACCCTAACCCTAACCCTAACCCTAACCCTAAGCCGTACCCTAAGCCTAACCCTAAGCCTAACCCTAACCCTAGGCTACCCTTGACTGCTTCTGAATCCAATAGATTTCCTAAGCACTAGTGTTTTAAGGAACAGCTTAAAAAGAGAATCCTAATGTGATTTCTTTATAATGGGTGTGTTCCTTATATTATCTTAGTGTCTAAACTCTTCTCCATGGCTGGACCCCCAAATAATATTCCTTTACGTGCTAAGGGGTATCTAGAGAGTGGGATAGGTTTAATCACTACCCTAACCCTAACGCGTACCCTAAGACTAACCCCTCCCCTAACCCTAACACGTACCCTAATCCTAACCCGTACCCTAAACCGAGCCCTAACCCTAACACTAACCCTAACCCTAACCCTAACCAATACCCTACGCCGTACCCGAAGCCCTCCCCGAACCCGTACCCTAAGCCGTACCCTAAGCCTAACCCTAAGCCTAACCCTAACCCTAGGCTACCCTTGACTGCTTCTGAATCCAATAGATTTCCTAAGCACTAGTGTTTTAAGGAACAGCTTAAAAAGAGAATCCTAATGTGATTTCTTTATAATGGGTGTGTTCCTTATCTAATCCTAGTGTCTAAACTCTTCTCCATGGCTGGACCCCCAAATAATATTCCTTTATGTGCTAAGGGGTATCTAGAGAGTGGGATAGGTTTAATCACTACCCTAACCCTAACGCGTACCCTAACCCTAACCCCTACCCTAGCCCTAACACGTACCCTAATCCTAACCCGTACCCTAAACCGAGCCCTAACCCTAACACTAACCCTAACCCTAACCCTAACCCATACCCTACGCCATACCCGAAGCCCTCCCCGAACCCGTACCCTAAGCCGTACCCTAAGCCTAACCCTAAGCCTAACCCTAACCCTAGGCTACCCTTGACTGCTTCTGCCTCCAATAGATTTCCTAAGCACTAGTGTTTTAAGGAACAGCTTAAAAAGAGAATCCTAATGTGATTTCTTTATAATGTGTGTGTTCCTTATATTATCTTAGTGTCTAAACTCTTCTCCATGGCTGTACCCCCAAATAATATTCCTTTACGTGCTAAGGGGTATCTAGAGAGTGGGATAGGTTTAATAACTACCCTAACCCTAACGCGTACCCTAACCCTAACACGTACCCTAATCCTAACCCGTACCCTAAACCGAGCCCTAACCCTAACACTAACCCTAACCCTAACCCTAACCCATACCCTACGCCGTAGCCGAAGCCCTCCCCAAACCCGTACCCTAAGCCGTACCCTAAGCCTAACCCTAAGCCTAACCCTAACCCTAGGCTACCCTTGACTGCTTCTGCCTCCAATAGATTTCCTAAGCACTAGGGTTTTAAGGAACAGCTTAAAAAGAGAATCCTAATGTGATTTCTTTATAATGTGTGTGTTCCTTATATTATCTTAGTGTCTAAACTCTTCTCCATGGCTGAACCCCCAAATAATATTCCTTTACGTGCTAAGGGGTATCTAGAGAGTGGGATAGGTTTAATAACTACCCTAACCCTAACGCGTACCCTAACCCTAACCCCTACCCTAACCCTAACACGTACCCTAATCCTAACCCGTACCCTAAACCGAGCCCTAACCCTAACACTAACCCTAACCCTAACCCTAACCCATACCCTACGCCTTACCCGAAGCCCTCCCCGAACCCGTACCCTAAGCCGTACCCTAAGCCTAACCCTAAGCCTAACCCTAATCCTAGGATACCCTTGACTGCTTCTGCCTCCAATAGATTTCCTAAGCACTAGTGTTTTAAGGAACAGCTTAAAAAGAGAATCCTAATGTGATTTCTTTATAATGTGTGTGTTGCTTATATTATCTTAGTGTCTAAACTCTTCTCCATGGCTGGACCCCCAAATAATATTCCTTTACGTGCTAAGGGGTATCTAGAGAGTGGGATAGGTTTAATAACTACCCTAACCCTAACGCGTACCCTAACCCTAAACCCTACCCTAACCCTAACACGTACCCTAATCCTAACCCGTAACCTAAACCGAGGCCTAACCCTAACACTAACCCTAACCCTAACCCTAACCCATAACCTACGCCGTACCCGAAGCCCTCCCCGAACCCGTACCCTAAGCCGTACCCTAAGCCTAACCCTAAGACTAACCCTAACCGTAGGCTACCCTTGACTGCTTCTGCCTCCAATAGATTTCCTAAGCACTAGTGTTTTAAGGAACAGCTTAAAAATAGAATCCTAATGTTATTTCTTTATAATGGGTGTGTTTCTTATCTTATCCTAGTGTCTAAACTCTTCTCCATGGCTGGACCCCCAAATAATATTCCTTTACGTGCTAAGGGGTAACTAGAGAGTGGGATAGGTTTAATAACTACCCTAACCCTAACGCGTACCCTAACGCTAACCCTTACCCTAACCCTAACACGTACCCTAATCCTAACCTGTAACGTAAACCGAGCCCTAACCCTAACACTAACCCTAACCCTAACCCTAACCCATACCCTACGCCGTACCCGAAGCCCTCCCCGAACCCGTACCCTAAGCCGTAACCTAAGCCTAACCCTAAGCCTAACCCTAACCCTAGATTACCCTTGACTGCTTCTGCCTCCAATAGATTTCCTAAGCACTAGTGTTTTAAGGAACAGCTTAAAAAGAGAATCCTAATGTGATTTCTTTATAATGTGTGTGTTCCTTATATTATCTTAGTGTCTAAACTCTTCTCCATGGCTGGACCCCCAAATAATATTCCTTTACGTGCTAAGGGGTATCTAGAGTGTGGGATAGGTTTAATAACTACCCTAACCCTAATGCGTAACCTAACCCTAACCACTACCCTAACCCTGACACGTACCCTAATCCTAACCCGTACCCTAAACCGAGCCCTAACCCTAACACTAACCCTAACCCTAACCCTAACCCATACCCTACGCCGTACCCGAAGCCCTCCCCGAACACGTACCCTAAGCCGTACCCTAAGCCTAACCCTAAGCCTAACCCTTACCCTAGGCTACCCTTGACTGCTTCTGCCTCCAATAGATTTCCTAAGCACTAGTGTTTTAAGGAACAGCTTAAAAAGAGAATCCTAATGTGATTTCTTTATAATGGGTGTGTTCCTTATCTAATCCTAGTGTCTAAACTCTTCTCCATGGCTGGACCCCCAAATAACATTCCTTTATGTGCTAACGGGTATCTAGAGAGTGGGATAGGTTTAATCACTACCCTAACCCTAACGCGTACCCTAACCCTAACCCCTACCCTAACCCTAACACGTACCCTAATCCTAACCCGTACCCTAAACCGAGCCCTAACCCTAACACTAACCCTAACCCTAACCCATACCCTACGCCGTACCCGAAGCCCTCCCCGAACCCGTACCCTAAGCCGTACCCTAAGCCTAACCCTAAGCCTAACCCTAACCCTAGGCTACCCTTGACTGCTTCTGCCTCCAATAGATTTCCTAAGCACTAGTGTTTTAAGGAACAGCTTAAAAAGAGAATCCTAATGTGATTTCTTTATAATGTGTGTGTTCCTTATATTATCTTAGTGTCTAAACTCTTCTCCATGGCTGGACCCCCAAATAATATTCCTTTACGTGCTAAAGGGTATCTAGAGAGTGGGATAGGTTTAATAACTACCCTAACCCTAACGCGTACCCTAACCCTAACCCCTACCTTAACCCTAACACGTGCCCTAATCCTAACCCGTACCCTAAACCGAGCCCTAACCCTAACACTAACCCTAACCCTAACCCTAACCCTAACCCATACCCTACGTCGTACCCGAAGCCCTCCCCGAACCCGTACCCTAAGCCGTACCCTAAGCCTAACCCTAAGCCTAACCCTAACCCTAGGCTACCCTTGACTGCTTCTGCCTCCAATAGATTTCCTAAGCACTAGTGTTTTAAGGAACAGCTTAAAAAGAGAATCCTAATGTGATTTCTTTATAATGGGTGTGTTCCTTATCTAATCCTAGTGTCTAAACTCTTCACCATGGCTGGACCCCCAAATAATATTCCTTTAGGTGCTAAGGGGTATCTAGAGAGTGGGATAGGTTTAATCACTACCCTAACCCTAACGCGTACCCTAACCCTAACCCCTACCCTAACCCTAACGTACCCTAATCCTAACCCATACCCTAAACCGAGCCCTAACCCTAACACTAACCCTAACCCTAACCCTAACCCATACACTACGCCGTACCCGAAGCCCTCCCCGAACCCGTACCCTAAGCCGTACCCTAAGCCTAACCCTAAGCCTAAACCTAACCCTAGGCTACCCTTGACTGCTTCTGCCTCCAATAGATTTCCTAAGCACTAGTGTTTTAAGGAACAGTTTAAAAAGAGAATCCTAATGTGATTTCTTTATAATGTGTCTGTGCCTTATATTACCTTAGTGTCTAAACTCTTCTCCATGGCTGGACCCCCAAATAATATTCCTTTACGTGCTAAGGGGTATCTAGAGAGTGGGATAGGTTTAATACCTACCCTAACCCTAACGCGTACCCTAACCCAAACCCCTACCCTAACACTAACACGTACCCTAATCCTAACCTGTACCCTAAACCGAGCCCTAACCCTAACACTAACCCTAACCCTAACCCTAACCCATACCCTACGCCGTACCCGAAGCCCTCCCCGAACCCGTACCCTAAGCCGTACCCTAAGCCTAACCCTAACCCTAGGCTACCCTTGACTGCTTCTGCCTCCAATAGATTTCCTAAGCACTAGTGTTTTAAGGAACAGCTTAAAAAGAGAATCCTAATGTGATTTCTTTATAATGGGTGTGTTCCTTATCTAATCCTAGTGTCTAAACTCTTCTCCATGGCTGGACCCCCAAATAATATTCCTTTATGTGCTAAGGGGTATCTAGAGAGTGGGATACGTTTAATCACTACCCTAACCCTAACGCGTACCCTAACCCTAACCCCTACCCTAACCCTAACACGTACCCTAATCCTAACCCATACCCTAAACCGAGCCCTAACCCTAACACTAACCCTAACCCTAACACTAACCCATACCCTACGCCGTACCCAAAGCCCTCCCCGAACCCGTACCCTAAGCCGTACCCTAAGCCTAACCCTAAGCCTAACCCTAACCCTAGGCTACCCTTGACTGCTTCTGCCTCTAATAGATTTCCTAAGCACTAGTGTTTTAAGGAACAGCTTAAAAAGAGAATCCTAATGTGATTTCTTTATAATGTGTGTGTTCCTTATATTATCTTAGTGTCTAAGCTCTTCTCCATGGCTGGACCCCCAAATAATATTCCTTTACGTGCTAAGGGGTATCTAGAGAGTGGGATAGGTTTAATAACTACCCTAACCCTAACGCGTACCCTAACCCTAACCCCTACCCTAACACTAACACGTACCCTAATCTTAACCCGTACCCTAAACCGAGCCCTAACCCTAACACTAACCCTAACCCTAACCCTAACCCATACCCTACGCCGTACCCGAAGCCCTCCCCGAACCCGTATCCTAAGCCGTACCCTAAGCCTAACCCTAAGCCTAACCCTAACCCTAGGCTACCCTTGACTGCTTCTGCCTCCAATAGATTTCCTAAGCACTAGTGTTTTAAGGAACAGCTTAAAAAGAGAATCCTAATGTGATTTCTTTATAATGGGTGTGTTCCTTATCTTTTCCTAGTGTCTAAACTCTTCTCCATGGCTGGCCCCCAAATAATATTCCTTTACGTGCTAAGGGGTAACTAGAGAGTGGGATAGGTTTAATAACTACCCTAACCCTAACGCGTACCCTAACGCTAACCCCTACCCTAACCCTAACACGTACCCTAAACCTAACCCGTACCCTAAACCGAGCCCTAACCCTAACACTAACCCTAACCCTAACCCTAACCCATACCCTACGCCGTACCCGAAGCCCTCCCTGAACCCGTACCCTAAGCCGTACCCTAAGCCTAACCCTAAGCCTAACCCTAACCCTAGGCTACCCTTGACTGCTTCTGCCTCCAATAGATTTCCTAAGCACTAGTGTTTTAAGGAACAGCTTAAAAAGAGAATCCTAATGTGATTTCTTTATAATGTGTGTGTTCCTTATATTATCTTAGTGTCTAAACTCTTCTCCATGGCTGGACCCCCAAATAATGTTCCTTTACGTGCTAAGGGGTATCTAGAGAGTGGGATAGGTTTAATAACTACCCTAACCCTAACGCGTACCCTAACCCTAACCCCTCCCCTAACCCTAACACGTACCCTAATCCTAACCCGTACCCTAAACCGAGGCCTAACCCTAACACTAACCCTAACCCTAACCCTAACCCATAACCTACGCCGTACCCGAAGCGCTCCCCGAACCCGTACCCTAAGCCGTACCCTAAGCCTAACCCTAAGCCTAACCCTAACCGTAGGCTACCCTTGACTGCTTCTGCCTCCAATAGATTTCCTAAGCACTAGTGTTTTAAGGAACAGCTTAAAAATAGAATCCTAATGTTATTTCTTTATAATGGGTGTGTTTCTTATCTTATCCTAGTGTCTAAACTCTTCTCCATGGCTGGACCCCCAAATAATATTCCTTTACGTGCTAAGGGGTAACTAGAGAGTGGGATAGGTTTAATAACTACCCTAACCCTAACGCGTACCCTAACCCTAACCCTTACCCTAACCCTAACACGTACCCTAATCCTAACCTGTAACGTAAACCGAGCCCTAACCCTAACACTAACCCTAACCCTAACCCTAACCCATACCCTACGCCGTACCCGAAGCCCTCCCCGAACCCGTACCCTAAGCCGTAACCTAAGCCTAACCCTAAGCCTAACCCTAACCCTAGATTACCCTTGACTGCTTCTGCCTCCAATAGATTTCCTAAGCACTAGTGTTTTAAGGAACAGCTTAAAAAGAGAATCCTAATGTGATTTCTTTATAATGTGTGTGTTCCTTATATTATCTTAGTGTCTAAACTCTTCTCCATGGCTGGACCCCCAAATAATATTCCTTTACGTGCTAAGGGGTATCTAGAGTGTGGGATAGGTTTAATAACTACCCTAACCCTAATGCGTAACCTAACCCTAACCACTACCCTAACCCTGACACGTACCCTAATCCTAACCCGTACCCTAAACCGAGCCCTAACCCTAACACTAACCCTAACCCTAACCCTAACCCATACCCTACGCCGTACCCGAAGCCCTCCCCGAACACGTACCCTAAGCCGTACCCTAAGCCTAACCCTAAGCCTAACCCTTACCCTAGGCTACCCTTGACTGCTTCTGCCTCCAATAGATTTCCTAAGCACTAGTGTTTTAAGGAACAGCTTAAAAAGAGAATCCTAATGTGATTTCTTTATAATGGGTGTGTTCCTTATCTAATCCTAGTGTCTAAACTCTTCTCCATGGCTGGACCCCCAAATAACATTCCTTTATGTGCTAACGGGTATCTAGAGAGTGGGATAGGTTTAATCACTACCCTAACCCTAACGCGTACCCTAACCCTAACCCCTACCCTAACCCTAACACGTACCCTAATCCTAACCCGTACCCTAAACCGAGCCCTAACCCTAACACTAACCCTAACCCTAACCCATACCCTACGCCGTACCCGAAGCCCTCCCCGAACCCGTACCCTAAGCCGTACCCTAAGCCTAACCCTAAGCCTAACCCTAACCCTAGGCTACCCTTGACTGCTTCTGCCTCCAATAGATTTCCTAAGCACTAGTGTTTTAAGGAACAGCTTAAAAAGAGAATCCTAATGTGATTTCTTTATAATGTGTGTGTTCCTTATATTATCTTAGTGTCTAAACTCTTCTCCATGGCTGGACCCCCAAATAATATTCCTTTACGTGCTAAAGGGTATCTAGAGAGTGGGATAGGTTTAATAACTACCCTAACCCTAACGCGTACCCTAACCCTAACCCCTACCTTAACCCTAACACGTGCCCTAATCCTAACCCGTACCCTAAACCGAGCCCTAACCCTAACACTAACCCTAACCCTAACCCTAACCCTAACCCATACCCTACGTCGTACCCGAAGCCCTCCCCGAACCCGTACCCTAAGCCGTACCCTAAGCCTAACCCTAAGCCTAACCCTAACCCTAGGCTACCCTTGACTGCTTCTGCCTCCAATAGATTTCCTAAGCACTAGTGTTTTAAGGAACAGCTTAAAAAGAGAATCCTAATGTGATTTCTTTATAATGTGTGTGTTCCTTATATTATCTTAGTGTCTAAACTCTTCTCCATGGCTGGACCCCCAAATAATGTTCCTTTACGTGCTAAGGGGTATCTAGAGAGTGGGATAGGTTTAATAACTACCCTAACCCTAACGCGTACCCTAACCCTAACCCCTCCCCTAACCCTAACACGTACCCTAATCCTAACCCGTACCCTAAACCGAGGCCTAACCCTAACACTAACCCTAACCCTAACCCTAACCCATAACCTACGCCGTACCCGAAGCGCTCCCCGAACCCGTACCCTAAGCCGTACCCTAAGCCTAACCCTAAGCCTAACCCTAACCGTAGGCTACCCTTGACTGCTTCTGCCTCCAATAGATTTCCTAAGCACTAGTGTTTTAAGGAACAGCTTAAAAATAGAATCCTAATGTTATTTCTTTATAATGGGTGTGTTTCTTATCTTATCCTAGTGTCTAAACTCTTCTCCATGGCTGGACCCCCAAATAATATTCCTTTACGTGCTAAGGGGTAACTAGAGAGTGGGATAGGTTTAATAACTACCCTAACCCTAACGCGTACCCTAACCCTAACCCTTACCCTAACCCTAACACGTACCCTAATCCTAACCTGTAACGTAAACCGAGCCCTAACCCTAACACTAACCCTAACCCTAACCCTAACCCATACCCTACGCCGTACCCGAAGCCCTCCCCGAACCCGTACCCTAAGCCGTAACCTAAGCCTAACCCTAAGCCTAACCCTAACCCTAGATTACCCTTGACTGCTTCTGCCTCCAATAGATTTCCTAAGCACTAGTGTTTTAAGGAACAGCTTAAAAAGAGAATCCTAATGTGATTTCTTTATAATGTGTGTGTTCCTTATATTATCTTAGTGTCTAAACTCTTCTCCATGGCTGGACCCCCAAATAATATTCCTTTACGTGCTAAGGGGTATCTAGAGTGTGGGATAGGTTTAATAACTACCCTAACCCTAATGCGTAACCTAACCCTAACCACTACCCTAACCCTGACACGTACCCTAATCCTAACCCGTACCCTAAACCGAGCCCTAACCCTAACACTAACCCTAACCCTAACCCTAACCCATACCCTACGCCGTACCCGAAGCCCTCCCCGAACACGTACCCTAAGCCGTACCCTAAGCCTAACCCTAAGCCTAACCCTTACCCTAGGCTACCCTTGACTGCTTCTGCCTCCAATAGATTTCCTAAGCACTAGTGTTTTAAGGAACAGCTTAAAAAGAGAATCCTAATGTGATTTCTTTATAATGGGTGTGTTCCTTATCTAATCCTAGTGTCTAAACTCTTCTCCATGGCTGGACCCCCAAATAACATTCCTTTATGTGCTAACGGGTATCTAGAGAGTGGGATAGGTTTAATCACTACCCTAACCCTAACGCGTACCCTAACCCTAACCCCTACCCTAACCCTAACACGTACCCTAATCCTAACCCGTACCCTAAACCGAGCCCTAACCCTAACACTAACCCTAACCCTAACCCATACCCTACGCCGTACCCGAAGCCCTCCCCGAACCCGTACCCTAAGCCGTACCCTAAGCCTAACCCTAAGCCTAACCCTAACCCTAGGCTACCCTTGACTGCTTCTGCCTCCAATAGATTTCCTAAGCACTAGTGTTTTAAGGAACAGCTTAAAAAGAGAATCCTAATGTGATTTCTTTATAATGTGTGTGTTCCTTATATTATCTTAGTGTCTAAACTCTTCTCCATGGCTGGACCCCCAAATAATATTCCTTTACGTGCTAAAGGGTATCTAGAGAGTGGGATAGGTTTAATAACTACCCTAACCCTAACGCGTACCCTAACCCTAACCCCTACCTTAACCCTAACACGTGCCCTAATCCTAACCCGTACCCTAAACCGAGCCCTAACCCTAACACTAACCCTAACCCTAACCCTAACCCTAACCCATACCCTACGTCGTACCCGAAGCCCTCCCCGAACCCGTACCCTAAGCCGTACCCTAAGCCTAACCCTAAGCCTAACCCTAACCCTAGGCTACCCTTGACTGCTTCTGCCTCCAATAGATTTCCTAAGCACTAGTGTTTTAAGGAACAGCTTAAAAAGAGAATCCTAATGTGATTTCTTTATAATGTGTGTGTTCCTTATATTATCTTAGTGTCTAAGCTCTTCTCCATGGCTGGACCCCCAAATAATATTCCTTTACGTGCTAAGGGGTATCTAGAGAGTGGGATAGGTTTAATAACTACCCTAACCCTAACGCGTACCCTAACCCTAACCCCTACCCTAACACTAACACGTACCCTAATCTTAACCCGTACCCTAAACCGAGCCCTAACCCTAACACTAACCCTAACCCTAACCCTAACCCATACCCTACGCCGTACCCGAAGCCCTCCCCGAACCCGTATTCTAAGCCGTACCCTAAGCCTAACCCTAAGCCTAACCCTAACCCTAGGCTACCCTTGACTGCTTCTGCCTCCAATAGATTTCCTAAGCACTAGTGTTTTAAGGAACAGCTTAAAAAGAGAATCCTAATGTGATTTCTTTATAATGGGTGTGTTCCTTATCTTTTCCTAGTGTCTAAACTCTTCTCCATGGCTGGCCCCCAAATAATATTCCTTTACGTGCTAAGGGGTAACTAGAGAGTGGGATAGGTTTAATAACTACCCTAACCCTAACGCGTACCCTAACGCTAACCCCTACCCTAACCCTAACACGTACCCTAAACCTAACCCGTACCCTAAACCGAGCCCTAACCCTAACACTAACCCTAACCCTAACCCTAACCCATACCCTACGCCGTACCCGAAGCCCTCCCTGAACCCGTACCCTAAGCCGTACCCTAAGCCTAACCCTAAGCCTAACCCTAACCCTAGGCTACCCTTGACTGCTTCTGCCTCCAATAGATTTCCTAAGCACTAGTGTTTTAAGGAACAGCTTAAAAAGAGAATCCTAATGTGATTTCTTTATAATGTGTGTGTTCCTTATATTATCTTAGTGTCTAAACTCTTCTCCATGGCTGGACCCCCAAATAATGTTCCTTTACGTGCTAAGGGGTATCTAGAGAGTGGGATAGGTTTAATAACTACCCTAACCCTAACGCGTACCCTAACCCTAACCCCTCCCCTAACACTAACACGTACCCTAATCCTAACCCGTACCCTAAACCGAGGCCTAACCCTAACACTAACGCTAACCCTAACCCTAACCCATACCCTACGCCGTACCCGAAGCCCTCCCCGAACACGTACCCTAAGCCGTACCCTAAGCCTAACCCTTACCCTAGGCTACCCTTGACTGCTTCTGCCTCCAATAGATTTCCTAAGCACTAGTGTTTTAAGGAACAGCTTAAAAAGAGAATCCTAATGTGATTTCTTTATAATGGGTGTGTTCCTTATCTAATCCTAGTGTCTAAACTCTTCTCCATGGCTGGACCCCCAAATAACATTCCTTTATGTGCTAACGGGTATCTAGAGAGTGGGATAGGTTTAATCACTACCCTAACCCTAACGCGTACCATAACCCTAACCCCTACCCTAACCCTAACACGTACCCTAATCCTAACCCGTACCCTAAACTGAGCCCTAACCCTAACACTAACCCTAACCCTAACCCATACCCTACGCCGTACCCGAAGCCCTCCCCGAACCCGTACCCTAAGCCGTACCCAAAGCCCTCCCCGAACCCGTACCCTAAGCCGTACCCTAAGCCTAACCCTAAGCCTAACCCTAACCCTAGGCTACCCTTGACTGCTTCTGCCTCCAATAGATTTCCTAAGCACTAGTGTTTTAAGGAACAGCTTAAAAAGAGAATCCTAATGTGATTTCTTTATAATGTGTGTGTTCCTTATATTATCTTAGTGTCTAAGCTCTTCTCCATGGCTGGACCCCCAAATAATATTCCTTTACGTGCTAAGGGGTATCTAGAGAGTGGGATAGGTTTAATAACTACCCTAACCCTAACGCGTACCCTAACCCTAACCCCTACCCTAACACTAACACGTACCCTAATCTTAACCCGTACCCTAAACCGAGCCCTAACCCTAACACTAACCCTAACCCTAACCCTAACCCATACCCTACGCCGTACCCGAAGCCCTCCCCGAACCCGTATCCTAAGCCGTACCCTAAGCCTAACCCTAAGCCTAACCCTAACCCTAGGCTACCCTTGACTGCTTCTGCCTCCAATAGATTTCCTAAGCACTAGTGTTTTAAGGAACAGCTTAAAAAGAGAATCCTAATGTGATTTCTTTATAATGGGTGTGTTCCTTATCTTTTCCTAGTGTCTAAACTCTTCTCCATGGCTGGCCCCCAAATAATATTCCTTTACGTGCTAAGGGGTAACTAGAGAGTGGGATAGGTTTAATAACTACCCTAACCCTAACGCGTACCCTAACGCTAACCCCTACCCTAACCCTAACACGTACCCTAAACCTAACCCGTACCCTAAACCGAGCCCTAACCCTAACACTAACCCTAACCCTAACCCTAACCCATACCCTACGCCGTACCCGAAGCCCTCCCTGAACCCGTACCCTAAGCCGTACCCTAAGCCTAACCCTAAGCCTAACCCTAACCCTAGGCTACCCTTGACTGCTTCTGCCTCCAATAGATTTCCTAAGCACTAGTGTTTTAAGGAACAGCTTAAAAAGAGAATCCTAATGTGATTTCTTTATAATGTGTGTGTTCCTTATATTATCTTAGTGTCTAAACTCTTCTCCATGGCTGGACCCCCAAATAATGTTCCTTTACGTGCTAAGGGGTATCTAGAGAGTGGGATAGGTTTAATAACTACCCTAACCCTAACGCGTACCCTAACCCTAACCCCTCCCCTAACCCTAACACGTACCCTAATCCTAACCCGTACCCTAAACCGAGGCCTAACCCTAACACTAACCCTAACCCTAACCCTAACCCATAACCTACGCCGTACCCGAAGCGCTCCCCGAACCCGTACCCTAAGCCGTACCCTAAGCCTAACCCTAAGCCTAACCCTAACCGTAGGCTACCCTTGACTGCTTCTGCCTCCAATAGATTTCCTAAGCACTAGTGTTTTAAGGAACAGCTTAAAAATAGAATCCTAATGTTATTTCTTTATAATGGGTGTGTTTCTTATCTTATCCTAGTGTCTAAACTCTTCTCCATGGCTGGACCCCCAAATAATATTCCTTTACGTGCTAAGGGGTAACTAGAGAGTGGGATAGGTTTAATAACTACCCTAACCCTAACGCGTACCCTAACCCTAACCCTTACCCTAACCCTAACACGTACCCTAATCCTAACCTGTAACGTAAACCGAGCCCTAACCCTAACACTAACCCTAACCCTAACCCTAACCCATACCCTACGCCGTACCCGAAGCCCTCCCCGAACCCGTACCCTAAGCCGTAACCTAAGCCTAACACTAAGCCTAACCCTAACCCTAGATTACCCTTGACTGCTTCTGCCTCCAATAGATTTCCTAAGCACTAGTGTTTTAAGGAACAGCTTAAAAAGAGAATCCTAATGTGATTTCTTTATAATGTGTGTGTTCCTTATATTATCTTAGTGTCTAAACTCTTCTCCATGGCTGGACCCCCAAATAATATTCCTTTACGTGCTAAGGGGTATCTAGAGTGTGGGATAGGTTTAATAACTACCCTAACCCTAATGCGTAACCTAACCCTAACCACTACCCTAACCCTGACACGTACCCTAATCCTAACCCGTACCCTAAACCGAGCCCTAACCCTAACACTAACCCTAACCCTAACCCTAACCCATACCCTACGCCGTACCCGAAGCCCTCCCCGAACACGTACCCTAAGCCGTACCCTAAGCCTAACCCTAAGCCTAACCCTTACCCTAGGCTACCCTTGACTGCTTCTGCCTCCAATAGATTTCCTAAGCACTAGTGTTTTAAGGAACAGCTTAAAAAGAGAATCCTAATGTGATTTCTTTATAATGGGTGTGTTCCTTATCTAATCCTAGTGTCTAAACTCTTCTCCATGGCTGGACCCCCAAATAACATTCCTTTATGTGCTAACGGGTATCTAGAGAGTGGGATAGGTTTAATCACTACCCTAACCCTAACGCGTACCCTAACCCTAACCCCTACCCTAACCCTAACACGTACCCTAATCCTAACCCGTACCCTAAACCGAGCCCTAACCCTAACACTAACCCTAACCCTAACCCATACCCTACGCCGTACCCGAAGCCCTCCCCGAACCCGTACCCTAAGCCGTACCCTAAGCCTAACCCTAAGCCTAACCCTAACCCTAGGCTACCCTTGACTGCTTCTGCCTCCAATAGATTTCCTAAGCACTAGTGTTTTAAGGAACAGCTTAAAAAGAGAATCCTAATGTGATTTCTTTATAATGTGTGTGTTCCTTATATTATCTTAGTGTCTAAACTCTTCTCCATGGCTGGACCCCCAAATAATATTCCTTTACGTGCTAAAGGGTATCTAGAGAGTGGGATAGGTTTAATAACTACCCTAACCCTAACGCGTACCCTAACCCTAACCCCTACCTTAACCCTAACACGTGCCCTAATCCTAACCCGTACCCTAAACCGAGCCCTAACCCTAACACTAACCCTAACCCTAACCCTAACCCTAACCCATACCCTACGTCGTACCCGAAGCCCTCCCCGAACCCGTACCCTAAGCCGTACCCTAAGCCTAACCCTAAGCCTAACCCTAACCCTAGGCTACCCTTGACTGCTTCTGCCTCCAATAGATTTCCTAAGCACTAGTGTTTTAAGGAACAGCTTAAAAAGAGAATCCTAATGTGATTTCTTTATAATGGGTGTGTTCCTTATCTAATCCTAGTGTCTAAACTCTTCACCATGGCTGGACCCCCAAATAATATTCCTTTATGTGCTAAGGGGTATCTAGAGAGTGGGATAGGTTTAATCACTACCCTAACCCTAACGCGTACCCTAACCCTAACCCCTACCCTAACCCTAACACGTACCCTAATCCTAACCCATACCCTAAACCGAGCCCTAACCCTAACACTAACCCTAACCCTAACCCTAACCCATACCCTACGCCGTACCCGAAGCCCTCCCCGAACCCGTACCCTAAGCCGTACCCTAAGCCTAACCCTAAGCCTAACCCTAACCCTAGGCTACCCTTGACTGCTTCTGCCTCCAATAGATTTCCTAAGCACTAGTGTTTTAAGGAACAGCTTAAAAAGAGAATCCTAATGTGATTTCTTTATAATGTGTGTGTTCCTTATATTATCTTAGTGTCTAAACTCTTCTCCATGGCTGGACCCCCAAATAATATTCCTTTACGTGCTAAAGGGTATCTAGAGAGTGGGATAGGTTTAATAACTACCCTAACCCTAACGCGTACCCTAACCCTAACCCCTACCTTAACCCTAACACGTGCCCTAATCCTAACCCGTACCCTAAACCGAGCCCTAACCCTAACACTAACCCTAACCCTAACCCTAACCCTAACCCATACCCTACGTCGTACCCGAAGCCCTCCCCGAACCCGTACCCTAAGCCGTACCCTAAGCCTAACCCTAAGCCTAACCCTAACCCTAGGCTACCCTTGACTGCTTCTGCCTCCAATAGATTTCCTAAGCACTAGTGTTTTAAGGAACAGCTTAAAAAGAGAATCCTAATGTGATTTCTTTATAATGGGTGTGTTCCTTATCTAATCCTAGTGTCTAAACTCTTCACCATGGCTGGACCCCCAAATAATATTCCTTTATGTGCTAAGGGGTATCTAGAGAGTGGGATAGGTTTAATCACTACCCTAACCCTAACGCGTACCCTAACCCTAACCCCTACCCTAACCCTAACACGTACCCTAATCCTAACCCATACCCTAAACCGAGCCCTAACCCTAACACTAACCCTAACCCTAACCCTAACCCATACACTACGCCGTACCCGAAGCCCTCCCCGAACCCGTACCCTAAGCCGTACCCTAAGCCTAACCCTAAGCCTAAACCTAACCCTAGGCTACCCTTGACTGCTTCTGCCTCCAATAGATTTCCTAAGCACTAGTGTTTTAAGGAACAGTTTAAAAAGAGAATCCTAATGTGATTTCTTTATAATGTGTCTGTGCCTTATATTACCTTAGTGTCTAAACTCTTCTCCATGGCTGGACCCCCAAATAATATTCCTTTACGTGCTAAGGGTATCTAGAGAGTGGGATAGGTTTAATACCTACCCTAACCCTAACGCGTACCCTAACCCAAACCCCTACCCTAACACTAACACGTACCCTAATCCTAACCTGTACCCTAAACCGAGCCCTAACCCTAACACTAACCCTAACCCTAACCCTAACCCATACCCTACGCCGTACCCGAAGCCCTCCCCGAACCCGTACCCTAAGCCGTACCCTAAGCCTAACCCTAACCCTAGGCTACCCTTGACTGCTTCTGCCTCCAATAGATTTCCTAAGCACTAGTGTTTTAAGGAACAGCTTAAAAAGAGAATCCTAATGTGATTTCTTTATAATGGGTGTGTTCCTTATCTAATCCTAGTGTCTAAACTCTTCTCCATGGCTGGACCCCCAAATAATATTCCTTTATGTGCTAAGGGGTATCTAGAGAGTGGGATAGGTTTAATCACTACCCTAACCCTAACGCGTACCCTAACCCTAACCCCTACCCTAACCCTAACACGTACCCTAATCCTAACCCATACCCTAAACCGAGCCCTAACCCTAACACTAACCCTAACCCTAACCCTAACCCATACACTACGCCGTACCCGAAGCCCTCCCCGAACCCGTACCCTAAGCCGTACCCTAAGCCTAACCCTAAGCCTAAACCTAACCCTAGGCTACCCTTGACTGCTTCTGCCTCCAATAGATTTCCTAAGCACTAGTGTTTTAAGGAACAGTTTAAAAAGAGAATCCTAATGTGATTTCTTTATAATGTGTCTGTGCCTTATATTACCTTAGTGTCTAAACTCTTCTCCATGGCTGGACCCCCAAATAATATTCCTTTACGTGCTAAGGGTATCTAGAGAGTGGGATAGGTTTAATACCTACCCTAACCCTAACGCGTACCCTAACCCAAACCCCTACCCTAACACTAACACGTACCCTAATCCTAACCTGTACCCTAAACCGAGCCCTAACCCTAACACTAACCCTAACCCTAACCCTAACCCATACCCTACGCCGTACCCGAAGCCCTCCCCGAACCCGTACCCTAAGCCGTACCCTAAGCCTAACCCTAACCCTAGGCTACCCTTGACTGCTTCTGCCTCCAATAGATTTCCTAAGCACTAGTGTTTTAAGGAACAGCTTAAAAAGAGAATCCTAATGTGATTTCTTTATAATGGGTGTGTTCCTTATCTAATCCTAGTGTCTAAACTCTTCTCCATGGCTGGACCCCCAAATAATATTCCTTTATGTGCTAAGGGGTATCTAGAGAGTGGGATACGTTTAATCACTACCCTAACCCTAACGCGTACCCTAACCCTAACCCCTACCCTAACCCTAACACGTACCCTAATCCTAACCCATACCCTAAACCGAGCCCTAACCCTAACACTAACCCTAACCCTAACACTAACCCATACCCTACGCCGTACCCAAAGCCCTCCCCGAACCCGTACCCTAAGTCGTACCCTAAGCCTAACCCTAAGCCTAACCCTAACCCTAGGCTACCCTTGACTGCTTCTGCCTCCAATAGATTTCCTAAGCACTAGTGTTTTAAGGAACAGCTTAAAAAGAGAATCCTAATGTGATTTCTTTATAATGTGTGTGTTCCTTATATTATCTTAGTGTCTAAGCTCTTCTCCATGGCTGGACCCCCAAATAATATTCCTTTACGTGCTAAGGGGTATCTAGAGAGTGGGATAGGTTTAATAACTACCCTAACCCTAACGCGTACCCTAACCCTAACCCCTACCCTAACACTAACACGTACCCTAATCTTAACCCGTACCCTAAACCGAGCCCTAACCCTAACACTAACCCTAACCCTAACCCTAACCCATACCCTACGCCGTACCCGAAGCCCTCCACGAACCCGTATCCTAAGCCGTACCCTAAGCCTAACCCTAAGCCTAACCCTAACCCTAGGCTACCCTTGACTGCTTCTGCCTCCAATAGATTTCCTAAGCACTAGTGTTTTAAGGAACAGCTTAAAAAGAGAATCCTAATGTGATTTCTTTATAATGGGTGTGTTCCTTATCTTTTCCTAGTGTCTAAACTCTTCTCCATGGCTGGCCCCCAAATAATATTCCTTTACGTGCTAAGGGGTAACTAGAGAGTGGGATAGGTTTAATAACTACCCTAACCCTAACGCGTACCCTAACGCTAACCCCTACCCTAACCCTAACACGTACCCTAAACCTAACCCGTACCCTAAACCGAGCCCTAACCCTAACACTAACCCTAACCCTAACCCTAACCCATACCCTACGCCGTACCCGAAGCCCTCCCTGAACCCGTACCCTAAGCCGTACCCTAAGCCTAACCCTAAGCCTAACCCTAACCCTAGGCTACCCTTGACTGCTTCTGCCTCCAATAGATTTCCTAAGCACTAGTGTTTTAAGGAACAGCTTAAAAAGAGAATCCTAATGTGATTTCTTTATAATGTGTGTGTTCCTTATATTATCTTAGTGTCTAAACTCTTCTCCATGGCTGGACCCCCAAATAATGTTCCTTTACGTGCTAAGGGGTATCTAGAGAGTGGGATAGGTTTAATAACTACCCTAACCCTAACGCGTACCCTAACCCTAACCCCTCCCCTAACCCTAACACGTACCCTAATCCTAACCCGTACCCTAAACCAAGGCCTAACCCTAACACTAACCCTAACCCTAACCCTAACCCATAACCTACGCCGTACCCGAAGCGCTCCCCGAACCCGTACCCTAAGCCGTACCCTAAGCCTAACCCTAAGCCTAACCCTAACCGTAGGCTACCCTTGACTGCTTCTGCCTCCAATAGATTTCCTAAGCACTAGTGTTTTAAGGAACAGCTTAAAAATAGAATCCTAATGTTATTTCTTTATAATGGGTGTGTTTCTTATCTTATCCTAGTGTCTAAACTCTTCTCCATGGCTGGACCCCCAAATAATATTCCTTTACGTGCTAAGGGGTAACTAGAGAGTGGGATAGGTTTAATAACTACCCTAACCCTAACGCGTACCCTAACCCTAACACTTACCCTAACCCTAACACGTACCCTAATCCTAACCTGTAACGTAAACCGAGCCCTAACCCTAACACTAACCCTAACCCTAACCCTAACCCATACCCTACGCCGTACCCGAAGCCCTCCCCGAACCCGTACCCTAAGCCGTACATTAAGCCTAACCCTAAGCCTAACCCTAACCCTAGGCTACCCTTGACTGCTTCTGCCTCCAATAGATTTCCTAAGCACTAGTGTTTTAAGGAACAGCTTAAAAAGAGAATCCTAATGTGATTTCTTTATAATGGGTGTGTTCCTTATATTATCTTAGTGTCTAAACTCTTCTCCATGGCTGGACCCCCAAATAATATTCCTTTACGTGCTAAGGGGTATCTAGAGAGTGGGATAGGTTTTATAACTACCCTAACCCTAACGCGTAACCTAACCCTAACCCCTACCCTAACCCTAACACGTACCCTAATCCTAACCCGTACCCTAAACCGAGCCCTAACCCTAACACTAACGCTAACCCTAACCCTAACCCATACCCTACGCCGTACCCGAAGCCCTCCCCGAACACGTACCCTAAGCCGTACCCTAAGCCTAACCCTAAGCCTAACCCTTACCCTAGGCTACCCTTGACTGCTTCTGCCTCCAATAGATTTCCTAAGCACTAGTGTTTTAAGGAACAGCTTAAAAAGAGAATCCTAATGTGATTTCTTTATAATGGGTGTGTTCCTTATCTAATCCTAGTGTCTAAACTCTTCTCCATGGCTGGACCCCCAAATAACATTCCTTTATGTGCTAACGGGTATCTAGAGAGTGGGATAGGTTTAATCACTACCCTAACCCTAACGCGTACCATAACCCTAACCCCTACCCTAACCCTAACACGTACCCTAATCCTAACCCGTACCCTAAACTGAGCCCTAACCCTAACACTAACCCTAACCCTAACCCATACCCTACGCCGTACCCGAAGCCCTCCCCGAACCCGTACCCTAAGCCGTACCCTAAGCCTAACCCTAAGCCTAACCCTAACCCTAGGCTACCCTTGACTGCTTCTGCCTCCAATAGATTTCCTAAGCACTAGGGTTTTAAGGAACAGCTTAAAAAGAGAATCCTAATGTGATTTCTTTATAATGTGTGTGTTCCTTATATTATCTTAGTGTCTAAACTCTTCTCCATGGCTGGACCCCCAAATAATATTCCTTTACGTGCTAAGGGGAATCTAGAGAGTGGGATAGGTTTAATAACTACCCTAACCCTAACGCGTAACCTAACCCTAACCCCTACCCTAACCCTAACACGTACCCTAATCCTAACCCGTACCCTAAACCGAGCCCTAACCCTAACACTAACCCTAACCCTAACCCTAACCCATACCCTACGCCATACCCGAAGCCCTCCCCGAACACGTACCCTAAGCCGTACCCTAAGCCTAACCCTAAGCCTAACCCTTACCCTAGGCTACCCTTGACTGCTTCTGCCTCCAATAGATTTCCTAAGCACTAGTGTTTTAAGGAACAGCTTAAAAAGAGAATCCTAATGTGATTTCTTTATAATGGGTGTGTTCCTTATCTAATCCTAGTGTCTAAACTCTTCACCATGGCTGGACCCCCAAATAATATTCCTTTACGTGCTAAGGGGTATCTAGAGAGTGGGATAGGTTTAATACCTACCCTAACCCTAACGCGTACCCTAACCCTAACCCCTACCCTAAGACTAACACGTACCCTAATCCTAACCTGTACCCTAAACCGAGCCCTAACCCTAACACTAACCCTAACCCTAACCCTAACCCATACCCTACGCCGTACCCGAAGCCCTCCCCGAACCCGTACCCTAAGCCGTACCCTAAGCCTAACCCTAACCCTAGGCTACCCTTGACTGCTTCTGCCTCCAATAGATTTCCTAAGCACTAGTGTTTTAAGGAACAGCTTAAAAATAGAATCCTAATGTGATTTCTTTATAATGGGTGTGTTCCTTATCTTTTCCTAGTGTCTAAACTCTTCTCCATGGCTGGCCCCCAAATAATATTCCTTTACGTGCTAAGGGGTAACTAGAGAGTGGGATAGGTTTAATAACTACCCTAACCCTAACGCGTACCCTAACGCTAACCCCTACCCTAACCCTAACACGTACCCTAATCCTAACCCGTACCCTAAACCGAGCCCTAACCCTAACACTAACCCTAACCCTAACCCTAACCCATACCCTACGCCGTACCCGAAGCCCTCCCTGAACCCGTACCCTAAGCCGTACCCTAAGCCTAACCCTAAGCCTAACCCTAACCCTAGGCTACCCTTGACTGCTTCTGCCTCCAATAGATTTCCTAAGCACTAGTGTTTTAAGGAACAGCTTAAAAAGAGAATCCTAATGTGATTTCTTTATAATGTGTGTGTTCCTTATATTATCTTAGTGTCTAAACTCTTCTCCATGGCTGGACCCCCAAATAATGTTCCTTTACGTGCTAAGGGGTATCTAGAGAGTGGGATAGGTTTAATAACTACCCTAACCCTAACGCGTACCCTAACCCTAACCCCTACCCTAACCCTAACACGTACCCTAATCCTAACCCGTACCCTAAACCGAGGCCTAACCCTAACACTAACCCTAACCCTAACCCTAACCCATAACCTACGCCGTACCCGAAGCGCTCCCCGAACCCGTACCCTAAGCCGTACCCTAAGCCTAACCCTAAGCCTAACCCTAACCGTAGGCTACCCTTGACTGCTTCTGCCTCCAATAGATTTCCTAAGCACTAGTGTTTTAAGGAACAGCTTAAAAATAGAATCCTAATGTTATTTATTTATAATGGGTGTGTTTCTTATCTTATCCTAGTGTCTAAACTCTTCTCCATGGCTGGACCCCCAAATAATATTCCTTTACGTGCTAAGGGGTAACTAGAGAGTGGGATAGGTTTAATAACTACCCTAACCCTAACGCGTACCCTAACGCTAACCCTTACCCTAACCCTAACACGTACCCTAATCCTAACCTGTAACGTAAACCGAGCCCTAACCCTAACACTAACCCTAACCCTAACCCTAACCCATACCCTAGGCCGTACCCGAAGCCCTCCCCGAACCCGTACCCTAAGCCGTACATTAAGCCTAACCCTAAGCCTAACCCTAACCCTAGGCTACCCTTGACTGCTTCTGCCTCCAATAGATTTCCTAAGCACTAGTGTTTTAAGGAACAGCTTAAAAAGAGAATCCTAATGTGATTTCTTTATAATGGGTGTGTTCCTTATATTATCTTAGTGTCTAAACTCTTCTCCATGGCTGGACCCCCAAATAATATTCCTTTACGTGCTAAGGGGTATCTAGAGAGTGGGATAGGTTTAATAACTACCCTAACCCTAACGCGTAACCTAACCCTAACCCCTACCCTAACCCTAACACGTACCCTAATCCTAACCCGTACCCTAAACCGAGCCCTAACCCTAACACTAACGCTAACCCTAACCCTAACCCATACCCTACGCCGTACCCGAAGCCCTCCCCGAACACGTACCCTAAGCCGTACCCTAAGCCTAACCCTAAGCCTAACCCTTACCCTAGGCTACCCTTGACTGCTTCTGCCTCCAATAGATTTCCTAAGCACTAGTGTTTTAAGGAACAGCTTAAAAAGAGAATCCTAATGTGATTTCTTTATAATGGGTGTGTTCCTTATCTAATCCTAGTGTCTAAACTCTTCTCCATGGCTGGACCCCCAAATAACATTCCTTTATGTGCTAACGGGTATCTAGAGAGTGGGATAGGTTTAATCACTACCCTAACCCTAACGCGTACCCTAACCCTAACCCCTACCCTAACCCTAACACGTACCCTAATCCTAACCCGTACCCTAAACTGAGCCCTAACCCTAACACTAACCCTAACCCTAACCCATACCCTACGCCGTACCCGAAGCCCTCCCCGAACCCGTACCCTAAGCCGTACCCTAAGCCTAACCCTAAGCCTAACCCTAACCCTAGGCTACCCTTGACTGCTTCTGCCTCCAATAGATTTCCTAAGCACTAGGGTTTTAAGGAACAGCTTAAAAAGAGAATCCTAATGTGATTTCTTTATAATGTGTGTGTTCCTTATATTATCTTAGTGTCTAAACTCTTCTCCATGGCTGGACCCCCAAATAATATTCCTTTACGTGCTAAGGGGAATCTAGAGAGTGGGATAGGTTTAATAACTACCCTAACCCTAACGCGTAACCTAACCCTAACCCCTACCCTAACCCTAACACGTACCCTAATCCTAACCCGTACCCTAAACCGAGCCCTAACCCTAACACTAACCCTAACCCTAACCCTAACCCATACCCTACGCCATACCCGAATCCCTCCCCGAACACGTACCCTAAGCCGTACCCTAAGCCTAACCCTAAGCCTAACCCTTACCCTAGGCTACCCTTGACTGCTTCTGCCTCCAATAGATTTCCTAAGCACTAGTGTTTTAAGGAACAGCTTAAAAAGAGAATCCTAATGTGATTTCTTTATAATGGGTGTGTTCCTTATCTAATCCTAGTGTCTAAACTCTTCACCATGGCTGGACCCCCAAATAATATTCCTTTACGTGCTAAGGGGTATCTAGAGAGTGGGATAGGTTTAATACCTACCCTAACCCTAACGCGTACCCTAACCCTAACCCCTACCCTAAGACTAACACGTACCCTAATCCTAACCTGTACCCTAAACCGAGCCCTAACCCTAACACTAACCCTAACCCTAACCCTAACCCATACCCTACGCCGTACCCGAAGCCCTCCCCGAACCCGTACCCTAAGCCGTACCCTAAGCCTAACCCTAACCCTAGGCTACCCTTGACTGCTTCTGCCTCCAATAGATTTCCTAAGCACTAGTGTTTTAAGGAACAGCTTAAAAAGAGAATCCTAATGTGATTTCTTTATAATGGGTGTGTTCCTTATCTAATCCTAGTGTCTAAACTCTTCTCCATGTCTGGACCCCCAAATAATATTCCTTTATGTGCTAAGGGGTATCTAGAGAGTGGGATAGGTTTAATCACTACCCTAACCCTAATGCGTACCCTAACCCTAACCCCTACCCTAACCCTAACACGTACCCTAATCCTAACCCATACGCTAAACCGAGCCCTAACCCTAACACTAACCCTAACCCTAACCCTAACCCATACCCTACGCCGTACCCAAAGCCCTCCCCGAACCCGTACCCTAAGCCGTACCCTAAGCCTAACCCTAAGCCTAACCCTAACCCTAGGCTACCCTTGACTGCTTCTGCCTCCAATAGATTTCCTAAGCACTAGTGTTTTAAGGAACAGCTTAAAAAGAGAATCCTAATGTGATTTCTTTATAATGTGTGTGTTCCTTATATTATCTTAGTGTCTAAGCTCTTCTCCATGGCTGGACCCCCAAATAATATTCCTTTACGTGCTAAGGGGTATCTAGAGAGTGGGATAGGTTTAATAACTACCCTAACCCTAACGCGTACCCTAACCCTTACCCCTACCCTAACACTAACACGTACCCTAATCTTAACCCGTACCCTAAACCGAGCCCTAACCCTAACACTAACCCTAACCCTAACCCTAACCCATACCCTACGCCGTACCCGAAGCCCTCCCCGAACCCGTATCATAAGCCGTACCCTAAGCCTAACCCTAAGCCTAACCCTAACCCTAGGCTACCCTTGACTGCTTCTGCCTCCAATAGATTTCCTAAGCACTAGTGTTTTAAGGAACAGCTTAAAAAGAGAATCCTAATGTGATTTCTTTATAATGGGTGTGTTCCTTATCTTTTCCTAGTGTCTAAACTCTTCTCCATGGCTGGAACCCCAAATAATATTCCTTTACGTGCTAAGGGGTAACTAGAGAGTGGGATAGGTTTAATAACTACCCTAACCCTAACGCGTACCCTAACGCTAACCCCTACCCTAACCCTAACACGTACCCTAATCCTAACCCGTACCCTAAACCGAGCCCTAACCCTAACACTAACCCTAATCCTAACCCTAACCCATACTCTACGCCGTACCCGAAGCCCTCCCTGAACCCGTACCCTAAGCCGTACCCTAAGCCTAACCCTAAGCCTAACCCTAACCCTAGGCTACCCTTGACTGCTTCTGCCTCCAATAGATTTCCTAAGCACTAGTGTTTTAAGGAACAGCTTAAAAATAGAATCCTAATGTGATTTCTTTATAATGGGTGTGTTCCTTATCTTTTCCTAGTGTCTAAACTCTTCTCCATGGCTGGCCCCCAAATAATATTCCTTTACGTGCTAAGGGGTAACTAGAGAGTGGGATAGGTTTAATGACTACCCTAACCCTAACGCGTACCCTAACGCTAACCCCTACCCTAACCCTAACACGTACCCTAATCCTAACCCGTACCCTAAACCGAGCCCTAACCCTAACACTAACCCTAACCCTAACCCTAACCCATACCCTACGCCGTACCCGAAGCCCTCCCTGAACCCGTACCCTAAGCCGTACCCTAAGCCTAACCCTAAGCCTAACCCTAACCCTAGGCTACCCTTGACTGCTTCTGCCTCCAATAGATTTCCTAAGCACTAGTGTTTTAAGGAACAGCTTAAAAAGAGAATCCTAATGTGATTTCTTTATAATGTGTGTGTTCCTTATATTATCTTAGTGTCTAAACTCTTCTCCATGGCTGGACCCCCAAATAATGTTCCTTTACGTGCTAAGGGGTATCTAGAGAGTGGGATAGGTTTAATAACTACCCTAACCCTAACGCGTACCCTAACCCTAACCCCTACCCTAACCCTAACACGTACCCTAATCCTAACCCGTACCCTAAACCGAGGCCTAACCCTAACACTAACCCTAACCCTAACCCTAACCCATAACCTACGCCGTACCCGAAGCGCTCCCCGAACCCGTACCCTAAGCCGTACCCTAAGCCTAACCCTAAGCCTAACCCTAACCGTAGGCTACCCTTGACTGCTTCTGCCTCCAATAGATTTCCTAAGCACTAGTGTTTTAAGGAACAGCTTAAAAATAGAATCCTAATGTTATTTATTTATAATGGGTGTGTTTCTTATCTTATCCTAGTGTCTAAACTCTTCTCCATGGCTGGACCCCCAAATAATATTCCTTTACGTGCTAAGGGGTAACTAGAGAGTGGGATAGGTTTAATAACTACCCTAACCCTAACGCGTACCCTAACGCTAACCCTTACCCTAACCCTAACACGTACCCTAATCCTAACCTGTAACGTAAACCGAGCCCTAACCCTAACACTAACCCTAACCCTAACCCTAACCCATACCCTAGGCCGTACCCGAAGCCCTCCCCGAACCCGTACCCTAAGCCGTACATTAAGCCTAACCCTAAGCCTAACCCTAACCCTAGGCTACCCTTGACTGCTTCTGCCTCCAATAGATTTCCTAAGCACTAGTGTTTTAAGGAACAGCTTAAAAAGAGAATCCTAATGTGATTTCTTTATAATGGGTGTGTTCCTTATATTATCTTAGTGTCTAAACTCTTCTCCATGGCTGGACCCCCAAATAATATTCCTTTACGTGCTAAGGGGTATCTAGAGAGTGGGATAGGTTTAATAACTACCCTAACCCTAACGCGTAACCTAACCCTAACCCCTACCCTAACCCTAACACGTACCCTAATCCTAACCCGTACCCTAAACCGAGCCCTAACCCTAACACTAACGCTAACCCTAACCCTAACCCATACCCTACGCCGTACCCGAAGCCCTCCCCGAACACGTACCCTAAGCCGTACCCTAAGCCTAACCCTAAGCCTAACCCTTACCCTAGGCTACCCTTGACTGCTTCTGCCTCCAATAGATTTCCTAAGCACTAGTGTTTTAAGGAACAGCTTAAAAAGAGAATCCTAATGTGATTTCTTTATAATGGGTGTGTTCCTTATCTAATCCTAGTGTCTAAACTCTTCTCCATGGCTGGACCCCCAAATAACATTCCTTTATGTGCTAACGGGTATCTAGAGAGTGGGATAGGTTTAATCACTACCCTAACCCTAACGCGTACCCTAACCCTAACCCCTACCCTAACCCTAACACGTACCCTAATCCTAACCCGTACCCTAAACTGAGCCCTAACCCTAACACTAACCCTAACCCTAACCCATACCCTACGCCGTACCCGAAGCCCTCCCCGAACCCGTACCCTAAGCCGTACCCTAAGCCTAACCCTAAGCCTAACCCTAACCCTAGGCTACCCTTGACTGCTTCTGCCTCCAATAGATTTCCTAAGCACTAGGGTTTTAAGGAACAGCTTAAAAAGAGAATCCTAATGTGATTTCTTTATAATGTGTGTGTTCCTTATATTATCTTAGTGTCTAAACTCTTCTCCATGGCTGGACCCCCAAATAATATTCCTTTACGTGCTAAGGGGAATCTAGAGAGTGGGATAGGTTTAATAACTACCCTAACCCTAACGCGTAACCTAACCCTAACCCCTACCCTAACCCTAACACGTACCCTAATCCTAACCCGTACCCTAAACCGAGCCCTAACCCTAACACT
This sequence comes from Balaenoptera physalus, assembly GCF_965194825.1. Lineage (NCBI taxonomy): Eukaryota > Metazoa > Chordata > Mammalia > Artiodactyla > Balaenopteridae > Balaenoptera > Balaenoptera physalus. The sequence goes on from NW_028126223.1 coordinate 429,742, forward strand.
AACCCTAACCTTAACCCTAACCCATACCCTACGCCATACCCGAAGCCCTCCCCGAACACGTACCCTAAGCCGTACCCTAAGCCTAACCCTAAGCCTAACCCTTACCCTAGGCTACCCTTGACTGCTTCTGCCTCCAATAGATTTCCTAAGCACTAGTGTTTTAAGGAACAGCTTAAAAAGAGAATCCTAATGTGATTTCTTTATAATGGGTGTGTTCCTTATCTAATCCTAGTGTCTAAACTCTTCACCATGGCTGGACCCCCAAATAATATTCCTTTACGTGCTAAGGGGTATCTAGAGAGTGGGATAGGTTTAATACCTACCCTAACCCTAACGCGTACCCTAACCCTAACCCCTACCCTAAGACTAACACGTACCCTAATCCTAACCTGTACCCTAAACCGAGCCCTAACCCTAACACTAACCCTAACCCTAACCCTAACCCATACCCTACGCCGTACCCGAAGCCCTCCCCGAACCCGTACCCTAAGCCGTACCCTAAGCCTAACCCTAACCCTAGGCTACCCTTGACTGCTTCTGCCTCCAATAGATTTCCTAAGCACTAGTGTTTTAAGGAACAGCTTAAAAAGAGAATCCTAATGTGATTTCTTTATAATGGGTGTGTTCCTTATCTAATCCTAGTGTCTAAACTCTTCTCCATGTCTGGACCCCCAAATAATATTCCTTTATGTGCTAAGGGGTATCTAGAGAGTGGGATAGGTTTAATCACTACCCTAACCCTAATGCGTACCCTAACCCTAACCCCTACCCTAACCCTAACACGTACCCTAATCCTAACCCATACGCTAAACCGAGCCCTAACCCTAACACTAACCCTAACCCTAACCCTAACCCATACCCTACGCCGTACCCAAAGCCCTCCCCGAACCCGTACCCTAAGCCGTACCCTAAGCCTAACCCTAAGCCTAACCCTAACCCTAGGCTACCCTTGACTGCTTCTGCCTCCAATAGATTTCCTAAGCACTAGTGTTTTAAGGAACAGCTTAAAAAGAGAATCCTAATGTGATTTCTTTATAATGTGTGTGTTCCTTATATTATCTTAGTGTCTAAGCTCTTCTCCATGGCTGGACCCCCAAATAATATTCCTTTACGTGCTAAGGGGTATCTAGAGAGTGGGATAGGTTTAATAACTACCCTAACCCTAACGCGTACCCTAACCCTTACCCCTACCCTAACACTAACACGTACCCTAATCTTAACCCGTACCCTAAACCGAGCCCTAACCCTAACACTAACCCTAACCCTAACCCTAACCCATACCCTACGCCGTACCCGAAGCCCTCCCCGAACCCGTATCATAAGCCGTACCCTAAGCCTAACCCTAAGCCTAACCCTAACCCTAGGCTACCCTTGACTGCTTCTGCCTCCAATAGATTTCCTAAGCACTAGTGTTTTAAGGAACAGCTTAAAAAGAGAATCCTAATGTGATTTCTTTATAATGGGTGTGTTCCTTATCTTTTCCTAGTGTCTAAACTCTTCTCCATGGCTGGACCCCCAAATAATATTCCTTTACGTGCTAAGGGGTAACTAGAGAGTGGGATAGGTTTAATAACTACCCTAACCCTAACGCGTACCCTAACGCTAACCCCTACCCTAACCCTAACACGTACCCTAATCCTAACCCGTACCCTAAACCGAGCCCTAACCCTAACACTAACCCTAACCCTAACCCTAACCCATACTCTACGCCGTACCCGAAGCCCTCCCTGAACCCGTACCCTAAGCCGTACCCTAAGCCTAACCCTAAGCCTAACCCTAACCCTAGGCTACCCTTGACTGCTTCTGCCTCCAATAGATTTCCTAAGCACTAGTGTTTTAAGGAACAGCTTAAAAATAGAATCCTAATGTGATTTCTTTATAATGTGTGTGTTCCTTATATTATCTTAGTGTCTAAACTCTTCTCCATGGCTGGACCCCCAAATAATATTCCTTTACGTGCTAAGGGATATCTAGAGAGTGGGATAGGTTTAATAACTACCCTAACCCTAACGCGTACCCTAACCCTAACCCCTACCCTAACCCTAACACGTACCCTAATCCTAACCCGTACCCTAAACCGAGCCCTAACCCTAACACTAACCCTAACCCTAACCCTAACCCATAACCTACGCCGTACCCGAAGCGCTCCCCGAACCCGTACCCTAAGCCGTACCCTAAGCCTAACCCTAAGCCTAACCCTAACCGTAGGCTACCCTTGACTGCTTCTGCCTCCAATAGATTTCCTAAGCACTAGTGTTTTAAGGAACAGCTTAAAAATAGAATCCTAATGTTATTTCTTTATAATGGGTGGGTTTCTTATCTTATCCTAGTGTCTAAACTCTTCTCCATGGCTGGACCCCCAAATAATATTCCTTTACGTGCTAAGGGGTAACTAGAGAGTGGGATAGGTTTAATAACTACCCTAACCCTAACGCGTACCCTAACCCTAACCCTTACCCTAACCCTAACACGTACCCTAATCCTAACCTGTAACGTAAACCGAGCCCTAACCCTAACACTAACCCTAACCCTAACCCTAACCCATACCCTACGCCGTACCCGAAGCCCTCCCCGAACCCGTACCCTAAGCCGTACATTAAGCCTAACCCTAAGCCTAACCCTAACCCTAGGCTACCCTTGACTGCTTCTGCCTCCAATAGATTTCCTAAGCACTAGTGTTTTAAGGAACAGCTTAAAAAGAGAATCCTAATGTGATTTCTTTATAATGTGTGTGTTCCTTATATTATCTTAGTGTCTAAACTCTTCTCCATGGCTGGACCCCCAAATAATATTCCTTTACGTGCTAAGGGGTATCTAGAGAGTGGGATAGGTTTAATAACTACCCTAACCCTAACGCGTAACCTAACCCTAACCCCTACCCTAACCCTAACACGTACCCTAATCCTAACCCGTACCCTAAACCGAGCCCTAACCCTAACACTAACGCTAACCCTAACCCTAACCCATACCCTACGCCGTACCCGAAGCCCTCCCCGAACCCGTACCCTAAGCCGTACCCTAAGCCTAACCCTAAGCCTAACCCTTACCCTAGGCTACCCTTGACTGCTTCTGCCTCCAATAGATTTCCTAAGCACTAGTGTTTTAAGGAACAGCTTAAAAAGAGAATCCTAATGTGATTTCTTTATAATGGGTGTGTTCCTTATCTAATCCTAGTGTCTAAACTCTTCTCCATGGCTGGACCCCCAAATAACATTCCTTTATGTGCTAACGGGTATCTAGAGAGTGGGATAGGTTTAATCACTACCCTAACCCTAACGCGTACCCTAACCCTAACCCCTACCCTAACCCTAACACGTACCCTAATCCTAAACCGTACCCTAAACTGAGCCCTAACCCTAACACTAACCCTAACCCTAACCCATACCCTACGCCGTACCCGAAGCCCTCCCCGAACCCGTACCCTAAGCCGTACCCTAAGCCTAACCCTAAGCCTAACCCTAACCCTAGGCTACCCTTGACTGCTTTTGCCTCCAATAGATTTCCTAAGCACTAGTGTTTTAAGGAACAGCTTAAAAAGAGAATCCTAATGTGATTTCTTTATAATGTGTGTGTTCCTTATATTATCTTAGTGTCTAAACTCTTCTCCATGGCTGGACCCCCAAATAATATTCCTTTACGTGCTAAAGGGTATCTAGAGAGTGGGATAGGTTTAATAACTACCCTAACCCTAACGCGTACCCTAACCCTAACCCCTACCTTAACCCTAACACGTGCCCTAATCCTAACCCGTACCCTAAACCGAGCCCTAACCCTAACACTAACCCTAACCCTAACCCTAACCCATACCCTACGTCGTACCCGAAGCCCTCCCCGAACCCGTACCCTAAGCCGTACCCTAAGCCTAACCCTAAGCCTAACCCTAACCCTAGGCTACGCTTGACTGCTTCTGCCTCCAATAGATTTCCTAAGCACTAGTGTTTTAAGGAACAGCTTAAAAAGACAATCCTAATGTGATTTCTTTATAATGGGTGTGTTCCTTATCTAATCCTAGTGTCTAAACTCTTCACCATGGCTGGACCCCCAAATAATATTCCTTTATGTGCTAAGGGGTATCTAGAGAGTGGGATAGGTTTAATCAGTACCCTAACCCTAACGCGTACCCTAACCCTAACCCCTACCCTAACCCTAACACGTACCCTAATCCTAACCCATACCCTAAACCGAGCCCTAACCCTAACACTAACCCTAACCCTAACCCTAACCCATACACTACGCCGTACCCGAAGCCCTCCCCGAACCCGTACCCTAAGCCGTACCCTAAGCCTAACCCTAAGCCTAAACCTAACCCTAGGCTACCCTTGACTGCTTCTGCCTCCAATAGATTTCCTAAGCACTAGTGTTTTAAGGAACAGTTTAAAAAGAGAATCCTAATGTGATTTCTTTATAATGTGTCTGTGCCTTATATTACCTTAGTGTCTAAACTCTTCTCCATGGCTGGACCCCCAAATAATATTCCTTTACGTGCTAAGGGGTATCTAGAGAGTGGGATAGGTTTAATACCTACCCTAACCCTAACACGTACCCTAACCCTAACCCCTACCCTAACACTAACACGTACCCTAATCCTAACCTGTACCCTAAACCGAGCCCTAACCCTAACACTAACCCTAACCCTAACCCTAACCCATACCCTACGCCGTACCCGAAGCCCTCCCCGAACCCGTACCCTAAGCCGTACCCTAAGACTAACCCTAAGCCTAACCCTAACCCTAGGCTACCCTTGACTGCTTCTGCCTCCAATAGATTTCCTAAGCACTAGTGTTTTAAGGAACAGCTTAAAAAGAGAATCCTAATGTGATTTCTTTATAATGTGTGTGTTCCTTATATTATCTTAGTGTCTAAACTCTTCTCCATGGCTGGACCCCCAAATAATATTCCTTTACATGCTAAGGGGTATCTAGAGAGTGGGATAGGTTTAATAACTACCCTAACTCTAACGCGTACCCTAACCCTAACCCCTACCCTAACCCTAACACGTACCCTAATCCTAACCCGTACCCTAAACCGAGCCCTAACCCTAACACTAACCCTAACCCTAACCCTAACCCATACCCTACGCCGTACCCGAAGCCCTCCCCGAACCCGTACCCTAAGCCGTACCCTAAGCCTAACCCTAAGCCTAACCCTAACCCTAGGCTACCCTTGACTGCTTCTGCCTCCAATAGATTTCCTAAGCACTAGTGTTTTAAGGAACAGCTTAAAAATAGAATCCTAATGTGATTTCTTTATAATGTGTGT